>NC_052348.1:12788893-13125604 GCF_016432855.1 Salvelinus namaycush
ACAAAGGAAAAAAACCCGGCAACAGCTAGAGAAGACAGATTTTGGGCCCAGTTATCCCGCTCGCTACACCTCTTCCTCTGGTAGCACAGAGTAGACTCTCCACACGACGTTGAGAAAAAGGGCATTGTGGGTAGTTTAGAAGGTATCCGGAATTAAGTTAAGAAATATGTAATAACCCAAAACATAACTATGTTTGTAGTTATAGGTCACCAGATCATGACTACAACTAAGTTACTAAGTCTCTGACCACACGGTGTTGTTATTGTGGTGAGTAAAAACTCATGCTTCCTACCCTTTAATAAGCTTCATGCTTTTTCTAAACCAGACACAGCATGTACCTTACCTATAGATAATTCCCCTGGTCTTTGTGTCCATGTTCCTGCTCCTTCCACTCCTTCTCCCTGAAATTATACCACCACCTTACAGCTTATTAACCTTTATGTTAAAATATCCGTAGCATAAAGCCAGCATAAAATATTTACATACGCACTAACCACCATGATAAATGAAGAAACCTAAAGTTTTATTAACCATTAGTAATTAGTAATTAGTAATGTATGTAATGTCTACTCAAGGCCAACCCAACACAAAAAAAATGAATAAAAATGTCTTATTTTTGCACATTAAATCATTCTAGTGGTGGCTGCATACTAATATATGGTAAGGTGGGCTCCCAAGTAGATGCATTGATTCACTTCCTTTTAATATAACATTAGGTTTCCTTTAAACTGGCTTTAATCATCGAATTATGGTTTCATTCAAGGTGGGGAAAGGAGAAGAAACGTCAAGATTTTGCCTCGAGAAATTAACCGTTGCGACAAAGTATTAGCGTACCCCAACACAGTGAATTATCGTGACGTACAAGAGGACTTCTGCATACACTACCATTCCATGAGCGTAAAAGCAGGGCTCACTTGATTGTCAATGGGACTCAATGTGACTTCCTTGGTTAAGTAAAGGATAAATAAATGATCATGTCTGTCCCTGTTTAGTTCCATTGACCATGTCCATGTTAGGTGTGTTTGATCTACAACACTTAGTCCTCTAATGGTTCTAAGTGACTTCACATTATTCCGACATTTTCAGGCCGAGGCAGTACAACAGTCTCTCTCCTCTGCCCCTGGCAATCCATCCCCTTTGCAGATAGATCCCTGGATCAGCTCAGTATTGAAAGTCACACCTTTAGTCTCTCACACATCCACAAAATCTCAATCCACAGAATCTCAAGGCTGCATTCTGAGATGTGTGTGTTTTTATCAATGAGTTATTGTCATGTCATGGAACTTGAACTCTACGCATCTGTGGCTCTTGTAGTTGTGAACGTCCCTCTTATCTATGTAACAGGTACACACTGAAGCACTTATTGTCCCTTGGTCCATGGACTGGGCTGACTATCATTGATTCCTAGAGGGTTGTTCCATGTCTTTGATTAGTCCAGTTGAGCATGCAGCGCTGGTTGTATTTAACGCTGGGTAACTGGACCTGGAGGCTGGCTGCTGCCTGTCACCCACTCAAGCCCTGGTAAAACGGAGTGGAAATGCTGCCCATTTGACCACAGCGTGTGCTGGGCTCCCATCATTAGCACCACACACGGCCCCGGGTCCTCTGAACCTCCGTGAGCGATGTGGAGTGCGGGACGCTGGGTAATAATGTTAATATCACCATGCTGTAATGTTCCTGTAATCAGCCTGCTCTCACTGGAGCCGGAGCTTGGGGTAGAAACACAAATCTCTCTCTCATTTTCTCTCTCTTTTTCTCCCTCATTTTCTTGTTCTCTCGCTCTCTCTCTCTCTCTACCTTATTCTCTCGCTCCCTCCTTCCTTTGTTCTTGTTCTCTCCCTCGTTCACTCTCTCTCTCTCTTTGCATCTCTCTCTTTCTCTCTCCATGTCGCCCTGAACCTGCCGAAGGACAATCTGCCACAGGCGTCCCGATGAGAGAGACGCTAACAAGGACAGGTAGAGAAGGAAGAGAACAGGAAGAGACGGAGGAGAAACGAACGACAGAGGAAAGAGAGATCAGAGTGCCACAGAGCCCGTGAGTTTCCTGACAGACCAGGAAATTCAGAGAAAGAGACTGGCGAGAAAGAGACGGGAGTGAGAGGAGAGATAGTTAGGAAAGAGAGACGTGAGACTGAGAGCTGGCAGAGTTGTAGGTGTTAATCTTTGATGCCTCCTGCGGGGTGTCGGTGGTGTGGTGTGGTCCATGAGAAGTAAGTTACAGACCTAGGGCCAGAGAACAGGCAGGCAGACAGAGAGAGAAATATCCAGAGTTATCCATGATTTAAGGGACGTGGGGCCGCCAGGACTCTGGCAGGGTCTGACGCCAGCCAGGGCCTTTCAGCTCATTTCATCATAGATCCATGAAGCTGTAATGAGGCCTGAGCAAACTTCCCTGAGCTGGGCGCCTCCTGGGGGGCGATGGAGGTGAATCTGAAGGGGGTATCAGCGGCCATGCCCCAACCCCCAGGCCACAGGAGTACGGTGTGGGTGTAGGGGGGCTGCTCCAGGGTAGGTCTGGAGAACCCTCTATGTCCCCGGGCTGTGTGAAAAGGTCACAGAGCTATACGTGCAATCCCACACAGTTGGGCGATCTAGATGTCGGGTGAGATTATTTTCTATTGCAAGCTCTGTCAATTTTTCTTTTCATTGGGCCGATTAAGTACAGTCTGATAACTATAGAAGGCCATTGCTTGTTCGCAGCTCTGTAACCAAGGCTTTGTGAAGCAATTCCATACCGGAGACTTTATCCCATTGCCACAACTCAGCTCTATCTCCAGATCTGTCTGGGGAAATATTCCCCAACCCCAGCCCAGACACCCACCACGTGGCAGACAGGCAGCATGGGTGCTTCTATAATGAGACTACTGCCCGTGGGGGTATGGGGGGGTGGGGGTGAAAGAGGAGGGTTTGGGGCGTCAGACGACCTGTCTGTTCACCCCGACCATGGCCTTTGTACAGCATTAATGATGGTCCTAATATGTTCTTATAACGCCACGCACACGGTGATTCATGGCTTTCATTAGCCCTTGTGCCAGGGTGTCTCTCTCCTCTCCTCTCTCTCCTCTCCTACGTTTGCTCCCTCCTTTTATTTTAATGATGGCCTGGAGACGATGGAGGTGGCACGCTTGACCCTTAATCATAGGAGAGTGGAGCGGGCACACACACACACACACGCACACACACACTGGTGGTGGCGGCGCAAGGGGAGCAGGTGATGCTGAGCCACTGGAGAGGTGTTGGGAACTTTCGGGAGAGAGGGGGAGCGAGGGAGAGAGGGGAAGAGAGGAAGAAAGAGGGAAGCAGGAGTGGGTGAAAGGGGGAGAGAGGAAAGGAGGAGGGGAGAGAGGGGGGAGGGAAGGAGGAGGGGAAGAGAGGAGGAAAGGGGGAAGCAGGAGAGAGAGAAAGGGGAAGACAGGAAAGGAGGAGGGAGAGAGGGAGAGAGAGGAGGGGGAGAGAGGGAAGGAGGAGGGGGAGAGAGGGAAGCAGGAGGGGGAGAGAAGAGAAGGAGAGAGAGGGAAGCAGGAGGGGGAGAGAGGGAAGCAGGAGGGGGAGAGAAGAGAAGGAGAGAGAGGGAAGCAGGAGGGGGAGATAGGGGGAGAGAGAGGGGGGAGGAGGAGGGGAGAGGGGGAAGGAAGAGGGGAGGAAGGTTGCCCAGCTGGTATCTCTTCATAATCCTCCACTCCCTGGAGTTTGTTAAGCAAGAGAGCCCCATTCCCTAGAGGGACTGCATATAGAGGCTAATTCAATAGAGGCTATGCCTCTCACGTGCACAGGCACACACACGCAGGCATTCACAGGCACGCGCACACACACACACTCGCTCTCACCCCTCTCATTAGTACCCATTCATCTCAGCAATATGTTCATGTAAGGCAGCTTGGGATGGTGTTAGCTTTCTCTGGTGTGTGTGCGTGTGTGTGTACCACCACACTGAGAGCCGTCTGTAGTTAGATCATGGTGGCTAGATAAATAAATGACAGGCCCTGCTTGTTTCCAGGTTGCCTCGCAGGTAGAGAGGTGGTGGTGGTGGGAGCAGCACTGTGTAGCACGGCTGTAGTCATGTCTCGTGTTGTGTTGTCTTATTGCGGCGTGCGCCGTGGATCATTTGAATAATTCACTGTGTGATGTGATCACATGAAGTGCCTCCCGTGTCCCTGTTTAAAAATGCAGCCAGGGCCATGTTAGGTACCCCCTGGCCCTGCCCAACGGCCACACACACACACACACACACACACACACACACACACAGACACAGACACAGACACAGACACAGACCACACACACAGATGCACACACATAGCCATGCACACACAGAGACACACACACACACACAGACCACACACAGAGATGCACACACATAGCCATGCACACACAGAGACACACACACACACGCAGACACATACACCCCTCTAGTACAGGTGAGCCCCGGTCATAAGCGGCAGATGTTTACCCGACCGGGGGCCATGCGCCTCTGCCATCCGTCAAAGGCTCTGCCATCCGTCATCCGTCAAACT
The DNA here is from genome assembly GCF_016432855.1 of Salvelinus namaycush. Classification (NCBI taxonomy): domain Eukaryota; kingdom Metazoa; phylum Chordata; class Actinopteri; order Salmoniformes; family Salmonidae; genus Salvelinus; species Salvelinus namaycush. The sequence continues at coordinate 12,793,408 of NC_052348.1, forward strand.
CTCTCTCTCTCTCCCTCTCCCTCTCTCTCTCTCTCTCTCTCTCTCTCTCTCTCTCTCTCTCTCTCTCTCTCTTTTTCTCTCTCTCTCTCTCTTTCTCTCTTTCTCTCTTTCTCTCACTCTCTCTCTCTCTCTCACTCTCACTCTCTCTCTCTCTCTCTCTCTCTCTCTCTCTCGCTCTCTCTCTCTCCTCTTTTTTTGGTCTCCATTCAACCCTACAACTCGGCATTCTTTTTTTTCTTGGTTCCCTGCCGTACGAGAGACAGATTACAGACTAATCCCCTGCAATTTGGGCCGGGGCCTTTGCCACCTTTTGTCCGTGCAATCACACCGTCACTCTGCTGGGCTCCCATTAGCTGGAGATCAGGAGGTTAAACCGACCCCATGATTGAGGAGTAGTGGGCAACTGGATGCTGGGCGGGAGGCAGCCCTGTTTGGAAAAATGCTGAGACGGCCCTTGAATAAGAGTTGGGGTGGCTTCTCTGTGTGGGAGTGTTTAAGGGTGAGGGTTCCTGGAAAGAGTGAGCGAGGAAGGAGAAGGAAGGGGCGGAAGAGAAAGAAAGTCCATGCGCTTTAGACTGGGAGACCCTGTTGTTCTCTTCAGAACCTGCTGGCCAGTCCTCTACCCCTCAGCTCTCAGGTCAAGTCCATGCGGTTTAGACTGGGAGACCCTGTTGTTCTCTTCAGAACCTGCTGGCCAGTCCTCTACCCCTCAGCTCTCAGGTCAAGTCCATGCGGTTTAGACTGGGAGACCCTGTTGTTCTCTTCAGAATCTGCTGGCCAGTCCTCTACCCCTCAGCTCTCAGGTCAAGTCCATGCGGTTTAGACTGGGAGACCCTGTTGTTCTCTTCAGAATCTGCTGGCCAATCCTCTACCCCTCAGCTCTCAGGTCAAGTCCATGGAGATTCATAGATACCAGAGGACGTGTCGAAAAGCCACAAACATGTGGAAATGATTATTCATGTGAAATGAAAGTCCAACTCTTATCCACTGTCTATGGATACAGTTAGTTAGAGAAGGTAGAGAAATCTATCACTCCACAATGAGACGTCGACACAAAATACAGATTGAGTGGAACACTCAAATTGGAGTTTTGAGACAGTGAAAACAATCATGGTCAAACATGGTACAGGCGTCATCTATAGTACGTGACATCATCTATACACATGTACGCATAAGTACAGGGGATAAAAGGATTCTTAGAAATATAGGTCTCCGTTGGAGGATAAGATGGTAGGCTTTGGCCCAGGCATTTACATCATACTTACCTGATAAAAAAGTCACATCGTTTTTTATTTTCCTCAATACTGTTAACATTTTCGTTTTGTCTGGACAGCTGACAAAAAAAGAGAACCCCTAATTGCGTTGTATAACTCGCAGTAAAACAAGGCGTTTCAGGTTCAATGGCACCATCGTTGCAAAAAGAACATACACGTTTACCTAGGGGAGCATTTGTCTATCCACCAGTCTCAATAGTGAGAGGGGGCCACTCCACATCAACATTTAGCAAAAGAGCTTTGATATCGCTTCAATATTGCTTGGATATGTTCACCTTGTTGTTAATGCTTTAGTTATGTCAAAGTGTCACTATCGAGCGGTTACCATCTCCAAGTGGTCAAATACCATCACAAAGCAGTCTCCCTGTGTCATGTTGCCGCAACACAGTTTATAAAGCAAATACTTTTCGATACATGACCCTCTCCTCCATTCCAGACCTGTCAACCTCCCTTACACTCACAGCACAGGAGGCTGCTGATTGGAGGACGGCTCGTAATAATGGCCGGAACGGAGCATATGGAACGGCATCAAGCACCTGGAAACAATGTGTTTGATGTATTTGATACCATTCCACTGATTCCGCTCCAGCCATTACCATGAGCCCGTCCTCCCCAATTAAGATGTCACCAACCTCCTGTGACTCACAGGGCCACAGAGGGACGTGAAGGGCCTCCTCTCTTCTCCTCTTATACCCATGGATCATCTAAGCCTGATGGCATGTTACATTAAAAGGCCAGGCTATCGTCCATCTGACCCCATTATTCATCCATATCTCCCAATGACTTGCAACTCTCAGTGGGGGAGAGTGCAATAGTCTATCCCCAGGCATCAGGCTCCAAGGAGCCCTTCCCAGTGGATTATAGGTCGTCAGGCCCAGTAATGGAAGGAGTCGTCCTATGAATGAGGATTACCCAGAATCCCAAGTACCTCTCCCCCATAGAGAATGATAGAGGCCTCTAGTGGCCAAAAGGCTGTTTTAGCATGGGCAGCGCCATTAAGGGCTTCCACCATTTTAATGTATTCAAATGAGTGGAACTTCAAACTTTGGAGTCATGTCCAATGGGTCATCAGAAGGGATCAGCCAATTGTAAAGAAGAAAATGAACTACTTCAAAATGGAGATTGCCTCAATGGCGCTGCCCGTGCGCTCACAGGCGCAACTATATGGGAACTACAAACAGGAAACCAAACCCACTAAAGCCCATCTCTAGGAGTGTACATGTTTTCCCCTTTTCACAAACAGGAAAGACCACCAGACTTACAATTATTTGTTTTCATGAAACCAGTCTACATAACAGTAACTTCTTCACCGCAACAATCACACATAACCACCATCTATCTCCCCTCTAACTTCATCCTGGAAGAGCTTTGATATTAGCGTCAGTTAGTTAGTTACCTCAGCCCTGACTTCAAAGCACTGCAGTCCTAATGAACAACCACTGAACACAAAGACAAGCGCATGGTAATGTTAGCTCTCTCTCTCCAGATGCTAGCTAGCGCTGAAAGATACAGTCTCAAGTAGAGCTAGCCCCCTAGCCACACACACGGTTTCCAATAAGCATTTAGATAAACCTTTGTACATCTGCTTGCCTATAGGGCCCATCATTAGGTTTTTGCAGAGCCTCACACACACACTGTAAATCAATGACGACTGCTAGCACCATGCACTAATGAAGTTTCGCCAAAGCTTTTTTAATTAAGTCCCATTTGTATTTAAAAGTAACACGAAGGGAAATGAATGAGCTCTATCCTATTTCTTATTTAGTATCTACATATGAACAGAAAGTGGGGCTGGCGTCAAGTGTGTGGTTACATTTCTCTGAGTTCGCTAACTTAACGTTATCTAGTGCTGCCTCATGTCTGAGGAGTTAATGGCTGATGTGTGTGTTCACGCGTGTGTATAATGTGCGTCTGGAGGCTGTTCATGTGCTTTCAAAGACCAACGACAATGCTTGGAATCATTTTTGTATGTTTCACGTTTCATAATCATGTATCTTGTTATGTATTTTAATTAGTGTAGAATTTAAAACATTCTACATGAATGCAACCATTCTGTAATAAATAAAATGTGTGCATTTGTTTTATACTGCCATAATACTGCATATGGCAGGTTGGTATCTTTGACATATTGTGCCATCACCCTGCTCCCCCCATGCTGCACCATGTGCTCCCCCATGCTGCACCATGTGCTCCCCCCATGCTGCACCCTGCTCCCCCCATGCTGCACCATGTGCTCCCCCATGCTGCATCATGTGCTCCCCCATGCTGCACCATGAGCTCCCGCCATTCTGCACCATGTGCTCCCCCAATGCTGCACCATGTGCTCCCACCATGCTGCACCATGTGCTCCCCCAATGCTGCACCATGTGCACCCCCATGCTGCACCATGTGCTCCACCCATGCTGCACCATGTGCTCCCCCCATGCTGCACCATGTGCACCCCCATGCTGCACCATGTGCTCCACCCATGCTGGACCATGTGCTCCCCCCATGCTGGACCATGTGCTCCCCCCATGCTGCACCATGTGCTCCCCCCATGCTGCACCATGTGCTCCCACCATGCTGTACCATGTGCTCCCACCATGCTGCACCATGTGCTCCCACCATGCTACACCATGTGCTCCACCCATGCTGTACCATGTGCTCCCCCAATGCTGCACCATGTGCTCCCCCATGCTGCACCATGTGCTCCCCCAATGCTGCACCATGTGCTCCCCCATGCTGCACCATGTGCTCCCCCCATGCTGCACCATGTGCTCCCATCATGCTGTACCATGTGCTCCCACCATGCTGTACCATGTGCTCCCACCATGCTGCACCATGTGCTCCCCCCATGCTGCACCATGTGCTCCCCCAATGCTGCACCATGTGCTCCCCCATGCTGCACCATGTGCTCCCCCCATGCTGCACCATGTGCTCCCCCCATGCTGCACCATGTGCTCCACCCATGCTGCACCATGTGCTCCCACCATGCTGCACCATGTGCTCCACCCATGCTGCACCATGTGCTCCCACCATGCTGTACCATGTGCTCCAACCGTGCTGTACCATGTGCTCCCCCCATGCTGCACCACGCCAGTTTAGGTCATGATGACTGTTCCCAGCTCTATCACAGCTGGGAATGCCTCCAAGGCAACATGCAGCTATTCTTCACAAGTTAAGTGTTTCTCTCTCTTTATCCACACCTCTCCCTCTCTACCTCCCCCTCCCGCTCTCTCTCTCTACCTCTCTCTGATCCACTGTATATTTGAATCTCTCTGCAGCAGGTACACACCAGAAAATACACACTCTTTAATCCATGTTTACCTTGTTGCTGTTTTTCAGACACACAGAACAATACAGTCTTGGCAAAATTACAACATAAAAAAAGGCTGAAGGCATGTGTTTGTTTTTGAACCAAAACTATTTAACATTAGAGTGAACCGCAGATATTTCCTCCAGATCTGACTTTCTATCTTTCTGATGTCATTCAGATAAACAGCTTGACGGCAGCCTGTACCAGCTCTGACATGTTTTTCTAAGGTATTTTGTAGACCCTCTTCTCATTCTAATACGCTCTTTGATATAATGCTCTTATGGGGGATTCTCTCCCGGACCAGGTAAAACATAAAAGAGTTCACTTTTATACAAACACTTCTGATTTACATAGGGGGTGTTTTGCGTTTGTTTGTAGGCTTTCAGTTTTTAGGGGTTTCCTCATTACTTCTGGGAAAGGAAGGTGTGTTTGACTTGTTTTTGGTTTTGTTTCGTTTTTTTCTCAAAAACTGAAATGATATTATAAAATACTCCCAGTGGGTTGGTTGATTGTATCTCGCCATTTCATTTTCATAGGCGCCACCACCACCACCAACTCCCAACAGAAGTCTCAACAGAGATGACGAACATAGCCTCAAAACGACTAACGTACGAGAAAAATGGCCCCTGGGAAACCAGAGTGATCGGGAAACTAAAGTAGGACAACGGCTCCATTCCGTAAGGTACCCCCAATGCGACATCACAAACCGTGACAGGAAGAGCTACATTTGTATGTACACAATGTTCGACAAGTCTACTAAGCTGTAACAACAACGTTGTACTACCTGATCCCTTTTTAATCGTCCCACGCTAACATTATGAAAAGCTAACCTACCTACTGCTAGTTTTTCTGGCAAAGTAATTACTAAGCCCGGTCTCCCGTGCCCATTTGGGTGGGACATGGGAATACTGGTGCAGATCATTTATGAGAAATTCTCCCCCCCCCCCTCGCTCCCCTGCCAGCTAAGTGTGCCACGCTTACAGCTACAGCAGCAGCTGCAGTAGGAAGGGACCCAGCCTGCAGCAACACTAAAGTGTGCATCAGAGAAAAACAGTTGTTTACTTTGTTTGAACTGCAGTATCTCACCCCGGGGAGACAGTTCGCTTGAAGTTTCGCATCTTTCGCTTTCTCGACTCGCGACAAAGACACGGATGAATAACAATGTCGTCCCCCCGCTTCTTTCTCCCTCTTCCTCTTCCTCTTTCCCTCAATCTTTTTCTTCTCCTCCTCTCCTGCATCTGTGTGTCTGGTGTCTCCAACTGTCACCTCAATTAAAGAGAGATGAGCTGCTGCTTCTGTTGGTTGACTTTTTAAAAAGGAGTGAAAAAACCTATTGTGGTTTGTGTGTCACCATCAATTTACTGCATGCTGAAACTTTAACGGACCCAATGAATAATTCGAGAGGAGAGGAGAGAGGGATGGGGGGACGGGGGTATGGGGGCTAAAAGAAGAATGATGGAGAGAGTAGAGGTAGAGGAGGGGAGGAGGGCAAGGAATGAGGGGAGAGAGAGTGAAGGAGGGCGAGGGGGAGAAAGGGATGATGGAGAGAGTGGAGTAGTGCATTGTGTAACTAAGTTAAAGTGAAGCGGTAGGCAGTGCTCCTAAGTGACCTGGGTTGGCTCTGTGAGGAGAAGTGTCGCCTTTTGTTTATCCCCTAGTGTAAGCCACTAGAGACAAGCTAATGTGGAGGAACAGAGAGGTACAAACCCCGTGCCAGGTCTCTGCACACTACCTTAACGAAGAGCATTAACTTTCCCTTAAACTGTCCTGTCAACCTTTGGTAACATGTCTACTTCACTCCGATACATAATCATTGTATTGTTCACTAAAACATATCTGTTTATAGGTTGAAACATCTTGGTGTTCCAGATGCTTTGTAACTAACCCTGCGCCCAGTGACCTATACCACCTGATAAACCAAGATAAACCTCTAATGCAGGGGTGTCAAATATCCAGGCCGCAAGGGGTTCCAATGTGGCCTGCAGGTGGCCTGAGTAAATAAAAATGTTTTTATGTATTATTTTTGGGGGGGACGAACTCGATATACTTTAAAATGACTAAAATCTAATCGAAACTGTGTGGAAGTAATGGCCATACATTTATGTGTCCAGATCACTAATAATAACTGAAATGAAAGCTAGACAGTCAGGTAACAAAGGACATTCCCCAAACTATGGATAGAGGACCATTCTTTGCTGATCTTTATGGTGAGGAAATACAGCAGCTTTCAACGCGCCACTCCAGACCTCTTAGAAGACCGAATGCGGTCTTTGACACTCCTGCTGCAATGCATTTCAGAAGATCCATCTGCAGACACATTCGCTGATAGAAGAAGAACCCCCATTCCACTGGATGAGGAAAGAGTGATGTGTACGAAGGTGGGATCTCGGTGATCTGTACAAACCACACACCCCCTCAGTCTACTCTAGGGGGATTGTAGAACTGTGATGCCTCTAGATAAGAGCAACAAATGATTTATTGATTAGTGCAAATGCAAGTGTCGCTCCTGTCATTCCTGCTCAGGCTGAGTTTTAAGTGTCCAAGCCTCCTTTCTAATCCAGTTGATTATTCTGTCTTAATTATCCTGGTCTATAGGGGAACAGGGAGCGTGGAGTGTTATAGCCTGCTCCCAGATCTGTTTTTACCAGGCTAGGAGTGTGCTAGGTGATAGATGATACTGTAAGATAAAGCCTCAGGACTGTGGTTGGGTCTGGTTTGATGTTACTACACTCTTAGAAAAAAGGGTTCCAAACGGGTTCTGTGGCTGTCCCCATAGGAGAACCCTTTTTGGTTCCAGGTAGAACTAATTTGGGTTCCATTTAGAACCTTGTGTGAAAAGGGTTCTACCTGGAACCAAAAGAGTTCTAGCTGGAAACAAAAGGGGTTCTTTAAAGGGTTCTCCTATGGGGACAGCCAAATAACCCTTTTAGGTTCTAGATAGCGCCTTGTTTTCTGAGTGTAGCCACCTCATTTCATTTAAAAACTCAAGTCTTCGAGGTCAAGCATAACACAAATCTTTCTTAGGAAACAGGTTATTGTAATCCTCTTTCTCTGGCTTGTTCTGCTTCTCTGACGTGCGATAGGGTCTCCAGTAAAGAGGCACCTTGCACCTGTGATCAGAAGCAGATGTAGGTGTGTGCTGTGCATAGCTTCCTAGCTCACCTTTCACTACACACCTCAGTAGAACCGTAAGAGCCATTTCAACTAAGCATTCTTCTGTGGCCACAGAGCACAGTATCACTCTAACTTAGAAGGTCTTTATATAACCTGAAGTGATGAGAGAGAAAGTTAAACATTTGTGTTTTTACCCCAAACTTCTGGATCTGTCTCAATGTTTTATAACAGTGTTTTGGGTTGAGATAAAATACTGTTAATGTGTCAGAATAAAGACAACTTGTTTACTTCTTCTTTCACACTTTCTCTCTATTTCCCTCCCGTGATGATGGGGGGGATGAAGAGAGAGAGAGAGAAAAAAAGAGAAAAATGGAACATTTTTACCACGACACGGCAAGAGACAAACAGGGCCGGGAGATCAAAGCAGTACAAAATGTTGTGGAGTGTCGCGTCGTCGCGGTTACGTACTGGGGACGGGTCCATCTCACCTCGCTGTCACTTCCTGCTCTTTCATCGCCGTGGTAACCCCACTCGAACAGGAAATAAATAAGTCATATTTAATATCTATCAGCCCATGTGAATGAGGACAGGAGGGAGAGCCCTAGAACGGAGGAGAAGAGTGGAGGAGAGACGGAGCGTCTTGAGCACCACCAGATTAAGCAAAGTGTTGAGTAGAGGGATTATTTTTGCTTCACTTGAGAAAGGTCTTATTTTTCAAAGTGGCACTAAAAGCATGAGAGACTAATGTCACTCCCCGCTATAAAAAACAAGGAATGGAGACAGTAAGGGAGTGGGTAATTATAGGATTTTACTGGAGATGAATGAGTGATAGAGTAGAGAATGAGAGAAAAACCCTCCTCTTTTCTCCAGTTCCTGACATTTCAGCCTGTTCGGTTCAGGCTCATTTCCCACAGTAAGGCAGTGGTGCTGCTATGCTATATTTATAGCACAGAGCCCACAGCCAAAGCTAATGTTATGAGAATCCACTAGTGCCATCCATATTGTTTTACCTCCCCCAGCCTGTGGTGGAAAATAAATAAAGTTAGTGACTGCTGCTGCCTGATACAGTGCTACGGGATAACGTTGTTTCTTGGAAGCCGTCGCTTGAATTTGAAAGCGCTCCTCTCCTGCCGGAGAGTGAGAGCGAGGGAAGGGGTGAGGGACCCTGTCACTTTGGGTCGGGTAATGTTTGACGAACGCATCATGGCGTCACGCTTGACAAGGGGAATGTGACCGCGGCCTGTACATTAGAGGAGCTAGTCGCAGCCAGCAGCTGGGGACAGGTAGTAATGTAGTCCCAGAGAGGAGGACTCTCTCTCTCTCTCTCTCTCTCTCTCTCTCTCTCTCTCTCTCTCTCTCTCTCTCTCTCTCTCTCTCTCTCTCTCTCTCTCTCTCTCTCTCTCTCTTTCTTTCTCTTTCTCTCTCTCCCTCCTCATCTGCTTACAACTATGTACTTGTCTACAGGCACAAAGAAACCCCCCATCCCTGCATCCCTCCTCCACCCCTCTCCCCCCAGCCCTCTATCCCTCAACAGAAATGACTTTATTCAGAGGAAAGAATCCATTTACAATGTGTGCTTTATAACATCTCCTTGACAATGCAGCCAGTGGATTAGAGACATTTTATGATTAATCTTTCATAACCATCTACTTCTCCTTCTGCCACAGTGACAACTAAAGCTCCGAGTCCTGCCCGGCGAAACGAACGGCATGCACCAAGTGTCTGTTCGGATGTCATCACAGAGAGAGAGAGAGAGAGAGAGAGAGAGAGAGAGAAGCAGCGGGTCCTTCATGAAAATAAAAAAAAGAGGGAGAAGAGGGAAGAAGAGTGACACAAGATCATCGGAGTGGTGCATTAAAATTTATCTGCAAGTCAGCGGCTGCCATGATAGCTGGCATAAACTTCTCTTTGAAAGGCACTCTTTCTCTCTCTCTCTCGTCACTTCGCTTGTCCTCAGCCATTCTTGGCTTCCCTCAGAACCAAGACAACCAAGACAACTACCCTCTCTGTCCTCATCAATTCTTCACCGCTATTTTGATGTTTATTTCCATTATTTGCATAACCTCTCTCTCATCTGTTCTTTTTTCACCCCTCTTCGCACGGAGCTGCCGTTCCTCTTTCCTTAACTTTAAAACGCTACTTTAAAATGAATGCAAAGGAAATATATAAATATCTAAAGTTGGCATGATGTTGTTGTACATTATTCCCTTTGAAAAGTGATTTTGTTCTCACTTTAAGGGCACTCAGACAGATCAGAACAGGCTAACACACACAATCATCTCTGTCTTCTCAGGCCTCGCCATCGCTCCTAGCTGTCAGTCTGTCTGTGTGTCTGTCTGTGTGTCTGTCTGTGTGTCTGTCTGTCTGTCTGTCTGTCTGTCTGTCTGTCTGTCTGTCTGTCTGTCTGTCTGTCTGTCTGTCTGTCTGTCTGCCTGCCTGCCTGCCTGCCTGCCTGTCTGTCTGTCTGTCTGTCTGTCTGTCTGTCTGTCTGTCTACACATGCGGGAACACCAACTTTCTGGGAATGAGAGGAATGACGTTCCCTTCTCTGTGTTTCTCTAACATGTTTCCATGTCACTGTGGCGCGACCGTTATAGCTTGTATTCAGGTGGTGCTGCTCTCATCTACACTACTCACTCATCTACACTACTCACTCATCTACACTACTCACTCATCTACACTACTCACTCATCTACACTACTCACTAATCAAGAGAAGCTGTTGAAAGGGACTTTGCACTACACCAATACAAACTGTTATTGAAAGGGGATGTTTCCCCATGTGGAAACAAGCTGAACAGGTAAAGCCACAGTGACAACTAAAGCTTTTATTTAGTTCGGTGATAAAGGCCTCGTGTAAAAATAACAGGTTCTGACTCAGAAAGCACGTAAAACAAATGTGCCTTAAATTGTATGTTTCTCAAACTATCTGATCACTGAGAGTTTGAAAGGTACCGATGCCCCTCAGTAAAAGCATGCTGAATAAACTATTTCTAAGCCTGTTTTACTCCAGTTCTGGAGTGTTGGCAACACGGATGGGTTTTTCTCTTAGCCGTTTCATTCCTTTTTTCTACTTCAAAACTCACACGTCTCTCCCATTGTCCATTTGACAGAGGAGAAGAGAGACGGAGAGAATCCAGAAGAGAGAGAGAAAGAGTCCGGGCAAATGCCGCACAAAAAATATTAAAAATGTATCCCGTTCCATTTCAATTCAAGGTACGCATCACTCTCCTTAAGCAGGGGCTGTCTCTTTAAATCAGAGGAACTGTCACTTCCCTAGCTGTCTGTTTACAAAATAGGAGGCTGAAAATTAGACCTGGTCCCCGTGGACAACCTCCTTGTATAAATCTAAATAATAAATAAATATTAGATAAATAATTTCTGAAGTTTTAATAATGTAAGAAGTCAAAGAATTCACTCATACTGTAGAAAGAAACGGGAGGATAAAAGGAAAAAGGATAATGCCGTAAGTACAATGCGTGTGGAGAGGTAGACTGGAGAGTGTTTGTGTCCGGAAGAGAGAGGACATTAAGGTTCAGTAGGCTTTGTTACCCCGTTAACACCCCCAGAGGCTTGTCATATTGGGAACAGTTGAGGCTGTACGGTGGGGGGAGATGGAAGAAGATATCATGGACAGATAATGCCCAGGTCTGGAGGGACAGCCAGGAGGAGGATCAGCCTAAACTTTAACCCAGCTGTGGGAGGGTCTACCTGGGGGGAACAGGTTAGCTTGCATTGGGGTGGTCTGGATGTTGGACCCAGTTAGGGCCTCTGCTAACTGGCTGATCATGAGCACCATGTGGAGAGACAGATATGATTATGAATGGGGAATTATAAAACGCTCACGCCATGTGCCAAAGCTAGATGTAATTAGCCTTAATTGGCTAATTGGGCTAGATTGGAGGATGGCACAAGATAAACGGCTCTGCTCTCCTCAATGTGGAAATTACTGTAGCTTCAAGTCAAGTCTACAGCTATCATGCAGAGTCTTTCTCGCAGTGCTTCTAAGAGAGCATGTGCACATCAGTGGAGGCTGCTGAGGGGAGGACGGCTCATAATAATGGCTGGAATGGAATGGTATCAAACGTATGAAAACCATGTGTTTGATACCAATCCATTGCACTCCATTCCATCCATTATTATGAGCCGTCCTCCCCTCAGCAGCCTCCACTGGTCCACATGATCTACAGTTAAGTCAGTCCCTCGACTGAATGTGGCAAAACGTACTGCACTCTTTCTCACACCAACCCATATGACTGTATTGTTACCACTCCCTCCAACATATACAGTAGCTGATGTGATTCTCTCTGTAGCCAATAACCCAGCTATGAAACACCTTGTTAACTCTTATAGTTAACACTCAAATGGGATCATTTACACCTGGGAGATGAAATGTCAGTTCTCAGGCCTTCCTACCTCCCTCTTTCTTTCTTCCCTATATCCTTCCTTCCTTCCTTCCTTCCTTCCTTCCTTCCTTCCTTCCTTCCTTCCTTCCTTCCTTCCTTCCTCCCTCCCTCCCTCCCTCCCTCCCTCCCTCTCTTTCTTTATGTCTTTCTTCTCTCCTAGTCCACTTCAGTGTGAGACATCTGAGTGAAACAAAAGAACAGGGGCTAGTTTCCCCACTCTACTGACTCCCAGGGAGAGCTGCAGACAAGGAGAGCTAACTCCTTCCTGGCTAATAACACCATCTAGAATTCACATCGTCCAAATAGGTTCATGTGTTCTTGCCCAGAGGGCCCCATATACCTTAGCAGAGAAACTCTCTTTAGTTCAGGTTCCATTAACCAAAAACACCAACACCTATTAGCCGCTTCGGTGTATATGAGAAGTGCGTGCGTGCGTGCGTGCGTGCGTGCGTGCGTGCGTGCGTGCGTGCGTGCGTGCGTGCGTGCGTGCGTGCGTGCGTGCGTGTGTGTGTGTGTGTGTGTTTGTGTGTGTGTGCTTGCATGTGCTTGCGTGTGTGTTACTACCTGGAGGGATCCTGTCCCTGGGTTTAAATGTTCTGAGAGAACAATGTCTTGGCCCCTGACAGGTTGTTAAAGACAGTGCTGTGTTGAGGTCACTCCCTATGTGGCGTGCATTAGCACTCTGTTCCAACCCTAAAGACACACAAACACACACTCACACTCACATGCAGTAGAGTTTGGGCATTGTCATAGTGTAAACCAAAATGGCAAGTGGTGTGTACACCGTGCAAGTGTGTTGATGTGTGAAAGAGCATCACACACAGTGTTAAACACCCTGTGGAAGTGAACAGAGGCCCATTCTTGAAACTTTTCCAAAAGCAAATCCTCTATTTGTGAAACCAATATTTGTTTAGACTGCAGATTCCTAGAGTGTCTGTGTTTTTTTCAGTGCACAGTATATATTGTTTATTAATCAAGAAAGCACACATGAGATTGCAAGGAGTACACTTGTCCTTACACTGCGAGCAGAGCAGAACATAGAAATGGAACAGTCATTGCTCACACTTCCTTACATACAGTGTAATAAAGTTTCTTCTTCTCTTCATTTAGAAAGACTGAGGTGGATAGAGAGAGAATGTTCCCCGTTGGAGAAATGCCATTGATCCTCTTAGTTCTGTTCTAGTTTTAGGAGTGGGTCTATTGTTTACTGCAGTTCTCTATCGTCCTTTCTCTCTCGTTCTCTCTTTCTCATCCTTTCCCCCTCTTTCTTTCTCTCTTTCTCATCCTTTCCCCCTCTTTCTTTCTCTTTCTCTCTTTCTCATCCTTTCCCCCTCTTTCTTTTTCTTTTTCTCTCTCATCCTTTTCCCCTCTTTCCTTCTCTTGATTCTTCCCTTACTTTCCTCTTATTTTCTCTCTCTCTTTCTCTCTTTCTCTCTTTCTCTCGATTTCCTGTTGCCACGTGCCTCTGTGTTCTTCCGGGTGCATTCGGCAGCACTTGAAATCGTTCACTCACTTCTACTGAATCTAAAAGGTTGAAGAATGGCCTTTAATAAGGCGTGTGGTGCACGGGCGGTGCATTTGAGGGAGATCGATCTTGATGTACAGCTTGCTTGATGTATAGTCTGTGTAGTGTTAACTGTCGCGATGTTGAGAAAAACCGAGGGTGTGTACGCTGTAATATGCAGCTGCTGTGTCTTATGAAGCCAGAGGCCGTTTCTGTATCATCGTCTGAGTGTACCTCTGAGAGAGGAGCCTACCTAAGGGCTTAGCTCACTGCAAAACTAGTCATTGTAGTTGACTTTATGCATTGAATCACTCAAGTGATATTAAGCATAGGTTACCAATGGATTATGATATAATTTAAAGATAGTTGGTATTTAGATGTAAATGACCACGTTTACATGTGCACATGTATTCTGGATAGTAGCTCATATCCCGCTTAAGGTCTTATTTCAGGATAAGCTGTTTACATGCACCTTTGATACCGCGCTCCATCAATAAACAGAATATTCCTCATTTACGTTATTGTGGGTTAAATGGAAAAGTAACTGAAATATGGAGACTGACTGTGGACCAATAACCTCTCACATGTGGTAGTATAGTATTAACTCCTGCAGAATTATGCATTTCTTGCAGTAAAACAAAACAACAAATGTACATTTTGTCACAAGAACAGGAGTGGAGAAATATGATTTCTTTCTTTCAGCATCTTGAGAAAATGCGAATGCACGTGCAAAGTGTTATCTTTGACACTGTTACGCAAGCAGACAATATTTCAACCACATAGAATATGCACCCAAGACGAACTGAAGTCTTATCAGAAACCTGTTTGATCGTTTTCTCAGCTTTTCATTTCCTTAAAATCGGTCAAACTGATGACATTTGTACATTTTGCACAGGACCAATCTGTCCACTGTTTTAGAGTTATTCCGTTTTCTCCCCGAAACAGACAACTTTACTGGTGTTAACTAGTAGATTACTAATGCATTCATTCTATTAATGTAAGACATTATTCTGGTCAGCACTACTTTATTTAGTCTTCTGGGGCAACAAGTTATGACAGAAGAGAAGCTGCATGTATCTAACTAGTTGACAAACAAATGGCCTACCAAATGTGGGAAATTATAACATGGCCTACCGAGTCCATTCTAAGCAGAAATGTAGGGGTGACAGTAGCCAGAAGGCTATAGGGTCCTCCAGTGCAGAGTATTAGCAAAACAAATGATTATGGAATTATTATGGTGGATCGATCTGCACAGGTAGGCTACTTTTTCAAGTGTTTTGTTTGACAATCAGATGGAAACATCATCATCACACAACACCCATGACATGCGAAACTGAGCCTGCGCAGATCGTGAAAAACAACAGTAAACGGGATAAGATGTTTACATGCCACAGTATCCCGTCTAAGATCAGCATATTGCAAGCATCTTATCCGGGTTTCTCATAACCTAGATTCCCCTTTTTTCTGATTATTGTAAACGGGATATGATGTTTATATGCGTCTTCTCAAAAACAGGATACTGGAGTATACCGAATAATAACGGGATATTGGTGTGCATGAAAAGGTGGTGACTGACTCATATGATAGGTTTACTATCGTCACTTTAATGTCTCATTTTGACTAGTTGTTCAGTCTTTACCATGTCTACTAATACGTTGTTCTGATTTCCATTATTATCAAGCAATTTACCACTTTATATTTTAAATCATTTATAATATATTTATAATTATAAACTGAATGCTGATTGGCTGAAAGCCGTGGTATATCAGACTGTATACAACAGGTATAACAAAACATTTATTTTCACTGTTCTAATTACGTTGGCAGCCAGTTTATAATCGCAATAAGGCACCTCGGGTGTTTGTGGTATATGGCCAATATAGCACAGCTAAGTGCTGTATCCAGGTACTCCGCATAGCATTGTGCTTAAGAACAGCCCTTAGCCGTGGTATATTGCAGTGGTGTAAAGTACTTCATTAAAAATACTTTTAACTATTACTTAAGTCATTTTGGGGGGTATCTGTACTTTGCTATTTATATTTTTGACAACTTTTACTTTTACTCCACTACATTCCTAAAGAAAATAATGTACTTTTTACTTTTTACTATATTTTCTCTGACACCCAAAAGTACTTGTTACATTTTGAATGCTAAGCAGGACAGGAAAGTTGTCTAATTCACGCACTTATCAAGAGAACATCCCTGGTCATCCCTACAGCCTCTGATCTGACAGACTCACTAAACACACATGCTTCATTTGTAAATTATGTCTGAGTGTTGAACTGTGCCCCTGGCTATCCGTAAATTTAAAAAACAAGAAAATCGTGTCGTCTGGTCTGCCTAATATAAGATTTTAAATTATTTATACTTTTACTTTTGATACTTAAGTACATTTTAAACCAAATACTTTTAGAGTTTTACTCAAGTAGTATTTTACTAGGTGACTTTTACTTTTACTTGAGTCATTTTCTTTTAATGTATCTTTACTTTTACTCAAGTAAGAAAATTGGGTACTTTTCCCACCATTGGTATATTTGCCATATACCACACCCCCTCGTGCCTTATTGCTTAAATATAGCCCATTGGTTTGATAGGCCATTGAAAATGATTACAAAGAAATTAGGTGGGAAGATTTGGCTGATACAATGTCCTCATAGCACCAGATCCAATTGATTAAACTTTGGGTTTGTAGACCTCACTCTCTCTCCCTGCACCAGTAGCAGGTGTTAGAGCGTGTTAGATGCTGAATGTACTGTGTATGCCTGACCCCTAGTGGATATATAGAGAACTGCTACAAGTGGCACATGCCACCCAATAATCACTGACTTCTCTCCCATCCTCTCTGGGAAGTTCTGCATAACTCAGAACAGCAGGAAAAATGTATACAGTATCAATGGCAATTTTAAATATCTATTTCTATTATTATGTTAGTTGTAGGTCTAGGAATTCAATTAAAGTATCCGATTTGACAACAAAAAAAGACCCCTGACGCTTTTAATACCAGACAACCAACAACATGTATTTATTTCTAAATACGTCAAACTACAATCTCCAATTATTTATGACATTTTCCACTACAGTCAATAAAAGATCCACAGACACACGATTGAAATAACTTAGAATCCTCTGAACTGCAATAACCGCCTCTGTCTTTGAAAACAATATTTATTCTGTTCAATATGTATTAGGTGTATTACGTCTGAATAGTCCTAAGAGATGCAATGCATATATTTGATGAATTCTGTCGGAGGCGGCTGGACCAGTTAAGGAAGAGACAGGGAAACTAATGAAATGGATTAAAGATGTATAGGGCCTCCTAGAGTATGTCAAATGAATACTACTGAACCACTTTGCCTCCCAGCCACCTGATCTGCTACAGGCAGCCCTGAAACAGTGGAAAGCGCTCTGGAGAGAACTTGTTCTTGAGTGTGTGTGTGTAGTGTGTTTCTGTGTACTTGCATGTGGACAGACTTTTTCATATGTGTATGTACTGCATGTGTGTGTTCAAAGGCATGTTTAGGCATTTTCGACTATGAGTGCATTGCATGTTTACATGTGTATGTCTCTGTGAGAGCGTCTTCAAGTGTGTCCATCTGTGAGTCTACCCTCATATGCACTGTTGTTAGAACACTGCACCAGAGCAGTTTCACCCCCCGTCTCCTACAACCCACCCAGGTGGCCCCTCTGGCGGCTGTGTTCTCCTTAGGAGGCCCTGTGCCCAGGGCCATGCCTGGGGCTGTCGTGTGGAGTGTCCCCAGCTCCAGGCCACTCTGGTGGGACTTTCCAACCCCAGCACAGGTCTCTCCTGGGGCTTCAACCACCACACTCACCCCAT
Organism: Salvelinus namaycush; assembly: GCF_016432855.1. Classification (NCBI taxonomy): domain Eukaryota; kingdom Metazoa; phylum Chordata; class Actinopteri; order Salmoniformes; family Salmonidae; genus Salvelinus; species Salvelinus namaycush. The sequence continues at coordinate 12,810,834 of NC_052348.1, forward strand.
CCTGGGCCTGAGTATGGATGGGTAGGGTGTGTAGGAGTTGGGGTTAAGGGGAGGATATTCCTCCCCCTCCTCCCCCCCTGTGACCTGTCTCAGTTTCAGAGTGGCCAGCCATGTTTAGACAGAGAGAGAGAGGCCTCCCAGGCAGCATGGACTCACAGTGTGTTTACTCTACTGGGCCCGGGACAGGAGCCAAACAGCCAGGCCTGGTAGACGAGAGGAGGGCAAGAGGAGGAGAGCCGGAGGATGAGGGCAGGAGGAGGAGGGCAGAGGGGAAGGTTAACACCGTTTTTTATGTCTGGGTGGAACTTACTGGAAGTGTACAGTGTGTACATTACAGTCAACCAAACTCACAGGCTTTTCTGACAGGGATTGTCAACGTTCTAACTGCAGATATACTCAGAAATGTGATAATAATGGCTATGTGTATGTGATGATAATGTGATGATAATGGATTTGTGTATGTGATGATGATGGGAATGCGTATGTCACAATAATGTCACGATAATGTGATGATAATGGGTAAATATGACTATGATGATAATGACCTCAATGCATGTTAAGGATGACACTGAGAGACAACAAGTTGTGAAGCCCGGTATTTCTTTCTCATGCACTGACCTGTCCACACAGCGTAAACCTCAGCAGAATAAAGCGTCAATGCTGGTGTGTTGCTTGGTGGAGAGACCAGTACCACACAGCACCACTAGAGGGCATGTAAGTGACTGAATGTGACACAACCCCAGGACTCTAAGGAGGCTGGGCAGGCCCTGCCAACTCGCCTGGCCTTGGCCATGCACCTAGGGAGGCATCATTTATTTTAGGAGCCTAAAACTATATGGCAGCTGTGAGAGACTGGGAGGAAGGGGTGAGGAGAGGGGGAGGAGGGGGAGGAATGGAAGGTTATGCTAACTCCAGTGACACAAAAAGCATTGTCCTGATTTAACGGCTGTGAGGTTTTGGTTCCACCTCCCCCCGGTCCAAGAAGCCAGCCACGCTTAATTAGGACACAAATACACACACTTTCTCTCTCACACCTCTACCCCTCCTCCTCCTCCCCCTGCCACCTCCTCGCCACCAAAAATATGATTCCCTCTGACTCAGTCATCATGGGGGTTGAGTTTTGAAAATGGGGTGTTTTTTTCACAACATATTCCATCACCCTCCCAGAGGTGCAGGAGGCTGTACAATTATCACCAGGGGTTTTAATGTGAAGTTTGTGAACCATTTGATGAGTCACCATGTGTACTAACAACAGGCTGGTCGCTTGTGATTAATAACTACAGTAGATGTTTTGATGTATTACAATATAGGAAGGTGTGATTCATAACCATACATGGATAAGTTGTGATTCATTACAGGAACTTGTAATTCATACTGTTTCTATACATGGACAAGTTGTGATTCATTACAGGAACTTGTAATTCATACTGTTTCTATACATGGACAAGTTGGGATTCATTACAGGAACTTGTGATTCATACTGTTTCTATACATGGACAAGTTGTGATTCATTACAGGAACTTGTGATTCATACTGTTTCTATACATGGACAAGTTGGGATTCATTACAGGAACTTGTGATTCATACTGTTTCTATACATGGACAAGTTGTGATTCATTACAGGAACTTGTGATTCATACTGTTTCTTTACATGGACAAGTTGTGATTCATTACAGGAACTTGTGATTCATACTGTTTCTATACATGGACAAGTTGGGATTCATTACAGGAACTTGTGATTCATACTGTTTCTATACATGGACAAGTTGGGATTCATTACAGGAACTTGTGATTCATACTGTTTCTATACATGGACAAGTTGTGATTCATTACAGGAACTTGTGATTCATACTGTTTCTATACATGGACAAGTTGTGATTCATTACAGGAACTTGTGATTCATACTGTTTCTATACATGGACAAGTTGGGATTCATTACAGGAACTTGTGATTCATACTGTTTCTATACATGGACAAGTTGTGATTCATTACAGGAACTTGTGATTCATACTGTTTCTATACATGGACAAGTTGGGATTCATTACAGGAACTTGTGATTCATACTGTTTCTATACATGGACAAGTTGTGATTCATTACAGGAACTTGTGATTCATACTGTTTCTATACATGGACAAGTTGGGATTCATTACAGGAACTTGTGATTCATACTGTTTCTATACATGGACAAGTTGTGATTCATTACAGAAACTTGTGATTCATACTGTTTCTATACATGGACAAGTTGTGATTCATTACAGGAACTTGTGATTCATACTGTTTCTATACATGGACAAGTTGTGATTCATTACAGGAACTTGTGATTCATACTGTTTCTATACTTGGACAAGTTGTGATTCATTACAGGAACTTGTGATTCATACTGTTTCTATACTTGGACAAGTTGTGATTCATTATCAGTGGTGTAAAGTAAAAATACTTTAAAGTTCTAATTAAGTAGTATTTGAGGTATCTGTACTTTACTTTACTATTTATATATTTGCCAACTTTTACTTTTACTTCACTACATTCCGAAAGGAAATTATGTACTTTTTACTCCATACATTTTCCCTGACACCCAAAAGTACCCGTTACATTTTGACAGGAAAATTGTCCAATTCACACACTTATCAAGAGAACATCCCTAATGATCCCTACTGCCTCTGATCTGGCGGACTCACTAAACACAAATGCTTCATTTGTAAATGATGTCTGAGTGTTGGAGTGTGCCCCTGGCTATCCATCAATAAATATAAAAATTCAATTGTGCCGTCTGGTTTGCTTAATATAAAGGGATTTGAAATGGTTTCTACTTTTACTTTTACTTTTGATACTTAAGTACATTTTAGCAATTCCATTTACTTTTGATACTTAAGTACATTTTAGCAATTCCATTTACTTTTGATACTTAAGTATATTTAAAACCAAATACTTTTAGACTTTTACTCAAGTAATATTTTACTGGGTGACTTTCACTTTTACTTGAGTAACTTTCTTTTAAGGTATCTTTACTTTTACTCAAGTATGACAACTGAGAACTTTCTCCACCACTGCTCATTATAACGTGTGATTCATAGATATACATGGACTAGAGGAAGAACCAGACTAGAGGAAGAACCAGAAGAACAAAGTGTAATGTTCTGATGTCAACATTAGCATATCATTTAGAATATGCCCAATACATGACTTCGATTTAAATAGTATGCAGATGTGGATAGTGTGGAAGAGTTGTCTGTTGTTGTAGGTATCTACAGGTGAGGTTGTTCCGGTATGTAATGATACACTCTCTCAGTATTAAACCCATAGTCAATGTATTGAGGAAATATGTTTGTCGATTTTTATGAACGATCTACTTCGATAGAAATACACTGTTTTTCTGTTAGACTAAAGTCAGCTGTATGATTTATTAAATACAATGTTTTGATGTCTGGCTGTGTTTTGAAAATGGCTAAGTCATTTTTGAATCTATAAACCAAGATGTTATGATTGAAAGGTCTCTGTTAAATGATTTAGAATATTGATTGCGTTGCATTAATAACAATGTGAACAGAACTCGTTCACATGCAAATCCCAAGGCCTAGACAGACAACATTAATATATATATATCAGATGGTAGTTGCCTTTCCTTTTTGTGTCGTGCTCAAATGAGCATGTCTCCCGTTTGTTCTAGTTTCTAGTTCTCACAAAAAGATATCGCTCATTCTCTATGTTTAACTACTGTGAAATATGCAGTGTGAAATATTAAAATGTATATTTTACAGTTTCTTTGTTCAAAAATGAGTCTTTACACATAACCCGTGTACAAGCCAGCGCAAATATATGCAAAAGTGTTATCTTTAAGGAATTTACAGTACAGTTACATTGAAATATATACAAATTCCTAACTCTATTATCTATCTGCAATGCATATTTATGTTAATTATTCATTGTGAGGCATTGTAGCACCCAGGTCTTGTAAATGATTCATTCCCCTGCTTCCAACAGTGGATCTTGTAAGGGGTCCAGTTTTGGGCTGTGGGAATTGCTGCGTGCCGAGCTGACAGGATTCTCAGTCTCCAGGCACCTCTTTCTTTACAGCAGAGGAAAGGAACAGATCCAGGTCAATTAAAATGGAACAGGGTCCGTGTAGCAGCATGCACGCCAGTGAGGCCAATAGTAACTGGTGGTAGTACCAACATTCACCACAAGATGACAGAAGGGCCTTAGTTTTGAACAGAGTGGCCAGTCAACAACACAGCAATCAAGAGGTGAAGGACTTTGAATCAGCCAAGTAATGGGACGTGTGGATGTACATAACCTCACTTGACAGTTTTAACTTGATGTCAAACTTACAAGCTAGCAATAGAGTGAGGCCTCTTACATTCATGTATTCAGGTGATATAGCCTTGCAGTAGTCACTTCAATAAAGGTGAGACGTTAAGGTGATGTCAGCATAGATTTCACAGCAGCGATATAATAGCTTTTAATGTATGATACCTAAACGTCTCAGGCCCTTCACTTCTAGAGTGGCAGACAGTTTATAAAAGTCTATCAAGCGTCCTGGGCTGGGGGTGTTACCTATGTGTGTTTCCTGTAAAACTGGTGTCTCCCATCCCTATTGGTCCGTCCCTGGCAGGTCCTTGTCCTCCAGTCTGACTCGGCTGCATCCCAAATGGCACCCTATTCCCTTTATAGTGCACTACTTCTGACCAGGGCTTTTAACCAGGGCCCAAGGTGTTTGGTCAAAAGTTGTGCACTATGTAGGGACTAGGGTGCCATTTGGAACGGGGCCTATGTGATAGAAGGACCCAGCAACCCCCTTTCCGCTCCTCTGATGCTTGTTAAAGCTCTGAAAGTGACACACCAGTAAAAACAACATAAGTGCCCAAACCTGGGTGGGAGTCACATTGAATTTAACAACCTCTTGTTTTGGTTTATTGGAATCATATCTTTATCTGATAGGTGCCTCTGCCTCTCTGCCTGGTGCACACACACACACACACACACACACACACACACACACACACACACACACACACACACACACACACACACACACACACACACACACACACACTTGCACACACACTTGCACACACACTTGCACACACACACACATTTCCTCACACACAGAGACACATCCTGCCTTGCTGTCCCTGTAATAGGCAGTGACACAGGGAGAGAGTGGAGGGATGAGGGACCCAGCGTTGGCCCAGGTCTGAGAGCCTTTAATTGTGTTTATGACAGTACCCTGGCTCTGGGACTGGCACGAGTCCAGAGAGCAAAACGCGCGTGTGTGTGTGTGTGTGTGTGTGTATGTGTGTGTTTGTGGCATGCTTGACCTCCCTGATGGCCGGAGATGGGCTGAAGTCATAACTCTTCTGTCTGGGTTTACCCTTGAGCAATATCACAGCTTCTCTCTGAGCTGCGCAGAGTGCACTGAGTCAGGCCGATGAGCTTCTCTCAGTGTCACACACACACGCAAACACACACACACACACACTCTAACCTGCCCGTCCGCCCACCCAGACATACTCTCTCTCTCTCTCTCTCTCTCTCTCTCTCTCTCTCTCTCTCTCTCTCTCTCTCTCTCTCTCTCTCTCTCTCTCTCTCTCTCTCTCTCTCTCTCTCTCTCTCTCTCTCTCTCTCTCTCTCTCTCTCTCTCTCTCTCTCTCTCTCTCTCTCTCTCTCTCTCTCTCTCTCTCTCTCTCTCTCTCTCTCTCTCTCTCTCTCTCTCTCTCTCTCTCTCTCTCTCTCTCTCTCTCTCAATTCAATTCAATTCAATTCAATTCAATTCAATTCAAGGGGCTTTATTGGCATGGGAAACATGTGTTAACATTGCCAAAGCAAGTGAGGTAGATATTATACAAAAGTGAAATAAACAATACAAATTAACAGTAAACATTACACATACAGAAGTTTCAAAACAATAAAGACATTACAAATGTTATATTATATATATACAGTGTTGTAACAATGTACAAATGGTTAAAGCACACAAGTTAAAATAAATAAGCATAAATATGGGTTGTATTTACAATGGTGTTTGTTCTTCACTGGTTGCCCTTTTCTTGTGGCAACAGGTCACAAATCTTGCTGCTGTGATGGCACACTGTGGAATTTCTCCCAGTAGATATGGGAGTTTATCAAAATTGGATTTGTTTTCAAATTCTTTGTGGATCTGTGTAATCTGAGGGAAATATGTCTCTCTAATATGGTCATACATTGGGCAGGAGGTTAGGAAGTGCAGCTCAGTTTCCACCTCATTTTGTGGGCAGTGTGCACATAGCCTGTCTTCTCTTGAGAGCCATGTCTGCCTACGGCGGCCTTTCTCAATAGCAAGGCTATGCTCACTGAGTCTGTACATAGTCAAAGCTTTCCTTAAGTTTGGGTCAGTCACAGTGGTCAGGTATTCTGCCACTGTGTACTCTCTGTTTAGGGCCAAATAGCATTCTAGTTTGCTCTGTTTTTTTGTTAATTCTTTCCAATGTGTCAAGTAATTATCTTTTTGTTTTCTCATGATTTGGTTGGGTCTAATTGTGCTGTTGTCCTGGGGCTCTGTGGGGTGTGTTTGTGTTTGTGAACAGAGCCCTAGGACCAGCTTGCTTAGGGGACTCTTCTCCAGGTTCATCTCTCTGTAGGTGATGGCTTTGTTATGGAAGGTTTGGGAATCGCTTCCTTTTAGGTGGTTGTAGAATTTAACGGCTCTTTTCTGGATTTTGATAATTAGTGGGTATCGGCCTAATTCTGCTCTGCATGCATTATTTGGTGTTCTACGTTGTACACGGAGGATATTTTTGCAGAATTCTGCATGTAGAGTCTCAATTTGGTGTTTGTCCCATTTTGTGAAATCTTGGTTGGTGAGCGGACCCCAGACCTCACAACCATAAAGGGCAATGGGCTCTATGACTGATTCAAGTATTTTTAGCCAGATCCTAATTGGTATGTTGAAATTTATGTTCCTTTTGATGGCATAGAAGGCCCTTCTTGCCTTGTCTCTCAGATCGTTCACAGCTTTGTGGAAGTTACCTGTGGTGCTGATGTTTAGGCCGAGGTATGTATAGTATATCTCTCTCTCTCTCTCTCTCTCTCTGTCTCTGTCTCTCTCTCTCTCTCTCTCTCTCTCTCTCTCTCTCTCTCTCTCTCTCTCTCTCTCTCTCTCTCTCTCTCTCTCTCTCTCTCTCTCTCTCTCTCTCTCTCTCTCTCTCTCTCTCTCTCTCTCTCTCTCTCTCTCTCTCTCTCTCTCTCTCTCTCTCTCTCTCTCTCTCACGCTCACGCTCACGCTCACACAGGCTCTCTAAGGCATTGCATCATAACGTCTCCAAACAATCACATTTGTAAGTAACTCGATGGGACATTATACTGTTTATCAAACAGAAATATGTCATATACAAAGTCATTTATCCTATATTCAAATGAGGAGGAGGATGTTTATCTAAATTGCTCATGGCCTTGAAATGAAACTTCCGTGTTCTGTACAGTTCCATGAAACTACCACTATTCAACATGAAACTACCACTATTCAACATGAAACTACCACTATTCAACATGAAACTACCACTATTCAACATGAAACTACCACTATTCAACATGAAACTACCACTATTCAACATGAAACTACCACTATTCAACATGAAACTACCACTATTCAACATGAAAGCTGGGTTCCAAAATTAGACCCTGAAAAGAACACTTTGATAGAGAAAGTAAAAGAAAGAATGCTCAGATACTGAGAGTGAGTTTTTACCTTCCATCTTGCCTCTCCCTCCAGTAGAGGTCAAGGGTCATCCAATGATTCCTGATCGCACAGCCAATGTCCCCTGAACCCCTCTTCCTCGACGGCTCACCTAGTGACACCACACAGCCGACACACTCACACACACTACACTACACACACACCACACACACTACACACACACTACACACACACTACACACACTACAGCCGTTTACTTCGAGTAGGGAAAGAGCAACAAAAGACTCTTGCGTCCATCAAACAATTCCATTACCATGTTGGGCGCTTGCCAGCGACACTCTGCATTACCTTCGGCGGCGGACAAATTGGCACTCGGAAGCGTGTTGTAATGGAGGCTAATTGCCTGAGAGCAGGGTTAGTTTGTGTTTCATGCAAATTGCAAATCTCCAAATGCAACCGGGAGAGACTGGTGGTGGACAGAACAGGATGTATTGTACTGTTGTATCCCGAAATGGAAAGAAGAGAGAGGAGAGGAAGACATAACCTACGTATTGTTTGACAAGGCTACCACGCCACTGTTACTCAGATGTACCGTTAAGTGGGGTTAGTTTGGGTTTCATGGAAATCTCAGAATGCACAGCTAGGGAGACTGGTGGGCAACAGGACAGTGCAGGACAGGACAAGACAGGACAAAACAGGATAGACATCGTTGTAATATGACACTAGCATGATCAATGCAAAGGCTCGTGTTAGTGACTGGAGAGGAATTGATGGAATGGTATCAAATACATCAAACACGTAGTTTCCATGTGTTTGATGCCGTTCCATTTGCTCCTTTACGACCATTATTATGAGCCGTCCTCCCCTCAGCAGCCTCCACTGATATAACTACAAACAGTACAGATGCCACTGTTACTCAGATGTACTGTTAAGACCTTCCCTTTAAATGTTTTAGCAGCGCAGGTGTGAATGCCACTTTAGAGGGTTTGGGGGGACGTTAAATGGTGCTGCGCAGGATGGTGCTCGGAGCAGTAGGAAGTGGGCCGGCCAGGTGCAGTGGTGTGACGCCTTAACCGACCCCCCACCACCGCGTGTCCCAGTTCCGTGGGCAGGGCATGGTGCAGCTCGTTAACTCAGGCTCGTTAGGACAGACTAATGACATCTAAGCACACATATGAGAGGTTCACACACACACATAGTAGCCTGCACATGGTGTCGGCCTCTAACCCTAACCCTACACATGGTGTCTGACTCTAACCCTACACATGGTGTGGGCCTCTAACCCTAACCCTACACATGGTGTCTGACTCTAACCCTAACCCTACACATGGTGTCTGACTCTAATCCTAACCCTACACATGGTGTCTGACTCTAATCCTAACCCTACACATGGTGTCTGACTCTAACCCTAACCCTACACATGGTGTCTGACTCTAACCCTAACCCTACACATGGTGTCTGACTCTAACCCTACACATGGTGTCGGCCTCTAACCCTAACCCTACACATGGTGTCTGACTCTAACCCTAACCCTACACATGGTGTCGGCCTCTAACCCTAACCCTACACATGGTGTCTGACTCTAACCCTACACATGATGTCTGACTCTAACCCTAACCCTACACATGATGTCTGACTCTAACCCTAACCCTACACATGGTGTCTGACTCTAACCCTAACCCTACACATGGTGTCTGACTCTAACCCTACACATGGTGTCGGCCTCTAACCCTAACCCTACACATGGTGTCTGACTCTAACCCTAACCCTACACATGGTGTCGGCCTCTAACCCTAACCCTACACATGGTGTCTGACTCTAACCCTACACATGGTGTCTGACTCTAACCCTAACCCTACACATGGTGTCGGCCTCTAACCCTAACCCTACACATGGTGTCTGACTCTAACCCTACACATGATGTCTGACTCTAACCCTAACCCTACACATGGTGTCTGACCCTAACCCTAATCCTACACATGGTGTCTGACTCTAACCCTATACATGGTGTCTGACTCTAACCCTAACCCTACACATGGTGTCTGACTCTAACCCTACACATGATGTCTGACTCTAACCCTAACCCTACACATGGTGTCGGCCTCTAACCCTAATCCTACACATGGTGTCTGACTCTAACCCTACACATGGTGTCTGACTCTAACCCTAACCCTACACATGGTGTCGGCCTCTAACCCTAATCCTACACATGATGTCTGACTCTAACCCTAACCCTACACATAATGTCTGACTCTAACCCTAACCCTACACATGGTGTCTGACTCTAACCCTAACCCTACACATGATGTCTGACTCTAACCCTACACATGATGTCTGACTCTAACCCTACACATGGTGTCTGACTCTAACCCTAACCCTACACATGATGTCTGACTCTAACCCTAACCCTACACATAATGTCTGACTCTAACCCTAACCCTACACATGGTGTCTGACTCTAACCCTAACCCTACACATGGTGTTTGACTCTAACCCTAACCCTACACATGGTGTTTGACTCTAACCCTAACCCTACACATGATGTCTGACTCTAACCCTACACATGATGTCTGACTCTAACCCTACACATGGTGTCTGACTCTAACCCTAACCCTACACATGGTGTCTGACTCTAACCCTACACATGGTGTCTGACTCTAACCCTAACCCTACACATGGTGTCTGACTCTAATCCTAACCCTACACATGTTGTCTGACTCTAACCCTAACCCTACACATGATGTCTGACTCTAATCCTAACCCTACACATGATGTCTGACTCTAACCCTACACATGGTGTCTGACTCTAACCCTAACCCTACACATGGTGTCTGACTCTAACCCTAACCCTACACATGATGTCTGACTCTAACCCTACACATGGTGTCTGACTCTAATCCTAACCCTACACATGATGTCTGACTCTAATCCTAACCCTACACATGGTGTCTGACTCTAACCCTACACATGATGTCTGACTCTAATCCTAACCCTACACATGATGTCTGACTCTAATCCTAACCCTACACATGATGTCTGACTCTAACCCTAACCCTACACATGGTGTCTGACTCTAACCCTAACCCTACACATGGTGTCTGACTCTAATCCTAACCCTACACATGTTGTCTGACTCTAACCCTAACCCTACACATGATGTCTGACTCTAATCCTAACCCTACACATGATGTCTGACTCTAACCCTAACCCTACACATGATGTCTGACTCTAATCCTAACCCTACACATGATGTCTGACTCTAACCCTACACATGGTGTCTGACTCTAACCCTAACCCTACACATGGTGTCTGACTCTAACCCTAACCCTACACATGGTGTCTGACTCTAACCCTAACCCTACACATGGTGTCTGACTCTAACCCTAACCCTACACATGGTGTCTGACTCTAACCCTAACCCTACATATGATGTCTGACTCTAACCCTAACCCTACACATGATGTCTGACTCTAATCCTAACCCTACACATGGTGTCTGACTCTAACCCTACACATGGTGTCTGACTCTAACCCTAACCCTACACATGATGTCTGACTTTAACCCTACACATGATGTCTGACTCTAACCCTAACCCTACACATGATGTCTGACTCTAACCCTACACATGGTGTCTGACTCTAACCCTAACCCTACACATGGTGTCTGACTCTAACCCTACACATGGTGTCTGACTCTAACCCTAACCCTACACATGGTGTCGGCCTCTAACCCTAATCCTACACATGGTGTCTGACTCTAACCCTAACCCTACACATGGTGTCTGACTCTAATCCTAACCCTACACATGATGTCTGACTCTAACCCTACACATGGTGTCTGACTCTAACCCTAACCCTACACATGGTGTCTGACTCTAACCCTAACCCTACACATGATGTCTGACTCTAACCCTAACCCTACACATGGTGTCTGACTCTAATCCTTACCCTACACATGATGTCTGACTCTAACCCTACACATGGTGTCTGACTCTAACCCTAACCCTACACATGTTGTCTGACTCTAATCTTAACCCTACACATGATGTCTGACTCTAACCCTAACCCTACACATGGTGTCTGACTCTAACCCTAACCCTACACATGGTGTCTGACTCTAATCCTAACCCTACACATGATGTCTAACCCTAACCCTACACATGGTGTCTGACTCTAATCCTAACCCTACACATGGTGTCTGACTCTAACCCTACACATGATGTCTGACTCTAACCCTAACCCTACACATGATGTCTGACTCTAACCCTACACATGGTGTCTGACTCTAACCCTAACCCTACACATGATGTCTGACTTTAACCCTACACATGATGTCTGACTCTAACCCTAACCCTACACATGATGTCTGACTCTAACCCTACACATGGTGTCTGACTCTAACCCTAACCCTACACATGGTGTCTGACTCTAACCCTACACATGATGTCTGACTCTAACCCTAACCCTACACATGATGTCTGACTCTAACCCTAACCCTACACATGGTGTTTGACTCTAACCCTAACCCTACACATGGTGTTTGACTCTAACCCTAACCCTACACATGATGTCTGACTCTAACCCTACACATGATGTCTGACTCTAACCCTACACATGGTGTCTGACTCTAACCCTAACCCTACACATGGTGTCTGACTCTAACCCTACACATGGTGTCTGACTCTAACCCTAACCCTACACATGGTGTCTGACTCTAATCCTAACCCTACACATGTTGTCTGACTCTAACCCTAACCCTACACATGATGTCTGACTCTAATCCTAACCCTACACATGATGTCTGACTCTAACCCTACACATGGTGTCTGACTCTAACCCTAACCCTACACATGGTGTCTGACTCTAACCCTAACCCTACACATGATGTCTGACTCTAACCCTACACATGGTGTCTGACTCTAATCCTAACCCTACACATGATGTCTGACTCTAATCCTAACCCTACACATGGTGTCTGACTCTAACCCTACACATGATGTCTGACTCTAATCCTAACCCTACACATGATGTCTGACTCTAATCCTAACCCTACACATGATGTCTGACTCTAACCCTAACCCTACACATGGTGTCTGACTCTAACCCTAACCCTACACATGGTGTCTGACTCTAATCCTAACCCTACACATGTTGTCTGACTCTAACCCTAACCCTACACATGATGTCTGACTCTAATCCTAACCCTACACATGATGTCTGACTCTAACCCTAACCCTACACATGATGTCTGACTCTAATCCTAACCCTACACATGATGTCTGACTCTAACCCTACACATGGTGTCTGACTCTAACCCTAACCCTACACATGGTGTCTGACTCTAACCCTAACCCTACACATGGTGTCTGACTCTAACCCTAACCCTACACATGGTGTCTGACTCTAACCCTAACCCTACACATGGTGTCTGACTCTAACCCTAACCCTACATATGATGTCTGACTCTAACCCTAACCCTACACATGATGTCTGACTCTAATCCTAACCCTACACATGGTGTCTGACTCTAACCCTACACATGGTGTCTGACTCTAACCCTAACCCTACACATGATGTCTGACTTTAACCCTACACATGATGTCTGACTCTAACCCTAACCCTACACATGATGTCTGACTCTAACCCTACACATGGTGTCTGACTCTAACCCTAACCCTACACATGGTGTCTGACTCTAACCCTACACATGGTGTCTGACTCTAACCCTAACCCTACACATGGTGTCGGCCTCTAACCCTAATCCTACACATGGTGTCTGACTCTAACCCTAACCCTACACATGGTGTCTGACTCTAATCCTAACCCTACACATGATGTCTGACTCTAACCCTACACATGGTGTCTGACTCTAACCCTAACCCTACACATGGTGTCTGACTCTAACCCTAACCCTACACATGATGTCTGACTCTAACCCTAACCCTACACATGGTGTCTGACTCTAATCCTTACCCTACACATGATGTCTGACTCTAACCCTACACATGGTGTCTGACTCTAACCCTAACCCTACACATGTTGTCTGACTCTAATCTTAACCCTACACATGATGTCTGACTCTAACCCTAACCCTACACATGGTGTCTGACTCTAACCCTAACCCTACACATGGTGTCTGACTCTAATCCTAACCCTACACATGATGTCTGACTCTAACCCTAACCCTACACATGGTGTCTGACTCTAATCCTAACCCTACACATGGTGTCTGACTCTAACCCTACACATGATGTCTGACTCTAACCCTAACCCTACACATGATGTCTGACTCTAACCCTACACATGGTGTCTGACTCTAACCCTAACCCTACACATGATGTCTGACTTTAACCCTACACATGATGTCTGACTCTAACCCTAACCCTACACATGATGTCTGACTCTAACCCTACACATGGTGTCTGACTCTAACCCTAACCCTACACATGGTGTCTGACTCTAACCCTACACATGATGTCTGACTCTAACCCTAACCCTACACATGATGTCTGACTCTAACCCTAACCCTACACATGGTGTCTGACTCTAACCCTACACATGATGTCTGACTTTAACCCTACACATGATGTCTGACTCTAACCCTAACCCTACACATGATGTCTGACTCTAACCCTACACATGGTGTCTGACTCTAACCCTAACCCTACACATGATGTCTGACTTTAACCCTACACATGATGTCTGACTCTAACCCTAACCCTACACATGATGTCTGACTCTAACCCTACACATGGTGTCTGACTCTAACCCTAACCCTACACATGGTGTCTGACTCTAACCCTACACATGATGTCTGACTCTAACCCTAACCCTACACATGATGTCTGACTCTAACCCTAACCCTACACATGATGTCTGACTCTAACCCTAACCCTACACATGATGTCTGACTCTAACCCTACACATGGTGTCTGACTCTAACCCTAACCCTACACATGTCTGACTTTAACCCTACACATGATGTCTGACTCTAACCCTAACCCTACACATGATGTCTGACTCTAACCCTACACATGGTGTCTGACTCTAACCCTACACATGGTGTCTGACTCTAACCCTACACATGGTGTCTGACTCTAACCCTAACCCTACACATGGTGTCTGACCCTAACCCTAACCCTACACATGGTGTCTGACTCTAACCCTACACATGGTGTCTGACTCTAACCCTAACCCTACACATGGTGTCGGCCTTTAACCCTAATCCTACACATGGTGTCTGACTCTAACCCTAACCCTACACATGGTGTCTGACTCTAATCCTAACCCTACACATGATGTCTGACTCTAACCCTACACATGATGTCTGACTCTAACCCTAACCCTACACATGGTGTCTGACTCTAACCCTAACCCTACACATGATGTCTGACTCTAACCCTAACCCTACACATGGTGTCTGACTCTAACCCTACATATGATGTCTGACTCTAACCCTAACCCTACACATGGTGTCTGACTCTAACCCTAACCCTACACATGGTGTCTGACTCTAACCCTACATATGATGTCTGACTCTAACCCTAACCCTACACATGGTGTCTGACTCTAACCCTAACCCTACACATGGTGTCTGACTCTAACCCTAACCCTACACATGGCCCAATGGTGTCTGACTCTCACCAGCAGGGCAGTGGGCTACATATGTAGTGCAGTGTTTCCCAGATGGTGGGTCACAACTCAAGACATAGGCTTTGTTTACCGTTTGGCTCATAGCACAACACAATTTGATTACTACCATATATGGACTAACAGTGGTCTGTGCACTGTAGGCCCTTTAGGGTTAACAACAGTGGGAGCATGTATGTCAGTGTAGTGCATTGTGGGTATATGCCCCATGGCCCCATGGCCTTCTTCCGAAGGGTACCTTCTCTCCTCACCCTCCTCAACCTGCTTAGACCAGCTTCACACTGTTGCCATTTGGGGCCAAGATAAATCACAGCACCCCTGCCCTGGGGCTCGGAATAGCTCCTTTCAGATAAGAAGGTCAGAGGTCACATTCCTGACCAAGGTTGACTGTGTGTATGGCTATGCTAGCTGCCGGGCTAAATTAAGAGGTTTGGGATGGCGGGATGGTGGGTCCAGGGTCTCGGCCTCCGACTCAATCAGAATCAAAACACTACTGGAACATGAGTTTGGTGTTCTGAAGTACTTGACTTTGGTGTCTGCTTTTGGAGTGGACTTTCTCATGTAATAAATATTCAGGTTTAACATTGTGTTGTGAAAAAAATCCATGTGTATTGCTAACACACTATTGCATTCTAAACCACCTTAATGTGTCAAACATTTACGTGAACTATTTGATTTTATAAAGAAACAGCATGTTGGGAAGAGCATGGCTTTCAGCAAGTATGGTTGACCAACACTAACACACTTTAAACAGCCTGTAAAATGACTGCATTTTCCCTGAACTTGGAAACTGGATCTGAGGTGTTTGTTCCAGTGTAACCATTAACCTCTGACCCCTGACCCTGGAGTGGAATGGGAGACGAGAGAGAGGCCCCGTGTGGGAGGTGGTCATCATTTACACATGACAGGCAGGCAGTTAGGGGTTAAGACAGGGGGGGTGGGGGGGGGGGGGGGGGGGGGGGGGGGTATAGTGGTTAAAGACAGGTCAAGTTCACACAGGACAAAGCCCAGATCCCTTTCCCATGCCTTAGGGTTGTTTACACACACACACACACACACACACACACACACACACACACACACACACACACACACACACACACACACACACACACACACACACACACACACATTCTCACCTTGATGGTGTTGTGTGCAGTATTTAAATCATACATTGTTATTTTTACGACATCAACAAAACAGGCCTCCAATTCAGACATTGTGAACAAAAACATGAACAACACATGAAATGTGAAAAGTCACTAACACCTCCTTGCCCTATTTGAGGACAGGTATCCAGGCAGCATGACCTGAACAAAGCGATACCAGGTTATCCTTATGGGTTTCTATGGTTGTCCTCGTCTATTTGATCCTGACGATAGACTGTGCTGCAGTGTGATCAGTCAGGGTCATGCTATCGCCCTGTCTCTTTCTCTCTCTCTCATGTAGTTATCGGCTTTGGCAGCTGGTGGTGCTGTAAGACTTTGAGTCCTCTAATGGCTCCTCAGTAACAAGGTTAGTGTGATAGAGAGAGTGACAGAGAGAGAGAGAGAGAGTGACAGAGAGAGAGTGACAGAGAAAGAGAGTGTGACAGAGAGAGCGAGAGTGTGACAGAGAGAGAGAGAATGACCACGCGAGAGAGAGCGAGAGTGTGTGACAGAGTGTGACAGAGAGACAGAGAGTGTGACAGAGAGAGTGTGTGTGTGTTCACCGCTGCAGCACCCTTTGATAGGCAAGGTGGAGAGAATAGGTGTGTTTGATACAAAACCCCAATGCAGACCCACACTGAGAGAGGACTGACATGTTGTCATTCAACTCTTTATTCTAGGGGTTAGAAAGGGAAATGTGCAGTTGCAAAAGTAGACTGCCTGAAACCAATACATGTACATATACATTCCCAGAGGAGTATAGGGCAGCGTACTCGGGAGTGTGTGTCTGAACAGTCCGGGCCAATAGCAGTACAATAGCGTGAGGTCTGCCACCAGGTCATTACTGTGAACAGGATTAATT
Organism: Salvelinus namaycush; assembly: GCF_016432855.1. NCBI lineage: Eukaryota > Metazoa > Chordata > Actinopteri > Salmoniformes > Salmonidae > Salvelinus > Salvelinus namaycush. The sequence goes on from NC_052348.1 coordinate 12,828,165, forward strand.
GGGCTTCCTGCGAGGCCGCACAGCCAGCAGCTCCGTTATGATTCCACTCTGTAAATATTTGCCTGCGCTAACCTCGCTAGCTGCCATAATGATTCTACGCGTGTCTGTGTCAATGTGTGTGTGCGTGAAAGAGAGTGTGTGTGTCTGTCAGTGTCTGTATCAGTGTGTGTGTGTCTGTGTGCTCTGCAGCGAGCCCCCGTCTCTCCCCTCTCACTCGCTCCAGTCGCGGCTCGGCGGAGGGAGTTTGATCAATAATGCGTCCTTCATCCTGAAGTCAGACCTGACCTTGGCAGCCTTTTGTCTCCTAGCAGAGGCCAGAGTGCGCATGTATAGGGTGGAAAACAAGGCCCTGCAAAGTCTCCCTCCCCCCCAAACCACCACAAGCAGTTGAATCCTAATGAATCATATATTCATTACGTTCTTCTCAGCATAATGAACTGATGTCACGTTTGGTTTGAACACATTGGCTAAATTACTAGTACAGATGACCTAAATGGGTTAAACATCCACATCTCTGCATACGTTATGCATGGTGTTTCAGGAGGTAGGCAGCAGGAATCAACTGAGGGGAGGATAAAGAGACAACTTACTGAGAACAAAAGCATCTATCCATCTTGTAGTTATGAGGGGTTCATGTGCTTGAGGAGTAAAGAAACCTGTGTGTGTGTGTGTGTGCTGAAAAAGAGATGCTTTGTGTGCGGGTAGTGAGAAATCCAATCACCTGCCACACTAGACGGAACACCAACAGGCTGTATCACATTCAGTAATCACACCTCCCATTAACCATCTATCCACTACCAGAGGCAAACGGGCAGCTACTATGACAGATCTGTTTACATGTTAATAGAATCTGACATAGCCTTCAGGGGGGACCATTTGTAGACAGGCATCACTGTTTCGTTTCTCCATAATGGCTGGTTTTGATTGGTAATTGAGAAAATGCCAGAAGTCAATTGGCCATGCTCAGACTCCACCCATACATTAAACCAATTATGATTAAGACATCATATACCGTATAGACTGATAGTGATGAATGCAGCCCTTCAGGGTCAGTGTATCCTGTATAATCTGTCTCATAACATTGAAGGAGAATGAGACATAAGTTATATTGTGAATGAATGCCTTGCCGTATCGTATGCCCAGTGCTTTATATGGTGTCTATGTTATTGGAAGCTGGCAGGGCTCAAGAGGACACAGTGAATTACTAGATTGAAGCTGAAATACACTCCATCAGTATGGCTTTAAGCTTCGTCATCATATAGGACTGACTGGAGAATATTATCTAGAAGAATCACTGCTCATGTTCAACCAGCCTCCACAGGTCAGTAAGGAACCAAGGAAGGAAAGTCTATATTCCTTCAATATAAAATGAAAATACTTCAATACTCAAGTAGGGGAGTATACAGATGTACTATATACTGTAAGTATACAATATATGTGCATAATCTTTTACAATTATGTTAGTGTCATCATTAGACAAAAGAAAGGCAAGCTTTTGCTCTAAATTTAGGTGGGGAAAAACAGACTCTCGGAACAAAATTAAACTTCCAAAAACATTTATTGGATTGTTCTCCTTTTTACAAAAATCGAAACACTCTTCAGCTCAGAGACATTAAACAATACGAACAACAATGTTCTCATACAACATAATCAACTGGAACAACGTCAGGGTTAAAAATAAAAAAGGGACAAATCCTCTGCATCACATCTTCCTCTTCTGGGTGCTGATGTATAACACTAAGGAAGGAAATAGAAAATAATTAGTACAGACAAGAAAGGTGAAAACTTAAAATGCCATGTAGATACAAAACCAGATAGTATTATGTGAGATATCGCGCTGAGTTACGTAACTACTAAGAGGGTGAAGCGCGAGGCTAAACTTCTCTGCTGTTGTCACCACCCATGAAGATACTCAGATTTTTTGTGCAAGGTCTTGTATCGTGCTCATCTTGCAATATCACGGTACATCCTGCTGTCTGTGGCAACGTTAAATATCAGAAAGTCTCAGTTAATTACCAGTCATCTACCGTGTTTACGTGCTAGTCAGGAACTAGGAAACAGACATTTCCGACTTGTTAACCGGTTGAAGTTATACACATACCACGTTCAACCAGTTAGCAAGTCGGAAATTTCAGTTTCATAGTTCCGACTAGCATGTGAAATCGGCAATCATCAAAAATAAGTCATTACTAAAATTAATGGTAAGGAGTAATACACTATTCTCCATAGCTATTCAATATCATGTTGACTTCTACACAAGTGCCACCAAGTAGTTAGAAAAAGCAAGTGTCTGGTTCTGGGGCTCTTACCATTGTTTCCTCTCAGGAAGGCGTCACCATACTTGTTCTTCAGCTGGCCATTGACATACTCCTCTGTCTGCTCCACTGCAATGTTCATATAGCCATCCAGACAGGCTAGGACACCTATAGAAAAGGCACAAACTAATGTCAATGGCACAGACAGGCAGTCTCTGGGCAATGCATCTTTAAACATCAGATCAGGCATAGAAGTCAAATACATTCTGTGTGGAGTAAGGATAGCACCAATAGTACTGTAACACAAACAAACTTTTACATTTGCTGTTACTCTTATTTACTTGACTCTTATTATCAACCCTGATGCCTAGTCACTTTACCGCCTTCATGTACATATCTACCTCAAATACCTCATACCTCTGCACATTGTTCTGGTACTCCCTGCATATAGTGTTATTCTTGAATTATTTAATTCTGCTTTGTTGGGAAGGGCTCCTAAGCAAGAGTTTCACAGTAAAGTCTACACCAATTGTATTTGGCGCATGTGACAAATAAAATGCAGTTCTTGGTTAACAGGCAGTCTAGAAATATCACATACTGGCCAACTAGGTGATGACTTATAAAAGGTGCAGTGTTACCTCTGTAATCCACTCCAGAGTTGAGCTTGACCACAACTGGTCTGCCAATGATCTGCTTCAGAAAGTCACTGGGGGTCTGCTTTCTGAGACTCATGATTCTGTCTGGAAGAGGGACATAGAGGAACAATAACTATGTATAATTTTGTATGATTCAAAATGCATAGGAAACGTTGCATCAGATCTGTATCCTACTAACACGGAGAAGATGCTAAACAGCTGTATTAGCAGGATGCACATTATGAAAAATGTATACTTGCAATGTAGGAGGCTAACTAGCTTGCTAATGAACAGGTAGCTAGCTAGTTAGCTTATCAGCAAAACACAGAAATGACTGCGCTAGCTGGGCTAATGTGGCTAACAGGCCTAGCTATTAGTTAGCCTGCTGAAAAGCCACATTGAATCAGTCTTTATAGACAAAAATGCATATGCTAGTAGCATAACATTTCATGGTACTGAAAATAAAATTACGTATCGAATCGTTACTTAGCTATGTTAGGCATCTACCGAACTAGCATTAGCTTGTTAGCAATCTAGCTACCCACCTGTACTTCACCGTTCGTAGCTAGAATAATTTCTGTTGTGTTTTGGCTGTGAGAACAGCAGCCAATCAGCTACTTTTACCGGGCTCTGGTGTACGGTATCCAATAAAGGACAAACATCTATCTTCAAAACCGCGTGTTGGATTTCTCACTATTCTTGAGGGTATATTTAAAATATTTTTTGAAAACTCTCATAAAACAATTATATGAATAGGTGGATATTTTATTATATGTATGAGTGAGATAATGTGAAAGCTTTTATTAATTTGCATGCATTAAACAGTCTACTAGGTCTTCTGTCTAATCTGCATATCAGCAATAAATTATTTCGAAATACAGGCTTAAAGTTTTTTTACTGTCATTTGAACCACTTCATGGAAACAGCACTATTATGTAGATACATTATATATAGTCTAAATACCTGTATTTGCATTGCATTACCTTGTAATACTATTCCCCGTGATAATGACCGTCTGACATGCAGGGCATTATGCTTTCATTGCCACTTATAGCCACTTCATTAAAAATGCATGAGCATATTAGCTGCAACCACTAACCACTATTTGATTCATACACATCCATTTTATCTCACCATCACCAATAGAATAATGCTCATCATAGGATGGTGCAATACACTCAGAATTGCTCTATTGGAAGTGGAGGATTCCCATTCTGTTGATAATATTTTCAGATCCCTGTGATTTTTTTCCTTTATAAGGTACATTATCACTCACCAAGATAAAGTATGTCATCTGATAACCCAGAGATGCTGGGGTGTGAGTCGTGACCCAAAAACCACACAGGTTTGGAGGTATATGAGAAATGAGTTTGGGAGAAGAAGAAGAAGGATGGGGGTATATGGTGGGGAAAGGAGGAGGAGGAGGAGGAGAGAGCGTTGGGCTGTGTGTGTGTGTGTGTGTGTGTGTGTGTGTGTGTGTGTGTGTGTGTGTGTGTGTGTGTGTGTGTGTGTGTGTGTGTGTGTGTGTGTGTGTGTGTGTGTGTGTGTGTGTGTGTGTGTTGGGAGAGAGGCAGAAGAGAGTGCATGGGCTGTGTGTGTATTGGGAGAGAGGCAGAGGAGAGAGCATGGGCTGTGAGTATGTGTGTGTGTGTGTGTGTGTGTGTGTGTGTGTGTGTGTGTGTGTGTGTGTGTGTGTGTGTGTGTGTGTGTGTGTGTGTGTGTGTGTGTGTGTGTGTGTGTGTGTGTGTGTGTGTGTGTGTGTATTGGGAGAGAGGCAGAGGAGAGAGCATGGGCTGTGTGCATGTGTGTGTGCGTGTGTGTGTGTGTGTGTGTATTGGGAGAGAGGCAGAGGAGAGCGCATGGGCTGTGTGTGTGTGTGTGTGTGCGTGTGTGTGTGTGTGTGTATTGGGAGAGAGGCAGAGGAGAGCGCATGGGCTGTGTGTGTGTGTATTGGGAGAGAGGAGAGAGCATGGGCTGTGTGTATGTGTATTGGGAGAGAGGCAGAGGAGAGCGCATGGGCTGTGTGTGTGTGTGTGTGTGCGTGTGTGTGTGTGTGTGTATTGGGAGGGCAGAGGAGAGAGCATGGGCTGTGTGTATGTGTATTGGGAGAGGAGAGAGCATGGGCTGTGTGTATGTGTATTGGGAGAGAGGCAGAGGAGAGCGCATGGGCTGTGTGTGTGTGTGTGTGTGTGCGTGTGTGTGTGTGTGTGTGTGTGCGTGTGTGTATTGGGAGCGAGGCAGAGGAGAGAGCATGGGCTGTGTGTGTTTGGAGGGAGGGAGGAAGAGAGAAGAATGAAGCAGTGAGAGGAGGAATCATAAAGTACATGTAGCTTGGTCTAGACAGGTTTCTTGTTAGTGGGGCATGGCTAGCGGTTAGAGGCTAGAGGTTAATTTGGTATCTGCTGCTGTGTTAAACTAAGGTCAGTGCTACAAGTCCTTAAATCATAAACAAGAGTAGTTAAGAGTCTTGTATACACCTAGGCACAGGTTAATGAATATTCAATTAGCTGTTTTTTTTCTTCCCCCTGTTGCCGTCTTCGGGAATCGGGCGCTAGTGTGTAAACAGGATTTTGCCAGGGAAAAATACATCTGATATACCTTTGGTAGGCACCAAAGTCAATAACGTTCTATGTCTTTGGACAAATTCTACATTCATTATAGAGATGTACAGTAGAGAGCACCTCTAATTTGAATTGAATTTATAGTTATGAATGTTATGTTATGTTATGGCTCCCGTGTGGCTCAGTTGGTAGAGCATGGCGCTTGCAACGCCAGGGTTGTGGGTTTGATTCCCACAGGGGACCAGTATGTAAATGTATTCATTCACTACTGTAAGTTGTTTTGGACGTAAAACTTAAATGTACTGTTGTCTCCCTCTCATTGTATTGGCACACATTCTTAACTATAATGGCTTGGAGCCATGAATTCAGCTTGTTAAGTCATACTGAATTGAAATACATGGTCAACGGTCATGTAAAAACACATGGGTCACGGCGTCTTCTCCATCATCATTGTATCTTGGTGGGGAATTTTATAATATCACCAACCTGACCGTGTACCTGCCTTTGTGCGGAAAATCATACCCTTAGAATGACATGTCAGAGAGGTATCATCAGAAAAGGCATCCAAGCTTTATATATATTTTAGCTATGTATTCATTCCAACTCTGTGCAGAATTCATACAGAAGGGAATCCTATCTCCTGAAAGGAAGAAGCCAAGACAGATTCACATTCATTACAGTGACTTGCCGTGACCCAAGCTCCCTCCACATTGTGTATCAGAAGCTTAACCGTTCACACTGACCATTACGGGGGGATATTGAAAGCTGAAAATGGCAACCTCTAATATAATAACTATGTGCTGTGGCCAGATGTGGCTTCTCTTTGCTCTGTCTGACCAGCCTAGTATCTATAACAACAGAGGTCGGCTCAAATGGACAGCCAGCGAGAGCAACAGTCGATTCTCAGACAAATCCCTCCCTCTCAACCTAGAGACCCCTAACCCCTAGAGGAAGGGCCGCGAAATGGAAAGATTATGGTGGTGAGAGATGCTGTTGTTGCTTAGTGGTTGGAGGGATGGAGAGAGAGAGGGGAGGTAGGGAGAGGTTGAAGGTGAGAGGAGGTGGGAAGAGGTGGGGGGCGGCCCTCCATCCTTCCATCCCTCTAGTGTCCGCAGGCAGGATGGATGGAGGGCGGAGGAAAGGAGGGGGGTTGGGTGCAGAGCGTCTAGACTGAGTTGACCCTCCGAGGCCAGGTTTTCTCTCCAGGTCAGGCTGGATATGGAGGGGGATAATGGAAAACCTCGAGGGAGTTTTCAACTGAAAAACAGATTGCCTGCTGGCATGGTCTTGTTCTATCCCAATACTAATCCCTTACTGTATAGAGGTAATCGCTTGGAAGTGATGGGCAACGGTCCCCCTTGATCAGAAAAGGACCATGGAAACCCCAGCTGCCACCTTCACTATATTCCCAGATACCTGGATGTCTTTAGTCTGGTGCTGGGATGGTGTGATGTTATGAAGGCCAGTTCCATTCACTGGTGGTGCTCTTATGATTTCATCCAAGGTTTGCCTGTCTCACCACACTAGGAGATATAACAATAACTGTCATCCACCAAGGCTACTGTGGTGGACAGGTCACTGCGTCAGTTCAGATGCAGCACTAATGATATAGAAATACATTGCCAAGTGTAAACAGGTGGATAAAAGATGAAAGTATTCCTAGAATGCATTTACAAGCCCCTGCCAGATATACAATACTAGATTACCTGCAGAAACACAATGTGCATAATATGCATACTTCAATGCTTTTGTAGTTTATTCCTCCTTATTATTTCCAGTCCAATGACACATCTGACTGACTTCCTCTTAATGAGTCAGCGGTGAGCGTTGACGGTTGACAGCGGTGCGCTGGCCCCCAAGGCCCTCCGGTGAGCCGGGCACGGTGCGAGGCGGGGGAGGTGGAGTGTAGTCACTCCCTGTAATTTGGGAGGAACTCCACCGAGACATTCTGAGAGAGAGAGAGAGAGAGAGAGAGAGAGATGAAAGCCCCTTCTCTTTTTCCACAGCCACCAAGCTCCAACCGCCGACAGCCAACCGGCTGCCTGAAAGAGAGGCTAACAGAACCCAGCCTGCCTGGTTGGTATCCCCCAGGGGTTAGAGCTTGGACCGGCTCAAATCAGCCTAGCCCTGGAGGCATGTTCTCTCCCTCAGGAGCAGTGGGACCACAGACAGCCAGACAGTCAGTCAGTCTTCCCCCACCCTCCACCGCATAGCAGCCCAGAAGCAGGCCAGCCAACACGGGGCTGGATCCCTTGGGATCCCCCTCTTAGTGGGAGAGTGCTTGCTGGAGCTTTACTCCGAGTGTCTGATTCAGTCTGACGCCCTCCCATGTTTCTTATTTTACTCTGGCTATGACGTTGATCTCTCCATTTGTGGCATCTTCTGAAGTGGTGGGAAGTAAATGAAAGCTGGTGCTGTAGTTCTGTACCAAATCAAGTGTTACTACAACACAAAGTCAATCACTATGATAAAGACTGATGGTGCTGCCTTATCTTTTAGTAATAATACTATGCTTCCAAGGACAATAATTGACACCAAGGGTTCCCCTATTTTACTTCTTTTTTTTTAAATTAGGTAACAATCAAGCAACAATTATGTAATAATCCACAGTATATTTAAGATCTCATATAGAAAACGACAGTATGAGATTTACAGTATCAATCAATCAATCAAATTAATTTATAAAACCCTATTTACATCAGCAGAAGTCCCAAAGTACACAGAAACCCAGCCTAAAACCACAAAGAGCAAGCAATGCAGATGTAGAAGCACAGTGGCTAGGAAAAACACCCTATCATCATATGATCAGGTTGCCCATTTGACTAGAATGTGAGCTACCCGCATGACGCTAGTCGCCAGCCATGCAGCCGGGTTGTTGAAGACAGAGAGTGGTTGTGCTTTTGTCAGACCATCGCTAGACGGAGGGATGGTGAATGGATTGATGGTGCTTATACAAGGAGCCACTCCATCGGCAGGCCATAAATATGCATCGTGACATTTGGAACAAAGCCTTCTCGTCATGCTTTCATTATGAGCCCCTCTGCCTAGCTGCATCCCGTAACATATCGCCATACTGTCACACCTTGTGTTTCATTGCCTATCTCTCTGTTCATCACCCTGGCTGAGTTACCTCGAGATGTTGGCAGGTGATATGAAGATGGTTGAGTCGCCCAATGCTCTGTGAATGAACGGGCAATAGGGAGCAGCAATTTCGATATTGACAGAGAACAAATTATGTGTGAGGTTGTACACTGTGTTTTGTTTTCCTCTCAATGTGGGGACGACATGCGATGCAAACACGCTCGTTACTGATTATGAATTTACCTAAGACTGGCATTTCGGGATCAAAAGAGGCTCTGTACATGTCAGAGTATGTATTTGCGGTTGGTTGATTGTATAGTTCATGGGATCAACACAGTGTAGTCAGATAGAGGAACCTGAGTTAACAGCTCCCTGCACCGACAGTATAGCATTTAGAACACTGGCTGGCCTTTTTCTCCAAACACCTCATTGCTTTAGAAAGGAATAAATATCCAAGACAGGCAGCCAGGAGCTGTTCCTTTCAAATCCCACACATCTCTCTCTCTTTCTTTTTCTCTCTCTCGCACTGTCTCGCCCCCTCCTCTCTCTCTTTCTCTCTTTCTCCTCCCCTCTCTCTCATCCTCCTCTCTTTCTCTTTCTCATCCTCCTCGGTCTCCTCTTTCTCTCTCTCTCCCCTTCTCTTTCTCCATCTTATCTCTCTCCCACTCTCTTTTTCTTACTCTTTCTCTCTCCTCTCTCTCTCTCTCTCTCTCGGTTGCCATTTGACCAGGAGTGCTTCCTGCCACAGAGGACCTGTGACTCAACAGACAGAGTACAGCAACATTCTCCACTCACCCTCATGAATATGCACGGAATTAAAACAGGAGCACTGACTATGTGGTACTGTGGAGGTTCCGGTTTGATTCTCAAGTCGCCATATCGACCCAAAAAAAAGAAGAGAGATTGTAGGGAAATATCTCGACGGTGTGGGGGGAAATGTTTAACACTAATTTCTTTATCCCTTTCACAGGAGTACCATGTTACAAGAGAAGTCCTCGCGGCGGGCCAGCGGGCCCCGATAAATCTCAGCTGTCAGCTGGCAAGTGCCCAAGACACCGAGACGTTCTTTTCAGAACGTGCCAATCTCACAGAAGAGCTAGGACTCTAGAACACCGCCCCGAGTGCCAATGCTTCACCGTGATGGGGGGGATTCTAGCGTCCTAGCTCGATGGACTAGCAGACAAATGAATGCGGCCTTATCCCTTTATGTCGGCCATCACTGAGGTGGCGTTTCACACAAACCCCTCTGATGACCCAATCCTCCCGACCCGGAGGTTAACCTCCACCCGGCTCAGCCGGCGTGACACCGACAGAGTGCGTGCCACCCAGGGAGGAACCTGGGAGAAGAGACATACGACACAGTGTCAGCTTGTCTTCTGCTCAGGACCGCCGTGTGAGAATGGATTTTAAAATGAGACAGGATTTATGATGTCGTTCTTCAGAATGAGAGTTAAGAATTCTTCTAGTCTTCACATAGATAAATGTCCAGGTGGCTGGAGCTGCTGAGTGGGAGAGAATATGGTGTTTGTGTGAAGATGCAACAGCCCTCTCTCTAAATAGAATGCTTTGCCACACTTGGTTTTTGTTCACTCTATTTAAAGGTAGGGGGGGTGAGAGCACAACCACTTGTTTCTCAGAATGAGTCATGAATGGATCGGTCATTTGCCAAGCACACACACACATACACTGAGTGTAAAAAAATTTAGGAACACCTGCTCTTTCTATGGCATAGACTGACCAGGTGAAAGCTATGATCCCTTATTGATGTCACTTGTTAAATCCACATCAATCAGTGTTAAAAAAATAAACAATTGTGCCGGCTATTTTGCTTAATATAAGCAATTTTAAATGGTTTATACTTTAAATTTTGATATTTAATTACATTTGAGCAATACCATTTACATTTGATACTGAAGTATATTTAAAACCAAATACTGTTAGACTTTTACTCAAGTAATATTTTACTGGGTGACTTTCACTTTTACTTGATTCATTTTGACAATTTTGACAACAGTATGACAATTCATTGCTTTTACCACCACTGCCTGTTCTGTACGATCACACAACCACACTTGTACAAGAATGCACACACACACACACACACACACACACACACACACACACACACACACACACACACACACACACACACACACACACACACACACACACACACACACACACACACACACACACAGTACTTGCATGAGCATATAATGCACACAAACACACAAACAAACGCACACACACACACTATGCCTCAGGTCTTCCTTTTGAATGCGATATACCAGATGAATATCAAATTTATGTTGCAGTGTGGGTTTAATCAAATAAAGCTAATCAAAAGACGCCGATTCCTCCTCGTCCATTTCACAACATTACTTTCCCATAATCCTTCACTTTGTCTTCCTCTGAAATGGCACCCTATTCATTATATAGTGCACTGTTTTTGGTCAAAGGTAGTGCACCATATAGGGAACAGGGTGCCATTTTGGACGCAGCCTTTGCCTTTTACAGTGTAATTTACCTAGTCCTGACAGCCAGCCACCATACTGTCATTTTGACAAAGGCAGTCACCAACACTACCTATTTAAACGGTTCACGTTACCACATGACAATTGGCATGATCGTATAATAACGGATGTGTGCCAATGCCAAGTAGAGCTGGCTGGTAATGGGGCTCTAGCTTGGCCGCTTTTAATATTTGAATGTGTTTTCATTACAACAGCATGGAGCAGATAGCCTTTCTGACGTCCAGGCAATTGTCTGCAAATGAATGAGATTACATGACAAGCAGTGAATGACAGAGAGAGCAGCTACCCAGGCAGCAAGCGGCTGCCAAGTGCCAACCCCCGGCAGTTATCTGATGGTAGCCTAGCAACAGATCCCTGACCTGGCTTTGACCTCCACCCGATAAGGTCAACACCTGAAGACAACGCCATTGGACGACTGGCTGGGGAGGGGGAGGAGCCTGGGAGGAGTGTAGGTGGGCTGAGACAAAGGAACCACAGAGAGAACAAACGCAGACTCCCTGTGAGTGAGAGTGATCACGCTCCTCACAGACAAAAACATGTTGGTGGCACATTTCGCCTGCACTACCAGTGTTTTGTTACCCGTGTGTGTGTTATTTATCTTTGCCAGTGGAAGGTCAACATGAATAGTACTAATAGTAAAATGTAAATATGAGTTAGAGCGCTTTCACACCACGATCCAGCTTATTAGCACTCATTTTCTTTCATGCATTGCTATTTATATTTAATTTACAGTCGCTGGTTACACTTAAATAATTTTAACGTTTCTAATTCACAGGTCTCCAGTTTCACACAGGTCACATGTTTTTCCTAAATATATTTTTATTCAGAAGAAGAAAAAAACTTGAAATGCTGGCAATATGTTGTATTTGTGAAAATAAATAGTGGGGGTCATAATAAGAGGAATGTTCTGGATAAGGAATTAATAGAGCGCAACCAAGCACACACACACACACACACATACACATACACACACACTCAGTCAGTCAGTTCAACAGCAGCGGCACGGAAGTTAATCCAAATTGCGATAGTGGCAATATCCTATTAGGAGCATGGCAATAAAATCAAGCTGGGACTGGGAACACATTAGAGTTATCAGAACATGTTCAGCGCGCTCCATTTACACAATGGACTGGCAGTAATCAGGGGGCTCTCTTCCCCTGACATACAGTAGATACACACACACACACTCACACACAACGAGACACATATCATACACTCAAACAACGGCATACAGATAAACACCAGTGTAGCACGTTGTATGACACACACCACTGCATCCAACATTATCAGTGTCACGTTATACAAAGATACAGTATATCATACAAGGATATACACACACAATGAATTGAACCTAAATTAAAATCATCCCATGGGTGTTACCGTAGTAGGCCATACAGTACAGTACAGTATACATGTTAAGTAACCTTCTAGGGATGACCCTTCAACTAGTCAGGACTGCCCCAGAGGCTAAAATAACTCTCTGAGTTGAAGGACCCACACTTGCCCCCCCCCCCCTTCCCCCCTGGGGCCTTAGCAAGACCTCTCCCCCAGTTCATCAGGGGCAACCTAGACTCCTCCTCTCTGTGTGTGTGTGTCTGCAGTATGGTGACTGTCTCCCTACTACAGGGGAAGTGTTGAAGGTCATAGGGCAGGAAATAGGCCACCTGCCTCTGTCACACAGTCGCAGAGAGAGAGAAAGTGTGCCTGTGTGTGTGTTTTGGAGTGAGCGAAGCTACAGTATTAGACTGAACCAAAGCACGGTGGGTGGGGTGTTATGTAAGGCTCTGTCCCAAATGGCACCCTATTCCCTATATAGAGCACTACTTTTGACCAGGGCCCATAGTGTTCTGGTCAAATGTAGTGCATTGTGTAAAGAAATGAGTTGCCATTTGGGATGTGTCCTAAGTCATGTCCTCTCTCCTGTCCTGTGATATTTGGTCAGGGGAGGACAAGGCGAGGCGACAACGGCCCCTCTCTACGCCCAAACGTCCCCACCGGGGGTGAGAGCTCGGAAGGCCAGAGGGCAAGAGAGGGAGCGAGGCCACCTGCTTCTGTCAAACTGTCAGGCCAGCTAGGGAAAGGTGTGTGTGTCTGTGTGTGTGTGTGTCCAGCGTCAGGCCAGGTGAAGGGAAGGGGGGGGGGGGTGGCCAGGAGGGAGCAAGAGGGGAGGGCAGCAAGTGTGTGTGTCTGTGTTTGTATGAAGGACAATGTGTGTGTGTGTGTGTGTGGTTTGGTTTGACTATCCTTGTGGGGACCAGAAGTCCTCACAAGGATAGTAAAACAAGGAAAAAGTGGGATTTTTTTTAGGTTGAGGTGTTAGGTTTAGGGTTACAATTACGGTTAGGGTTACAATTAGGGTTAGGGGTTAGGTTTAGGGTTTGGGGGTTAAGGTTAGGGAAAATAGGATTTTGAATGGGAATCAATTGTTTGGTGCCTACAAATATAGTAAAACAAACGTGTGTGTGTGTGGGGGGGGGTTAGGGTTAGATGAGGTGTATGGAGTATTTGAGGTGTATGGAGTAGTTGGGGTGTAAGGTGTATGGAGTAGTTGAGGTGTATGGAGTAGTTGGGGTGTAAGGTGTATGGAGTAGTTGAGGTGTATGGAGTAGTTGGGGTGTGTGGAGTAGGTTGGGTATATGGAGTAGTTGGAGTGTATGGTGTAGTTGGGGTATATGGAGCAGTTGGGGTGTATGGAGCAGTTGGGGTGTATGAGTAGTTGGGGTGTATGAAGTAGTTGGGGTGTATGTTGTATGGAGTAGTTGGGTGTATGGAGTAATTGGGGTGTATGAGTAGTTGGGGTGTATGGAGTAGTTGAGGTGTATGGAGTAGTTGAGGTGTATGGAGTAGTAATTGGGGTGTATGAGTAGTTGAGGTGTATGGAGTAGTTGAGGTGTATGGAGTAGTAGTTGGGGTGTATGGAGTAGTAGTTGGGGTGTATGGAGTAGTTGGGGTGTATGTTGTATGGAGTAGTTGGGTGTATGGAGTAATTGGGGTGTATGAGTAGTTGGGGTGTATGGAGTAGTTGAGGTGTATGGAGTAGTTGCGGTGTATGGAGTAGTAGTTGGGGTGAGCAGAAGGGGAGGGGTGTGTGAGCTACCAGCTCTCACAGTCTCACGTCAGAATTAGACAAAAATTTGGAAGTGTTCAAACAAATGTAAGTTTAGGCATTAACTCCAAATGGTTAAGGTAAGGATTAAGGTTTGGGATAGGCTTAAAACAAAAATATCAAAAACAACTTTCTATTGCTGGATTTGAACTTGCCTTCCTTTGGATGCTTACGCCCATCCTCCATCCCTAGCAAAACCAAAACCTATGTGAAGGTAACAGTGCTCACTGTTGCCCCTAGTGGCCGGTTTCCATGGACGTCGAATACTGACTTGTAATCACGGGTGACCTGCCTGGTGTAAGGGGTGTGTGTCTGTATATATACCCGGAAAACCCTGGCACCAGCCACCTTTTGAGGATTTATCAGCCTGCGACAGTCGCGGCTGGACAGGGGACAGATGTTGCGGTTTACCCCAAGGCTAGGCTACATCCAGCTAGTGTTAGCCTAGCGCTATAGCTAGCCTAGACCAGGTCACATGGGACAGTACGAATAGAGAGAGAGCAGAAAGTGGAGAAGCCAGGCTCATGCACCCTGAGACAGAAACTCCTCTTTATCCACCTCCCCTATCCTCCGCTGAAGCACCTGAAATTTCCATTTCGCTAACTGCCACGCCGCTGCAGGGAAGCATTTTAATAAGTCGTATTAATGCCAACTGACAAAATTAGATTTTTTTAAAAGCAGCGGAACAACGGCAGTTATCAGTAAAGCTAAAGGAAATATAATTAGCTAAGGGGATTTTATTTCCTACAAACTGTGCTACTTATATTATATATTATGATATATTATTGTATAGGAGGAAGGATATTAGCTGTGACAGGTGTGATGAGGCCTCCCTGTTCGATTTGTATTGAGTTTAGGCACTATTTAATATTTATGTATGTATGTAAATTCATGGGCAGTACTGACTGCGGCCTAGGCGTGGCAAATGTGTTTTGTGCCCATCGATAGATTCCCAAGTAATTAGAAAAGTGATTATGAATAACACTTACACTAATGAAGTTTAAAAGCCACTTTTGATTGATTCACTTTCCCTACTCTGTTGTTATTCTAACGTAGACATTTGACATAGATTGCGGAACCGTTGATAGAGCACGATGTCAGAGCTTTGACCTTTAGGTGCAACCCTGAGTGAGGTCATGCTGGCGTTGCCATGGCTACTATCAGCGGATTGTCTTGTTGCCAGCATTACCTCAGCGGCCTGGCATTGTTGGGGTCAGAGAACAGACTGTGACCTCGCCATGGTGACAAACCTCTACCCAGAGAACAAAAACATGACTGCGGCCCGCCACACTCTCTCTCTTCCTCTCTGTATCTCTCTCTCTTCCTCTCTGTATCTCTCTTTGAGTTGACATAGTTTATTGTGTCAAATGATCTGGATGAATATGTCATTGTCAAAGAAGGCTTAGTTTCACTTGTTCATCAGGAGTATCATCTGTAAACTTTGTAATCACAACTTTCACAGATGTCTAACAGATTGCCTGATAAGATATAGGCTAAAGGCTACTAAAGTATATTTCATGTTTTATGGTGTAGATATAAAGTATGTTTTGATGTTTTAATATGTAATTACATGCAGTATAGTCTCAACAGCAGGAAAAGAAACAATCTGGCTTCAGACTGACTGTACAGTATGTAAATATAGAGAATGAATAGGATGGAAGCAACAGTGAACATTTAACCCCTCGTTTCCAACTATGCTGTGACCATGCTGGTTGTGGGTGGAGGGAGAGGTGGGCAGTCAACACCTGGTCCCCTGTTATGAGTGCTCAGTTCCTGGTGCAGGTGAGGCACACACCCCAGCTGTCCACACACACACACACAGATATTCAGTACATGCCTGCGCCTGTACTGGTGTCAGACACCCTATGGTTTAGTCCCTTTCAACACAACACAGGAGTGGAGAGGCTGGAGGTACACTAGAGTTCAACCTACTGCCATGCACATGCACTATGTACTGTGAATTATCACTAACCTTGGATTTCCTCAACAGAATCTTTTATACAATAACACACGTTTCCATATGTGACGTTCGGCCTATACACACACTGCATGGCAGATAGGGCAGCAGGTAGCCTAGCAGTTAGAGCGTTTGAGCTAGTAACGGAAAGGTCGCTGGTTTGAATACCCGAGGTGACAAGGTGACAAATCTGCCGATGTGCCCTTGAGCAAGGCACTTAACCCTAATTTTCTTCAGGTCTGACCGTACTACCAAGGCTGAACCTGTAAAACAACACATTTCACTGCACTTATTCGGTGTATTTGACAATAAAAAAGATTTTTACAAAATACATTTTCACAATAGAATATACTCATTCCTTAGGCCTCTTTCTTGTAGTTCTAATGTGGTCATGTGACTCGCATGAGTTCTCCACATATGTCTACTGATTACTGTTACTTGACTAGGACTTGTCCCGCTTCTCTCTGGACCTTTATGATAGATAATAGACATTTTAATCATGTTATGCTCTTTCCTAATTAGAAAAATGCAAAGTGGCCGTGTCACCTGTGGACATGATACAGGCAGTCCAGCCAGGAGGGCTAATTTGGGCTTCTGCTAATTGCCACGGTAACGAGCCTCCTGCGCCTCTCATAATCTGCATCTCAAATGGCACCCTGTTTCCTATAGAGTGCACTACTTTTTGACCAGAGCCATATGAGCCCTATTGGCTCTGGTCAAAAGTAGTGCACTCTATAGGGAATAGGGTGCCATTTAGGACTATTCTCTCAGAGGGAGGAGGTGGCAAGGGATGGAGGGATGGCAGGATGGAGGGATGAAGACACAGCTCTCCTCACACACCGAGAGGTGTGAAAGAATGTGCCGGGCCAAGTGAACACAGCCTGCAGGAGTCCAGCAGCAGGAAGAGAGACGGGACAGGCTGCGCTGTGAAAAACTCAACCCAACGCCACCACCGCGAGGGAGAGCAATGGAGATTTCGATTTTCAACGTTGTTATTAAATGTATATGATATGACCCAACGTGGAAATGCAACAAATGAAGGGTAAAACATGTAGTAATTTAGATGACATGATTTACAGAGGGATACGTTGGGGGTGAACTCAACTCTTAGGTAAACGCCATTGCTGTTACATGTACAATGAGACACAAAACACAACGTGGAAATGCAATAAAGTGTTGTTTTCTACTTTAGCTAATTCTTATTTTTTTCCACAGAGGAGAGTTACACTATTGTTGAGACCAGGGGAAGTTAGAGCAGCAGTTATTTACAGTTCATGTGACATACGGCATTGAAAAAAATAAAAACAATAGCAAGAAATGAAATGTGTGCATCTGTAGCCTAATGAATATGGAGGTTATGCAAGTGTGAAAATGAAAGGGTTCATTTCAAATGTATGTTCCATGCAAATTAATCATAATTATTTATTTGGGGAAACTGGGGATTTCCATTGGGCTTCTGAATTACTATTCAATCCATAATTTCATCAATTCAGGAAATGTACATTTCCCATTTTGAAAATATATTTATAATGTATGTGTAATATAAATAAAAAATGAAATGCAATCAATATGAAAAATACTGTACTGATACTGTATTTCAGTATCTTTGCCTTATTTATTATTTATAGAAGTTATCAAATAAATGTTAAAAAATATGTAGGGGTTTTGCAGTCAGCAATACACCCTGTAAGCTTGGGGGCACCTTGTCCGTTTCTACGCTGCTATCGCGGGCGAGCTCCTCTAGAGCGTGTGTGCGAGCTAGTGTGTGTGAGCGTGTGTGTGTCTGCTCTGCTGTTGCTGCCCTTTGATCCCTGCATTAGTGTTAGTTAGGGGCTCGGAGACACACTTACACAGAGAGCAGCCATAGTCAAGACACGGCAACAACAACAGCACAGAACCCTCCTCCTCCCGTGGTCCTATACCCAACAATACACTTTAAACCGCGAGGACAAGCCAGGTATACAGTTCCTGCCATCACTCTCGCCTACAATCTCAATGGGAAAAAACCTTTTTTCTTCTTATCCCTAAAACAAGGAGGAGAATGTGACAAAAAGGGGGAAAATGCCAAGGAGGAAGCAGGAGCAACCCAAACGCCTGCCTTCACGTAAGTCGTTTGCTGGTTTTGTGCAATTTTAATGGGTCTTCGTGTGTTTTGCGCAGTAGTTTAGGGTTAAAGAGGTGAAACAGACAAAGACACGGCGTAGGTTATTTCTCCTTTTTTAGGTCTGAGCAAGGCAGCCATGTTGTTGGCGATGAGTAACGTTAGCTAGCCAGCGAGTGCATGAGCTGTACGTGGCTTTAATCGAGTATAATCGATAAAGGTCCCCTTTCCCCTAAAGGTTGCGGTCAGATAGCTTGTGTATCGGTTGTATATGGTATAATGTCTGAGCGTTTTCGTTTATCTGTCGGTGCGAGCGAGTCTCTTTCGGGGGAGAAAGGGGAGGATCTGAGAATCTGGCCGCAATAAAATGAAGGGTCAGTCGGATCAGACAAGCCAGACTCGGGGCTAACCATGCCTCAGTGTTCCTAGTAATCGCGCTTTCTAGCAACGCTCGGTAGCTAACTTCAAATTTCTGTTAATATAAACGTCTAACTTTCTCTCTCACCACTCAAAACGGGTGTATTGGTTCCCTCGGTAGGCGCTCGCTCTGTTTTTACGTCGAGTTCTTGAAAGTCTGGAGATCATTTTTTTTTTGAAGCAGAGGTATTTTCTTCCGCCCA
Source organism: Salvelinus namaycush (assembly GCF_016432855.1). Classification (NCBI taxonomy): domain Eukaryota; kingdom Metazoa; phylum Chordata; class Actinopteri; order Salmoniformes; family Salmonidae; genus Salvelinus; species Salvelinus namaycush. The sequence goes on from NC_052348.1 coordinate 12,847,015, forward strand.
GTTCAGCGAGGTTCATGTCTGCATGCAGGCTATGTCAAAGCCATGGTCGGTCACCTGAAGTTCAGTTTTTTTTCCTTCCCTTTGCAGCCATTCATTGCAGACAGACTACGATCAATAACGCGGGCTAGAGACGCGAAATGGCACTTTCCCCATTTCTCGTTATGTCGTTACTCCGAATGTACATCAGAATGTGCGATTTTGGTATATATATTGTTCATTTGACCCTGTGTAGCTTGGATGTTTAGATTGTGCTTTTATCAGTCCAATAATGAAAAGCTGCAATGACACACTTCGGCCGCTAGAGGATGACTTCTAGGTAGAATGTGTGGATAAAATGATCACAGAGGAATTGGCTTAGTGTGGCAATTTCCCCTGCTGTAGTGCAATGTCCTGAAGACCTGCGTAAGAACATAGCTTAATGAGTTATATTGGTATGCAAATGTAATTAATCTCATAAATCAATGATGACTTAATGAATGTACCATAATGACACAGTGTAGTCTTTCGTAAATGTCAAACAATGCAACTGTTCAGTGCTATTACTAGCTGTGATCAAAAGGGGATTTGTATACTTTGTTGTATAAAGTATACAAAATGTGAAAACAGTGCAGTAAATATCAAATTAGCATTTGTAGTGCCATAGTGTGAGCTATTCGTGTCCTCTTTCCACGTGTGAGTATTTAGGCTACTACAAACGTCCACATATCCAGTCTCGGAGTCATAAAACATCCCCAAAATAAGACCGTTCTCTCCTCATCCACTGATACAGCGCTCAGGTGTTTGACCCAGAGTTGAACTTGGGAAATTGCGTCGGTTGGCTGGGTGAGAGCAGTAGTGAGAGAGTGATATTTGGACAGTAAGCTCTCACTCACATGTTACTGACGGCGAATGTACGTACCTACAAACGCCGCTGGAGTGGACGGAGCAGGTCATGCTCTGTAGCGTATAATGACATCAGTGGAGGCTGGTGGGAGGAGCTATAGGAGGACGGGCTCATTGTAATGGCTGCAATGGAATAAATAGAATGGTCAAACGTGGTTTCCAGATGTTTGATTCCAGCCATTACAATGAACCTGTCCTCCTATAGCACCTCCCGCCAGCCTCCACTGACTGACGCACCATACAGTACCCTGGGGCTCCAACTATTTAGTTCTATTATATGGGTTAGGTCACATGGCCCTCCATGAAATTAGTTTTACGAGTGTCTGTGGGTTTTCGCTCATCCTTTGTAGTTGATTAAGGAATGAAGGTCACTGATTAGTAAGGGACTCCCCTCACCTGGTTGTCTAGGTCTTCACCGAAAGGAAAAACCAAAAACCAGCAGACACTAGGCCCTCCATGGAATGAGTTTGACACCCCTGGATTAATTAATGTTATAAACATGTTACATCATGTAATAGCCTATTGTATGCATCAATTACAGGATTTCATATCTCAAAAAAGAGAAAGCCTTTTCTCTTTAAGAAGTTGTGGCCAATCTTTTACTTCTCCCCCTATTCAATCACAAAAATGATACAGGACAACCTTTTATTTATTTATTCTGTATAGGTTTTCCTCCCACACTGACTGGAAGTCAGTGCCACTTCACCTCATTGGCCGACTGTCTGTTTGTTTTCATTGTTCAGCTAACAACACCTACACCGATTGGTCACGTGCCAGAAACAAGCACAATATTGAAGTTCAGATGTCTGCATCTGTACTGAGGCCCTGTGGTGAAAAGAGCACGATTACACATTGCCTTTAAACTACTAAAGGTGCTTTATCTTAGCCCAGACACATGCAGGTCTAGATATTTGGGGTTGTGTACTCTGCTTTGTGATCTGTGCAGGCCAAGCGTCATGCTGTGTATATTAGCATACATGGCATGTGAGAGAGGGCACACACACGTACACACACATACTCTCAAGCTGGCCATGGAGGTCACAGTACAGTGCAGCGCCCTCACTCAGACAAGTAAACATGACCTTTGGCGCACAATGAAAACGGCCACTCGTTATGATTTTGGTACGCGCATGATTATCTATGTTGAATTCTGTTGGCCGATTACTTACTGTAAATATTGACGGTAAAATTATCACTTGGATAAAGCAAAGAGATTTTTACATGTAAAAGTAGTACCCTTTTATTTACGTGTAGATTATGCTGGAGGTCGGTTTTGAAATATTGTCAACGCAAGCAGCATTCTTTCAGGCCCAGAGGTTTCTAGGTCATTGGTCATACTTATGTTATGTCACCAAATATTAATTCTTAAACCTCTCTACTCTTGATAATTTCGCAACCATTCTGAATTAGCTAGGCTATAGGGCCTATCTCCTGAATAAATGTTGAAGTAGGCTTAAACTCAAGATATGGATACGAATTGTAAGCTAAAAATAAATGAGAGAGAGAGATACCCGATCATGAATGGCAAAAGGTCAGGGGCACTGGGAGAGCGAGAGAGGGAGACATTTTCTCCTCTCCCTGTCTCCTCCTCTGCTGGTTCCTCAGGTTATCTGCATTTGAAATGGAGGGATTTTAGCCCCTGCCTTTACCCGACCGACCGAGTGCTCTTCTGCTTTCCTCCTCACCACCAGCCAATGGCTGGGTGGTTCTGTACCTTACTGTAATGGCGGGTCACTGGCGCCCTTCCACTTTCTATGATTATAATGACCTTGGCGGGGCCGGGGCTTGAAAACATTGGATTAAGGGGAAAGGAAAATGAGGGGAGGTTTCCATTTTGCTCTTGGCATCAAATTTGTGGGGAATTTCTGCCAAGAATCCCCCTCCGCCACTTTCCACCCCCCACCACCCCTCAACTTGACGGGGCGCGGGCTCTCATGGACCGCGGTGTCTGCCGACTGGAGCTGAAGCGAATAATGATACACAGGCTTTCACTTAGAAATGAATTAAAGGGCAGGAGGAAGGTGGTGGGATGCCTCCTTCAGCATACGCTTACATAGAGCGGAGTTTGAGACCCGCCACGGTCAACACCATTCAGATTCAGTGGGTAGGCCTAAAACTGTCCCCATTCAGTCTCTCAGTGACTTGATGGAGAATTGAATGGATAGTAATTGGGAGGCCGCTACAGCGGTTGATCTTAAATGAAAGTTGGTGGGGTAAGTTAACTTTATAATGGGCGTGGTTCCAGAGAAGCTTCTGGGGTTTGATCAATACACATTTAAAATGTGTTGTTGCTTTCTGCATCAAACAGGTAGGCTGGCTGGCAATACCAAGGCCTGCAGGTATTGTCAGGATTCCAATGGGCATCCACTAAGGTTGGGTGGTATGCAGATTTTCATACTGTCATACCGTTTCTGTAGCAACCGTTACCGAGTCAAAATATATAGGCAGCTTATGGTAGAGCAAATTAACATTCAATTCTCTGGCAACAGCTCTAGTGGACATTCCTGCAGTCAGCATTCCAATTGCACGCTCCCACAAAATGTGAGACATCTGTGGCATTGTGTTGTATGACAAAACTGCACATTTTAAAGTTGTATTTTATTGTCCCCAGCACAAGGTGCACCTGTGTAATGATCATGTTGTTTAACCAGCTTCTTGATATGTCAGGTGGATGGATTATCTTGGGAAAGGAGAAATTCTCACTAACAGGGGTGTAAACAAATTTGTGCACAACATTTGAGAGAAATAAGCTTTTTGTGCACATGGAACTTTTCTTTAATTTTTATTTCAGCTCATGAACATCGGACCAACACATTACGCATTAATATTTTTGTTCAGTGCATATTTAACTTTCCGTTATAAACAGTGGCGTAGCATGCATCCCCCAACCCTCAAACATTAAAACAAATATATATTCTTAATTTTTTTTTAGGTATTGAAAATCATTCGGCGGTATTTCAAAATACCCCAGTGTACGGTATAAATGGTATATCGCCCAAGCCTAGCATCCACTGAGAATCCCTCCAATTCATTCAGAATGCTCTTTTGAATCAAGGTTGTCAATGAGGTGATACTTCATTTAATTTCCAATGCCCTGAGTAATTACAAAAACATGTCTGATAAGCAACTCGCTTCACAATAACTTCAGGGGGCTACTTGTGAGTAATTAACTCTGTTTTGGACACACTTTTCATCAAGTGTCAAACTCACTAGAGGTACTAAGCAGGTAATTTAAGATAGGATTTCTTTATGCCCAACAAAAGGGACTCAGGGAAGCATAATATGCAAATCTCCTAAAGTAATTATTTAGGGATGTCCATTGCCTTCCCCCATAATACTTATTCAGTTAGGCTTAATTAGAGCGGTTTCTTGACAAAGATCCAGGGATGACTTCCCCACCTGATTGTCGGCCATGACACTTGATCTGGTCCCTCTCGAACAACATCTTCAGCGTGCCCTCTGTACTTTACATTGACCTAATTTAACAGAACAAATGAAAGGTCCACTAGGAGGCCTAAAAATATATCACAAAGTTACCAGCAATCTGTTCCACACAGTACCTACCTGGTCTCAATCAACCCCCCCCCCCCCCCTCCTACTCCTCCGTGTGGAATGGAAGTGCCTTAGCCTTGGTAACGATTTTCTCCATGTTGACAAGCCACAACAGGGAGATGTACAGCTTCGGAGAGCAGCCCTTTGGCTAGGACGTAGCCCCGGCACTGAGTAATACCAATCTCACAGGAGTAGCACAGGCTCTCAGTTGGCCGCAGTTCATAAGGAACTGCGAACAGCTCGCTGGTGCAGCTGGGAAAGACAGAGGGGAAGAGAGAGGGAGAGTACTGGTGGTGGTGGAGGAGGTGGTGGGGAAGCTGCTAAGAGCTCTGGGCGGTTTTCTCTGTTGTACCACACAAAGTGCATCTAGGGCCCTGTAGGACAGGCCTTTAACAGGCGTGAGGGATGTAGAGATATAGAGAAGGAGAGAGAGGAGGGAGGTCTGGGGAGCAGGAAGCTCTAGTCGGCCAGTCGTGCCAGACTGCTGCCTCTGCTTCTAAACAGGGATGTGATTTATTATCGAGGCTCATTTCACTCTTAAAAGAGAGATGGAAATGACATCGCAGAGAATTAGAGAGGTCTCCTCAACTGTCTCTGAGAAGAAAGCCATAGCTGTAGGCGTGGGGATATTTCGGAGCATGTGGTACGCGTCTAACTGGTGCGTGAAATCAGAGGAGGGTTTTTGCTTAGGTTGGCATAGATTTTTCTTTCCTTTGGTGGTGAGGCCTTTTTAGTTTAGATAGTGGATACTGATTCGGTCACTGCGTTTGATGGCCCTTGCCAAGGGGCCAGTCTTGGTTGCCCTGTATAACCAAATAACTGCACTCCACTCTCTGTGTTTCCAGGTTTGAAATACATGGTCATTTTATGTAGCTCTACTGTCTTGATGTATGTTGTTGTTAGGGGGGCTTAAAATGGCTCTCGTCCAACACGCTGATCTTGGCGTCCTGGCGGAGAGCACTCTAGCACGGCGGAGTGCTAATGTCATGACCTCACTTCCTGTGTGGGTGGAAGAGAGGCCAGGAGGCCCCCACACTTGCCAGGCTCTTGTTAGCCTTTGGCAGCAGCAGCCAGGCAAACTCTGTCCCCTCTGGTCTGGAAGTCAGTACTAGGCTTAGGCAGTATCCAGATTTTCATACCATCGTACTGCTCTTCTGGCATCCTGGGATTTACGGTATCACGGCATAGCACACAAGGGGGGCGCTAAAAACGCAAAAATGCCCGTTGCGCATCTATTACCAGAATGCTCACAGAATTAGCACAAGTAATATCAAAGTCACATAGACGCTTTTAGCTGAATGCTAACAAGCGAAAATGGACAAACTAATTGCAAAGACAGGCAAATCCAGCTCATAAAGTTATCCAAGCACGCTACCAAATGTCATTTTCATTGAGTGGGTACAAGTGAAACTGAACAAGAAAAAGTTGTGATGCATGCTTATTTGAAGGAAGAGCAGCATGTGCACACAAAGCAGAGGGGAGGAGAAAAAACGGTACTAGGAAGCACAGAGAAAAAACAGCAGCTGAACAGATAACTCTGTACCGTTATAAGGTATCTGATGGCAAACATTTGGTAGTGAATTGCATACAAGCGTAACTTCCTCACCTCATTCATGTGCGCCACACAACAGAGGCAGTGTATAGACTTGACAGTTCGTGCAGCTTTAGTATTCTGATCGTAAAGTTCTGATCATGGAATTCCGAACACGTCATGTGTCTACACCTACATTTAAGTGTGTCCAGATTCCCTTTTCCCACGCTATATTCAAATGCCAGTATGCATTCTACAAATGGTGGAATAGGCCAAAAATGATAACGCAACAACTGATGGCAGTAGCTTACTACTGTAGCTAACTAGCCAGCTAACCTCTGTAGCTAGCCAGCAAGCAACGCTAAAGAGATTGCAAACGGGTTAGCATAACTCTAGCCAAACAAAAACGTTTTTTTGAAGATTAGCTGGCTAGCACTTGAGTCCAGCAAACACGTTCCACGCGTTTCCTCCTACGTTTATAATGAAAAGGTCCCCCTCGGTCCCAAAACAAAGTTTTCTGGAGACTTGTGGAAAGAGTGCTGATGACGTCGCCCACTGTATGCGCTTTCGGTAGCCTGACTGCGTCCGGACTGAGGAGAAATCTGTACACAATGCAGCCCTGACCAGCTCCTGAAGTGGTCAGACAGATCTGAACACAATCACACCACAAAGCCACTTTTGAGCATCTAGACCCATCTATTCAATGCGATCTTCGTATTCTGATAGCAGAAGTCGCATGTAAGTGTCAAGTGTGACACGACCAGAGACTCGCCGATGGATATCAAACGCTATGGACTCACCAGCTCCCACTTTCTCCCGTTGTGCTATTTACAAACACATGACAGGCTGAACTGTTCTGGGGAACTATGGTAAGCTTCATAATGTAAAATAATGTGACAGGTGAAATGAAGGACTCAATCTACTTTTTCTCCTAACGTAATTGCACTCCTAACGTATTTGACCGCAGGTATTAACTTAAAAAGTAGCTACAAATATTCACATTTATTTTTAAACTTCAAAGAAGCCATTTTGACGGTATTGAAAAACCATCCCGTGGCTTTTTCCAAATACCCGGGATATAGTATGTATGGTATAATGCCCAAGCCTAGTCAGTACCTCCTTCCACAACACTGTACTGTACAGTTACGTTGAGCAGTGAAGAGCGAGTCTGCCACACTAATGCATTTAACTAGCCAGGCTAACAGCTGTGTCTGGCTGCTTTGTGGGGGGTTTTGGGGCCTTGATTGGGGCCGTTTCATTGCCGCGGGGAGATTCAAAGTGCCAGGAACGAACGAGGCAGGACAGAGGGACCGAGGCAGTCAGGCCAGGCAGATGCAGAGTAGTGGAACCACACGGTATGTAAGGCTCTCAAGGGAAACAATATATCACATCCAGAGAGAGTGGAAGCGTTTGGCCGTGTTACAACAAAGCACCACTCCAGACCAGATAAGTTAAATTCATTGACGTGAAGTCATCTCTGTGAAAGCCATTGTCAGTGGCGGGCGGGGCGAGTGGAGGTTATTTACGACGCTGAAACGCAGGTGAGTACCTGGCGCTGATGATTCTGTGGCTGCCACGTGCGGAGAATGCCCTTCCATTTGGCACAATGCAGATGATGACTTCACCACGTCTTCTGAGTGAACCGCTGTGACCTTGAGGTAGAGAGGCTCAGGTTCTCTAGCGTTATCCCATTGTTGTCTAAACAAGGGCATTTTGCCGTCTGATTCGTCCTCATCGCGGTAACGAGATGAGTGCATTATTGAACGTCTAGTACTAGACGAGTATCACTCATCATGATGGCTCAGACATTCTAATTAGCCAGATATCTCGTCATCAAAAAATGAAGACAAATGCCTAATTCCTGAATTATCAGTGTGTTCTCAATGGACAAGTCAGTCAGTTGTTGGTTCAGATTGCTAGGGTTGCATCTGCAAATGCCACCCTATTCCCTACATGGGTCCTAGTCCAAGGTAGTGCACTATATAGGGAATAGGGTGGCATTTGGGACACAGCCTAGGTCATTAATCCCTGCACTCTACGGGGAGTGGTCAGCACCAGATGTATTGACACTTCCTACCAGAAGGTTTTCTAGATTAGCGACAAATCCTCCCCGAAAAAAAAAAAAATGCTTAAAAACCTAATTTGGCACGCACAGCCAGACTTTGTGTTCGTCAACTCTGGGCCAAAGGAAGCATCCCAGTAATCCCTCCCTCTTCTTTTTCCTCTCCTTCTGGTCCTTTGGCCAGGAACCGCCTCATCCTTTTTTGGCGGAAGTACATTTTAGTTGTTCTCATGTAGCATCTCTTGTGAGAGCCAGTGGATTGACCTTGATGACCCTCCCAGTCAGTGATGAGGTCTTCAGAAACAAGACCGCTCCAACCCACTGTACCCGGAGGGCTTAAGTGATGGTTGTCATAGCGATCGTTATGCCGCAGAGAACGGCCTCTCTCACGGGTGAAAGACAACGACAAGGCTTTGAATGCTGCAGCTTTCAGGTCACAACCTGGTTATGACGGATGTGGACGGAACCAGAAAAGGCTGGATGGATATGGATGCAGTGCACACAAGACAAACAACAGACGTACATCAATGTCTGGTCTGTATAGATTTCAGGTCAGGATTTGAGATCGACATTATCTGCCACGCAGGACATGTCTTTTATACCTTGAAAGCGAGAAAAGGCGAGATGGGTATTGGTCTGTGTTCCAAATGGCATCCAATACCCTTCATAGCCTACGGGCCCTGGCCAAAAGAAGTGCACTATGTAGGGAATAGGGTGTCATTTGAGATGTAGCCTAGGTGTGACGGGGAGCAGCGGCGGGCGAACAATGCCTCTTCATTCCCACTGGCTGCCCTGGCCAGGCGTTTTAACATGGAGATTGGAAACAGAAACAGCTCCCCCCCACCTCTTCCTCCCCTGGACCTGCATGCAAATGAAGGTTAGCCTCTCCTGCTGTGCCACTGCGATTCTTCCCTCTTTTTTTTCTCTCCCTTTTTCTAATGGACGCAAACTGGCTCTGGCTCCCCCCTCCTCCGCTATTCCTAGGGAAGAGGAAGAAGGGACCGGGACCAATCCTGATTAGTGTCCCTGTCCTGAGTGACAGGCTAGAATCCAAGCAGGCACTGCCTCAGGCGCCTCTGCCAAACTGTTGTCAACCCAATACCACCATAGAAAAAGCCATATTTTTTTCGATTCATTCGCCCCCCCCTCCCCCCCAGCTCTCTATCGCTCAGCTCTTCACTCCATGCTCACTCGCTCTCTCAAACACACAGACACACATAGTGCCTCTCTCTCACACGGTCTCTTACACCCACAGTCAGTAACACACACAGTTTCTCTTTCTCACACACTTTCTCACAACCACCCACCATCTCTCTCTTTCCCTCTTTCTCTCTCTCTGGGGGTGATTGGCTGCTGTAGTGGGACTGGTCGACCGTGTTCTTGTGCCAGTGGGCTCAGTGTGATTTACGCTGGCTGGCTGGAGGACCCCCCCCCCCCCCCCGTCTCATACCGTATGGCCCATACACACACTGCGCTCTGCTCTCTCACTCCTCTATGTGTCTAAGTGGGCAGCCTGCCCCTCAGTGTGTGTGCCAGAATGTGACGTACTAGTGGTGCTAGCTATGTTAGCGTCATTGCTACTTAGCGTAAGCCCACCTCTTAGGGTCGTCACTAGCTACTACAGCCACAAAGTCATAATTATGGCTAAACCCTGCCTATTTCTACAATATGATTTTAAACCTAACCTTAACCACACTGCTAACCTTACGCCTAGCCCTGACCTTAAATGAAGACCAAAAAGCTCATGTTTGTTTTCATGAAATTATACAGCCAATTTTGACTTTGTGGCTGTGGTAACTAGTGACAGCCACCTCTTAGTTCTTGACATCAGTCCTCCTGTTGTTTTACCATTAACAGGGCTGTATCTGTTCTGTTCTGGAACAGTGTTGTGTCGTGGCGCACATATCTACTACAGGAAAGTCTTGACAAATTACCTTCAAAGTCATGATACCAAATTTATGGGATGGATGCTGGCAAGGTTCCCCTTTAGTAATTATTTATAGTCCTACATTTGAGTGTAATGAAGCGTTCACATACTGTACATAGGAACTCTACAGCAATATCGTACTGTAGCCTAAATGTAGGGTTTACTATATTTATTTGGCACAGTGAGTGAGCTGTACTTAGGGCTGTTACGGTGACCGTATTAACGCCACACCGGCAGTCATGAGTCATAATCGCAGTCAAATTCCACATAACCGTCGAGTCACGAGAATCTGCTCTTATGCACTCTGGTCGTGCGTTGGTAGTACCCAACTCACTAACGATCAGGTTGCTAATCAAATCAAATTGTATTTGTCACATGCGCCATTTACGATAGTGAAATGCTTACTTACAAGCAATGCAGTTTTAAACTTCTTATGGCTGCAATCCCGTTAACGGGATGATATGACAACAGCCAGTGAAAGTGCAGGGCGCCAAATTCAAACAACAGAAATCTCATAATTAAAATTCCTCAAACATACATGTGTTTTATACCATTTTAAATGTAATCTTGTTGTTAATCGCACCAAAGTGTCCGATTTCAAATAGGCTTTACAGCGACAGCACCACAAACGATTATGTTAGGTCACTGCAAAATCACAGAAAAACACAGCCATTTTCCCAGCCAAAGACAGGAGTCACAAAAAGCAGAAATAGAGATAAAATGAATCACTAACCTTTGATGATCTTCATCAGATGACACTCATAGGACTTCATGTTACACAATACATATGTTTTGTTCGATAAAGTTCATATTTATATCCAAAAATCTCAGTTTACATTGGCGCCATGTTCAGAAATGCCTCCAAAATATCCGGAGAAATTGCAGAGAGCCACGTCAAATAACATAAATACTCATCATAAACTTTGATGAAAGATACATGTTTTACATAGAATTAAAGATACACTTGTTCTTAATGCAACCGCTGTGTGAGATTTCAAAAAGCTTTACGGCAAAAGCACAATATTCAATAATCTTCTGGTACTCAGTACTCTATTGTCCATCCATCAGGTCCTAATGGCCTGCTACTCAGAGCTCTACTGTCCCAACATCAGGTCCTAATGGTCTGGTACTCAGGACTCTATTGTCCCTCCATCAGGTCCTAATGGTCTGGTACTCAGAGCTCTACTGTCCCTCCATCAGGTCCTAATGGCCTGCTACTCAGAGCTCTACTGTCCCTCCATCAGGTCCTAATGGTCTGGTACTCAGGACTCTATTGTCCCTCCATCAGGTCATCATGGTCTGGTACTCAGGACTCTATTGTCCCTCCATCAGGTCCTAATGGCCTGGTACTCAGGACTCTATTGTCCCTCCATCAGGTCCTAATGGCCTGCTAGTTTATGCATATGCCTATATATGACCTGTCGCGCAGAGAGAGGCTGCTTGCTTCTCAAACAGTTGATGCGAGGTGTGAAATAATCAAATCCAAAGTTTATTGGACACATACACCGATTTGCAGATGTTTTCGCAGGTGCAGCGAAATGCTTGTTTCTAGCTCCAATAGTGCAGTAATACCTAGCTATAATAATAATAATTTAAAACATACTCATAATCCATAAAAAATCTAAATGAAGAAATACAAATAAATAAGTGTTCTTCTAAGCCCAGATGTTTCTATATGTCGTCCCGTGTGAAAGCAGAGTTTTGATAGCTGCCACTAAAAAGAGGAGGATCCCAGCTGCTCCTATATGTATTTCTCAGCTGTGCTATGTAACCGGAGAAGCCTACCCGGCATGATTGGAAAAACGAACTGCGGGAAGCGGTTCCCATTCGCTATTCGAGTGCATATCGACTGCCCCTGTTCCTGCCCATTTGATAATGGGCCATTCTAAATCAAAACTAATTTTACATATTAGTAAAGACCAGACTAAATTGAGAATAGTCTGATGGGTGAAAATATGATCAGTTGATGAGAGAACAGCTGTGCAGCCTGAGGCAAGGAACAGAATAAGCTTGTTTGGATACTTTTTCAAATCATCAATAGTCTATAGTCACATCATGCAGCCCATATATGTTCTGATTTCTAACACATTCTAGTGTTTGTATCAGTCACAACTAAAGTTCCCAAATAACTCTAAATCAATTTAATCTGTTTCAAATGGTCACTTTATGCTCAACATAACCACTTCATATGTGCACTCGCTCCAGAATGGGAAAAATATCCTTTCTATTTTATTCAGCTAAATTAAATGATATTCTTATTATTATTTTAGATGATATGTTTTTATAGTAAGTGTATATTGCCTGCTAACTGAACTAGCCTACAGTCTATGGCATGGTGCGTAGCCAGATAACATACAGTAGGCCAACTCATATTCTGCTCTACTGAAATACATTTTCTTCACATCAGAATGTTGCTTTAAACCTGCCTTAAATAGATAATAGATTGATTGTGGTGGTGTATATTAAATTGATTTATTAGACCTTTTTAAATGTTGATGTTCCCAAGGCACTCATCAGCGGCTTGTGTGCTGGAGACCTGGAGATACTAAATGTGTTTATGGTAATTAACGGTCAGTTACCGTGAGACCGACAGTCATTTGCGTGACAATAACCGTCTGACAAAATGTCGTGACCGCTACAGCTCTAACTGTACTCCAATAATCTACATAGCTTACATACATACTAGTACCTATCTATGATTGGGGACATAGTGAGGATGCTAAGGGAATGTCAGTGTATTATGGACATTATTCTTAGCACTGTGACAACTGTAATGAGACGCAATTATTCCCATTGATTTACATCTGAAAGCTAGTTGTCCGTCAACCTCTGAGAAATAGGCCTTGCTTTGTGGCGGTTGCCAAATCTGAGGCAACTTTGGACTGAAGTACACTGAAACTGTTGTTTTCACCTGAGAGAAGTAACCTAGGACTGGCCTATATCAAAATGGGCTATCTACCAAGTATGCAAGTGGCAGTAAAAGTATAGCCCAGTCAATGTAGCCTACCTGGGCTGGGTTTCCCAAAAGCATCGTAGCACTAAGATCATATTTTGTCCATTTAGTTTCTTAGTGCTACGATGCTTTTGGGAAACCTAGCCCTGACCTCTTTTCAATGCTATCCACTGGTTGTAGTTTCTATGACAACTTTATCCTGTCAACTGTCCTTGTGACCTCTTTCAATGTTATGAAAATAATGCAAATGTGGTATTAAGCGTCATAATGTATCCTTGTCTTATAGCTTTCACTGTTGTACTACTGCTACTTTTTATGGTTCACCATGGTAATGTTGAGGCTGAATCAGGGTATAAAATGTACTTTTTATGGTTCACCATGGTAATGTTAAGGCTGAATCAGGGTATAAAATGTACTTTTTATGGTTCACCATGGTAATGTTAAGGCTGAATCAGGGTATAAAATGTACTTTTTATGGTTCACCATGGTAATGTTTAGGCTGAATCAGGGTATAAAATGTACTTTTTATGGTTCACCATGGTAATGTTGAGGCTGAATCAGGGTATAAAATGTACTTTTTATGGTTCACCATGGTAATGTTAAGGCTGAATCAGGGTATAAAATGTACTTTTTATGGTTCACCATGGTAATGTTAAGGCTGAATCAGGGTATAAAATGTACTTTTTATGGTTCACCATGGTAATGTTTAGGCTGAATCAGGGTATAAAATGTACTTTTTATGGTTCACCATGGTAATGTTTAGGCTGAATCAGGGTATAAAATATACTTGTTATGGTTCACCATGGTAATGTTGAGGCTGAATCAGGGTATAAAATGTACTTTTTGGTCCACCAGCCACTCACATTTTTACCAGCCATAATACCCCCCCCCCCCCCCCCCGCGCGCTACAATGACACCAACAAAACACAAAAGAATCGATGAGCATGCTTTGTAATGTTTTTAAAACAGTAAATGTATTACTAGTGAGAAGTTGTTATATTAACCAAAATATCACATTTCACCTGTCCTTTTAAGGGTGGGAATAAGCTACATAGTGTAGTTCTTTGACTTTGTGCCATATTCATTTACCAGCTATGAAACAAAACTGCAGAAATACTTTGAAACAGCTACTGCAGCATTCATTTTACTATAAATGTGATTATACATTACTATTTTTATTCACAAATGTGAGTGAAATGCCCGCACTGTGGAGCCCTGACCACCCGCCGACGTGGCTGGTGAAATAGACATCTTACCCACCAGCGGCAAAATCTACCCGCATTTGGTAGGTGGTGGGTGTTAATTTTAGGCCCTGGGCTGAATGGTAAATTAAGAAATACCCCGTTAATTGCGATTACAGCCACTCGGTGAGATCTGAGCCTATTTCTGTAGTGGAAGTGTGTTTCTCCCTGGCGGTTGTTTTTGGTGCTCTGTGAGGAGCTTTGATGGCACGTCTAAGATGTGTTGTTTCTGTAACATAAAAAAAAATTGAAATTCAAAAAATGGACGGGAAAAATAAACGCGGGTACAAAGGGCGCTTCATCTGCGCTGAGGAATTTCAGAGGTCTGGGGGCCTCGAGTCGACTCATTCTCTTCCAAGAACACTTCTCCTTCCTCTTTCACCTCTGGCACGAGGCCCGAAGTACCCACAAACTGCCGGGGCCAAGGCCAACAGTACACAGATGGTTATATGCTGCTCTACATTTCAATACGACGGACAGAACCGAACCACCGACATTACTGTATAGCAGGGGTTGGCAACATGCGGCCCACGGGACAAAACCAGCCCGTAAAAGATTTTTGGTGGTCCCCTCAAAGTAAAAAAAATAATTACAAAAATAAATAAAGACTAAAATCATCAGGAATTCAGCAAAGATGTGTTTAATTTAGTAAATCTGTTCCCAAGTATTCCCACAAATATAGAAAAATAAATATATGATTGTGTCTGTAATAAAGGTATGAAAGTATTGTTATTTTCAAATACAATCTCTTTTTGGGATTAGTTGTGGTCAATTAGCAGTGTACAAATTATTGTAATTATTTTTCGACAGCAATAGTCCCGTGGCTGAATCTAGTTGCTGTATATAGCTTAGCCTAACAGCTACCCCGTATCCCGGTCCATGCTGAGAGTGTGATCTAGATCAGGGTTTCCCAACCTCTCAACCAAAACGTGCACCTAGGGGCGGCCCCTGGACCCAGTTTGTGGAAACCCTGGTCTAGGCTAACTCCTGAGCCACCATGACTGATGGGTTTTCCATGGAGTAGCCATTTTGGCTCTGACATGGGATAAAAGGTGATGGGTGTGTTTGTTGTTTAAGAATGGGTTATATACAGAGTTGTGTGTGGACATAAGCCTGCTATAGGTGCAGATGATTTAGAGTATGGGCTTCTTTCTAACTCAGGCTGTTAAAAGCACAGTTGTAGTTAAGTGCTGTATTTTTAAACTGGTAAATGCCCGGTGGTGCTCCCAGAACTCCAAAGGGCATGAACCCTCTTGAGGTTGCCCACGCATCGCCGTCCTTCTGAGCCTGGATCAGTGAGCCGCACTGAGAGCTGAATATCTCTGTCTTTATCGCTTTCAATCACTGATCTCAGACCAGTCTCTCACTCACAGTCCCCTTGGGCTCTGGTCAAATGTAGTGCACTATAAAGGCAGTGCACTATACAGGGAATAGGGTGCCATTTGGGACTCTGAGGATTTATGACAAACAGCTGACTAGTCAGTCAGTGACATGGTGCCTTTTGTAACGTGGGATGTATCGTGATAGATGCACTCTGACAATTATTTCACTCTTTTCCCCAAAAAGAAAAGGGGGTTAAATGTGCACTTAACTTATTGGTGTCCCGTATAAAGTCCTGCGAAGGGGGTTTGAATTTACGACCGCCGGTTCAGGCACAACCAGCTGGTTATATTTAGAGAGTCTGTGTTTTTTTCACACACACACACACACACACACACACGCGCGCGCTCAGTCTTTTTCCAACAGGACAAACTGAGTGTGAGGGCGAGACTGAAGAGAAGAGGAAGATGGAGAGAAAGTCCCAGTGAATGGAATTACCTTCATCTCCGGGAGGGGGGGCTGACTGCTAGTCGTTTACAGTGACGTGAGCCTGCTGGTGGACAGGGCTAGCTGCTAGGGTCTCCCACCATATTGTCCGGCGCCGCACGCTAATAAGGCAGAAGCCCTGACTGCAGGGCAGGCTCATTAGCATAGCCCGCGGACATGGCAACCCCCGCCAGGGCTCAGCATGGACACTTAATTACCGCCACGGCTCCTTCTCCTTTCTACACTCCGCCTCCTCACTACACGCACCCCTCTTCCCTCGTATTACACCTCTCCACTCTTCCCCCCTCGTACAGTATACAACCCCTAACCCAGGCCAACAGCAGCCAGACACTCCTAGTCACAGGAGAGCATGCTGGGATAACCCAGATGTGGCTCAAGCTGTGCTGGCTGTGTGGTGTGTTCCGTAGCTGTGCTGTAGCTGTGCTGGATTTAAATAGCCAGTCTGAGTGGTAGACTTGACCGTGGTCTTGAACCCACCCTCTTCATCTTTTACTTATGTCTCTCTCTGCCACTCTCTCTCTCTCTCTCTCTCTCTGTCTCTCTCTGCCTCTCTCTCTCTGCCTCTCTCTCTCTGAGTGTCTGTCTCTCTCTGCCTTTCTGCCTCTCTGAGTGTCTGTCTCTCTCTGCCTCTCTGCCTCTCTCTCTCTGCCTCTCTCTCTCTATCTCTCTGCCTCTCTCTCTCTCTATCTCTCTGCCTCTCTCTGTCTCTCTGTCTCTCTGTCTCTCTGTCTCTCTGTCTCTCTGTCTCTCTGTCTCTCTGTCTCTCTCTCTCTCTCTCTCTCTCTCTCTCTCTCTCTCTCTCTCTCTCTCTCTCTCTCTCTCTCTCTCTCTGAGTCTCTCTCTCCAGGCCTCTCAAAGATTCTTGGCATCATAGTGTCAGTATTGATGCTTCTACTCCAGACTTAATCGGCTAATGGCCTTCCTTCCACCCTAGCCCGGGCCTGGAGGTCAGTGGGGCCATCTTGTATGCCTGGCTAAGTCACAGAATAGTTGCAGTGTGTCTGTTGGTAGCTAGGCGAAACCTCATGCAAGTCATGTGGTCTGGTGACCTACGGAACAAACCCCCCCCTTACCCCTCCTCCCCCAGCGTCCCCCTCCGGCACATGGATCATTGTGTCTGATGAGGCTGGCTGAAATCTGGTTGACTCCACTGTCTGTCTGGCTGCAGTGACTGCATGGGCCCAGCACAGTAACACCGCTCCCCAGACAGTCCGGAACAACCACGTCAGCCAAAATATAACCCGCCATCGTGTTCAAACACGGAGACAGTTGACATGGGGTTGTCTCGTCTTGTATACAATAAGATGAGGAATAAGCTGTGATGTACTTCAGCTGTCATGAGTGTCTCTCTTGTCCCTCTCTTTGACTTGTGTATTCTTCTTCCTCGAAACCTCCTAAAATAGATAGCTTGACCACTTCCTGGTAAATATACCCGCTACACAATCACATGAAGCAATGCTCCTCTTAGTTGGCAGTTACATCATCAGCTTTCAACTTGAACCAGGAAGCGGTGTTTTGTTAGCTAACCCAGTAGCGCAGACCGTCGCAGCAGTCTGTTCACTCTCTCTCCCTGATATGTCGCTATACACCTCTGTCCTGGGAAGAATGCACACACACACTGTACGAGCACACACACTGTATGCACAAACACACACACAGCACTGAATTACCCGGTTGTGTGTGTGTAGTGAGTGCTAACAGACCCGGACTGCTGAGTACCCTGCAGCTGTTTGTCTCAACATGCAAGTCATCCCCGCCATTACACCGCTAAATGGTTCTCTTTCACACTGAGCACGGCAAACAGACAGATGCTCTCTGCTTCTGACTAACTCTGCCTTTCTCTCTCTCTGCCTTCCTCTTTCTCTCTCTGCCTTCCTCTTTCTCTCTCTGCCTTCCTCTTTCTCTCGCTGCCTCTCCCTCACTGCCTCTTTCTCTCACTGCCTCTTTCTCTCACTGCCTCTTTCTCTCGGTGCCTCTTTCTCTCGCTGCCTCTTTCTCTCGCTGCCTCTTTCTCTCGCTGACTCTTTCTCTCGCTGACTCTTTCTCTCGCTCGCTGCCTCGCTCTCTCGCTCGCTGCCTCGCTCTCTCGCTCGCTGCCTCGCTCTCTCGCTCGCTGCCTCGCTCTCTCGCTCGCTGCCTCGCTCTCTCGCTGCCTCTTTCTCTCTCTCGCTGCCTCTTTCTGTCTCTCGCTGCCTCTTTCTGTCTCTCGCTGCCTCTTTCTCTCTCTCGCTGCCTCTTTCTCTCTCTCGCTGCCTCTTTCTCTCTCTCGCTGCCTCTTTCTCTCTCTCGCTGCCTCTTTCTCTCTCTCGCTGCCTCTCTCCCTCTCGCTGCCTCTCTCCCTCTCGCTGCCTCTCTCCCTCTCGCTACCTCTCTCCCTCTCGCTACCTCTCTCCCTCTCGCTACCTCTCTCCCTCTCGCTACCTCTCTCCCTCTCGCTACCTCTCTCCCTCTCGCTGCCTCGCTCCCTCTCGCTGCCTCGCTCTCTCTCGCTGCCTCGCTCTCGCTCTCTCTCTTTCTCTGTCTCTCTTTCTCTGCCTCTCGCTCTCTCTCGCTCTGCTTCTTGCTTGCTTTCTCTCTCTCTCTGCCGCTCGCTCGCTCTCTCTGCCGCTCGCTCGCTCTCTCTGCCGCTCGCTCGCTCTCTCTGCCGCTCGCTCGCTCTCTCTCTCTGCCGCTCGCTCGCTCTCTCTCTCTGCCGCTCGCTCGCTCTCTCTCTCTGCCTCTCGCTCTCTCTCTGCCGCTCGCTCGCTCTCTCTCTCTGCCGCTCGCTCGCTCTCTCTCTCTGCCTCTCGCTCGCTCTCTCTCTCTGCCTCTCGCTCGCTCTCTCTCTCTGCCTCTCGCTCGCTCTCTCTCTCTGCCTCTCGCTCGCTCTCTCTCTCTGCCTCTCGCTCTCTCTCTCTCTCTCTCTCTGCCTCTCGCTCGCTCTCTCTCTCTCTCTCTCTCTGCCGCTCGCTCGCTCTCTCTCTCTCTCTCTCTCTCTGCCGCTCGCTCTCTCTCTCTCTCTGCCTCTCGCTCGCTCTCTCTCTCTCTGCCTCGCTCGCTCTCTCTCTCTGCCTCTCGCTCGCTCGCTCTCTCTCTCTGCCTCTCGCTCGCTCGCTCTCTCTCTCTGCCTCTCGCTCGCTCGCTCTCTCTCTCTGCCTCTCGCTCGCTCGCTCTCTCTCTCTGCCTCTCGCTCGCTCTCTCTCTCTCTCTGCCTCTCGCTCGCTCTCTCTCTCTCTGCCTCTCGCTCGCTCTCTCTCTCTCTGCCTCTCGCTCGCTCTCTCTCTCTCTGCCTCTCGCTCGCTCTCTCTCTGCCTCGCTCGCTCTCTCTCTCTCTCTGCCTCTCGCTTGCGCTCTCTCTCTCTCTGCCTCTCGCTTGCGCTCTCTCTCTCTCTCTGCCTCTCGCTTGCGCTCTCTCTGCCTCTCGCTCTCTCTCTCTCTCTCTCTCTCTGCCTCTTGCTCTCTCTCTCTCTGCCTCTCGCTCGCTCTCTCTCTCTCTCTGCCTCTCGCTCGCTCTCTCTCTCTCTCTCTCTCTCTCTCTCTCTCTCTCTCTCTCTCTCTCTCTCTCTCTCTCTCTCTCTCTCTCTCTGTCTCTGCCTCTCGCTCGCTCTCTCTCTGCCTCTCGCTCGCTCTCTCTCTGCCGCTCGCTCTCTCTCTGCCTCTCGCTCTCTCTCTGCCTCTCGCTCGCTCGCTCTCTCTCTCTGCCTCTCGCTCGCTCGCTCTCTCTCTCTGCCTCTCGCTCGCTCGCTCTCTCTCTCTGCCTCTCGCTCGCTCGCTCTCTCTCTCTGCCTCTCGCTCGCTCGCTCTCTGCCTCTCGCTCGCTCGCTCTCTGCCTCTCGCTCGCTCTCTCTCTGCCTCTCGCTCGCTCTCTCTCTCTGCCTCTCGCTCGCTCTCTCTCTCTGCCTCTCGCTCGCTCGCTCTCTCTCTCTGCCTCTCGCTCGCTCGCTCTCTGCCTCTCGCTCGCTCTCTCTCTGCCTCTCGCTCGCTCTCTCTCTCTGCCTCTCGCTCGCTCTCTCTCTCTGCCTCTCGCTCTCTCTCTCTCTCTCTGCCTCTCGCTCGCTCTCTCTCTGCCTCTCGCTCGCTCTCTCTCTGCCTCTCGCTCGCTCTCTCTCTGCCTCTCGCTCGCTCTCTCTCTGCCTCTCGCTCGCTCTCTCTCTGCCTCTCGCTCGCTCGCTCTCTGCCTCTCGCTCGCTCGCTCTCTGCCTCTCATTCGCTCGCTCTCTCTCTCTCTCTGCCTCTCGCTCGCTCTCTCTCTCTCTGCCTCTCGCTTGCGCTCTCTCTCTCTCTCTCTGCCTCGCTTGCGCTCTCTCTCTCTCTCTCTGCCTCGCTCGCTCTCTCTCTCGCTCTCTCTCTGCCGCTCGCTCTCTCTCTGCCTCTCGCTCGCTCTCTCTCTCTGCCGCCCTCTCGCTCGCTCTCTCGCTCTCTCTCTCTGCTTCTTTTTCTCTGCCTCTCTGCCTCTTTCTCTGTCTCTCTCTGCTTCTCCTCGCTGCCTCATAGCAGCCCCATCAGTCTCATTCAGTCAGGGGCATTTTACACTTTAGCTTCCCCAAGTTGTTGGGCTGTATGTGTGTGTCAAATCAAATTTGATTTCACATGCTTTGTAAATAACAGGTGTAGACTAACAATGAAATGTGTACTTACGGGCCCTTCCCAACAATGCAGAGAGAAAAAAAAGCGATAATAACACGAGGAATAAACACACAATGAGTAACGATAACTTGGCTTTATACAACTTTTTAGAGCCTTCCTTTGACACTGCCTGCTATAGAGGTCCTGGATTGGCAGGAAGCTTAGCCCCAGTGATGTACTGGGCTGTACGCACTACCCTCTGCAGCGCCTTGCGGTCGGATGCCAAGCAGTTGCCATAGCAAGCAGTGATGCAACCAGTCAAGATGCTCTCTTTGGTGCAGCTGTAGAACATTTTGAGGATCTGAGGGCCCATGTCAAATCTTTTCAGCCTCTTGAGGGGAACCAGGCGTTGTCCTGCTCTCTTCACGACTGTGTTTTTGCATGTGGACCATGATAACTCCAAAGGAACATGAAGCTGTCTACCTGCTCCACTAAAGCCCTGTGGATGGGGGCGTTTCCTGTTTCTCTCTCCCTGGCTCACTGTAGAGACTGCCCCCCCCCCCTCCCCCACCACCACTATACTGTGGACTGTGTCCCCCCCCCCCACCACCACTGTACTGTAGAGACTGCCCCCCCTCCCCCACCACCACTGTACTGTAGACTGCCCCTCCTCCCCCACCTGTACTGTACAGTGGTTTAAAGTACTTTTTAAGTAGTTTTTTAGGTATCTGTACTTTACTATTTATATTTTTGATGAATTTTGCTTCACTACATTCCTAAAGAAAATGTTGTTTTCACTCTCCATACATTTTCCTTGACACCCAAAAGTACTCGTTACATTTTGAATGCTTAGCACAACAGGAAATTGCTCCAATTCGCACACTTATCAACAGAACATTCCTGGTCATCCCTACTGCCTCTGATCTGGCAGACTCACTAAACACACATGCTTCGTTTTGTAAATTATGTCAAATGTTGGTGTGCCTCTGGCTCTCCGTAAATAAAATTAAAAAACAAGAAAATGGTGCCGCCTGGTTTGCTTAAGATAAGGAATTTTAAGTGATTTATATTTTTACTTTGGATATTTAAATATATTTTAGTAATGTTTACTTTTGATACTTTATATTTTAAAGCAAATACTTTTAGAATTTTACTGGGTGACTTTTACTAGAGTCATTTTCTGTTAAGTTAACTTTTACTCAGGTATGAAAATTGGGTACGCCCCCCCATTACCACTGTACTGGAAACTGCCCCCCCTACCACCTGTAAAGACTGTAGAGACTGTCCCCCTCACTACTGCTGTACTGTAGACTGTGTCCCCCCAACCACCACCACCACTGTACTGTAGAGACTGTATCGCCACCACCACCACTGTACTGTAGAGACTGTATCACCACCACTGTACTGTAGAGACTGTATCACCACCACCGCTGTACTGTAGAGACTGTATCACCACCACCACTGTACTGGAGAGACTGTATCACCACCACCACTGTACTGTAGAGACTGTATCACCACCACCACCACCACTGTACTGTAGAGACTGTATCACCACCACCACTGTACTGTAGAGACTGTATCACCACCACCACCACCACCACTGTACTGTAGAGACTGTATCACCACCACCACTGTACTGTAGAGACTGTATCACCACCACCACCACCACTGTACTGTAGAGACTGTATCACCACCACCACTGTACTGTAGAGACTGTATCACCACCACTGTACTGTAGAGACTGTATCATCACCACCACTGTACTGTAGAGACTGTATCACCACCACTGTACTGTAGAGACTGTATCACCACCACTGTACTGTAGAGACTGTATCACCCCTCCACCACCACTGTACTGTAGAGACTGTATCACCACCACTGTACTGTAGAGACTGTATCACCACCACCACCACCACTGTACTGTAGAGACTGTATCACCACCACCACTGTACTGTAGAGACTGTATCACCACCACCACTGTACTGTAGAGACTGTATCACCACCACCACTGTACTGTAGAGACTGTATCACCACCACCACTGTACTGTAGAGACTGTATCACCACCACCACTGTACTGTAGAGACTGTACCACCACCACCACTGTACTGTAGAGACTGTATCACCACCACCACCACCACTGTACTGTAGAGACTGTATCACCACCACCACTGTACTGTAGAGACTGTATCACCACCACCACTGTACTGTAGAGACTGTATCACCACCACCACTGTACTGTAGAGACTGTATCACCACCACCACTGTACTGTAGAGACTGTATCACCACCACTGTACTGTAGAGACTGTATCACCACCACCACCACCACTGTACTGTAGAGACTGTATCACCACCACCACTGTACTGTAGAGACTGTTTCACCACCACCACCACCACTGTACTGTAGAGACTGTATCACCACCACTGTACTGTAGAGACTGTATCACCCCTCCTCCACCACCACCACCACCACTGTACTGTAGAGACTGTATCACCACCACCACTGTACTGTAGAGACTGTATCACCACCACCACTGTACTGTAGAGACTGTATCACCACTGTACTGTAGAGACTGTATCACCACTGTACTGTAGAGACTGTATCACCACCACCACTGTACTGTAGAGACTGTATCACCACCACTGTACTGTAGAGACTGTATCACCCCTCCACCACCACCACCACTGTACTGTAGAGACTGTATCACCACCACCACCACCACTGTACTGTAGAGACTGTATCACCACCACCACTGTACTGTAGAGACTGTATCACCCCTCCACCACCACCACTGTACTGTAGAGACTGTATCACCACCACCACTGTACTGTAGAGACTGTATCACCTCTGTACTGTAGAGACTGTATCACCACCACCACTGTACTGTAGAGACTGTATACCCACCACCACTGTACTGTAGAGACTGTATCACCACCACCGCCACTGTACTGTAGAGACTGTATCACCACCACCGCCACTGTACTGTAGAGACTGTATCACCACCACCACCACTGTACTGTAGAGACTGTATCACCACCACCACCACTG
This sequence comes from Salvelinus namaycush, assembly GCF_016432855.1. Classification (NCBI taxonomy): domain Eukaryota; kingdom Metazoa; phylum Chordata; class Actinopteri; order Salmoniformes; family Salmonidae; genus Salvelinus; species Salvelinus namaycush. The sequence goes on from NC_052348.1 coordinate 12,870,583, forward strand.
TACTGTAGAGACTGTATCACCACCACCACCACTGTACTGTAGAGACTGTATCACCACCACCACCACTGTACTGTAGAGACTGTATCACCACCACCACCACTGTACTGTAGAGACTGTATCACCACCACCACCACTGTACTGTAGAGACTGTATCACCACCACCACCACTGTACTGTAGAGACTGTATCACCACCACCACCACTGTACTGTAGAGACTGTATCACCACCACCACTGTACTGTAGAGACTGTATCACCACCACCACTGTACTGTAGAGACTGTATCACCACCACCACTGTACTGTAGAGACTGTATCACCACCACCACTGTACTGTAGAGACTGTATCACCACCACCACTGTACTGTAGAGACTGTATCACCACCACCACTGTACTGTAGAGACTGTATCACCACCACCTGTACTGTAGAGACTGTATCACCACTACCACTGTACTGTAGAGACTGTATCACCACTACCACTGTACTGTAGAGACTGTATCACCACCACCACTGTACTGTAGAGACTGTATCACCACCACCACTGTACTGTAGAGACTGTATCACCACCACTGTACTGTAGAGACTGTATCACCACCACCACCACTGTACTGTAGAGACTGTATCACCACCACCACTGTACTGTAGAGACTGTATCACCACCACCACTGTACTGTAGAGACTGTATCACCACCACCACTGTACTGTAGAGACTGTATCACCACCACCACTGTACTGTAGAGACTGTATCACCACCACCACTGTACTGTAGAGACTGTATCACCACCACCACTGTACTGTACTGTAGAGACTGTATCACCACCACCACACTGTACTGTAGAGACTGTATCACCACCACTGTACTGTAGAGACTGTATCACCACCACTGTACTGTAGAGACTGTATCACCACCACTGTACTGTAGAGACTGTATCACCACCACTGTACTGTAGAGACTGTATCACCACCACTGTACTGTAGAGACTGTATCACCACCACTGTACTGTAGAGACTGTATCACCACCACTGTACTGTAGAGACTGTATCACCACCACCACTGTACTGTAGAGACTGTATCACCACCATCACACTGTAGAGACTGTATCACCACCACCACTGTACTGTAGAGACTGGGCTGTGGGAGGGGAAAGAGGGGTTTAGGTTGTTTTTAATCATATCCTCGGCTGTACAGTAATGTGTAGTAGTGGACTAGTACAGTGTGTGTGTACAGTATTGTGTGTGTGCACGCTGAGCCCCAGACAAAGCCCCCCCTCCCCTCGGAGCCTGGGCCAGAGATATGACCTTGTGAAATGTCAGCCCGCCCACGGGGTGGCCCTGCCTGTGTCACACACACACACACACACACACACACACACACACACACACACACACACACACACACAACCACGGTGGTCCTGTCTGTGTCACACACAACCGTGGCGGCGGGGTGCGACAGAGGCAGCATTGTAGCGTTACGGCTAGCCTAGCGGCTTGAGGTGTAGTGTTGCGTGGAGGAGTCTCGAGACCTCAACACTAAACCCAGGAAGGAGAGAGAGAAAGGCAGGGGGAGAGTTAGGGAAAGAGAGGGGGAGGGCAGCAAAGGGCAAGAGAGATGAAGGGAGAGAGGGAGAAGGAGAGGTCGATAGAGGCAAAGGGAGGATAGTTCAAATTCACCCCCCCTCCTCAACCCTCCACTGTGTACTCCTGAGACCTCAGGTCAGCAATCTAGCCATTTCCCACTAACGACATTACAGCCATTAGGACCTGGCTGCTTTCTTTCTGTAGCATGTCACATGGACGCAGGTCATGCCTCGCATACTTCTCCCCTCTGGCCCGGCTCAGGTGACTAAAAGCTTTCAGTGGGAGTGAACGGCGGCCATGGAAAACAGTAGGTCTTAGACCTGCTGACACTCTCTCTCTCTCTCTCTCTCTGTCTCTCTCTCTGTCTCTCTCTCTCTGTCTCTCTCTCTGTCTCTCTCTCTGTCTCTCTCTCTGTCTCTGTCTCTCTCGCTCTCTCTGTCACACTCTCTTTCTCTGTCACTCTCTCTCTGTCACACTCTCTCTCTGTCACTCTCTCTCTGTCTCTCTCTCTCTGTCTCTCTCTCACTTAATGTCGTCTTAGGAAATGTGAAGGAAGACACACACACACACGGTGCATAGAAACACACGCAAAGGGTACACACACACATCATAAACTGTGTAGAAAAAGAGAGGTCAGGTCTCTGGTTGTAAGGTGTAGTGTCCTGACTCCTGTAAGTGTTCAGTGTCTTCTTTTCCCTGCCCTGGCCTCTGCCACGGTGTGTGTGTGTCCTGACTCCTGTGTGTGTGAGATGGAGTGTGTACTAGCATCCCTGTGTGGTGGGTAGGTTTGTAGCTGTGCATGTACGCTTGGTCAGAGCGGTCGGGCCACGGTTGCGGTCACCTCTGGCCCATAGTCGGTGACGACCAGACCAGATGTGAGCTGACTCTAATGACCCCTGCGGGTGGGGTTGCCGAGGCAACCGCTTTCCCCTCTGCCTGTAAACAGAGGAGCAACCCACCAGTGTTCTTAGACGGGGTCGCCAAGGTGAAGACTAGCCTTGATGTGTGTGAGCAAGAGGGAGAGAGAAGAGAGCTCAAATGACGTGCGTGCGTGTGTGTGTGTGGAGAGGAGCGATTGTGTCTCAGTGTCATGGCTTCCCTTGACCTTTTTTTTGTTATTCTCGCTCTCTGTTTTCTTCAGTTGATGCTCAATGGGTTTATTTGTTGTTGAAGCCTCTACTGTCCCCCCCTCCTCCCAGTACAGTAAAGTTTTGACATTTTCTTAGCCCAGGCTTGTTGCTTTCTGACATATTCTTATGGAAAGGGGTTTATATGTTTCAGGAATACTCACTTTCTTTTGTTCGCCCTTGTCTGGCAAGCTGTAATGTTTTGCTTATGAATATTGATACACCAAGTGTATATTAATGACCCTGGGTGACCTTAACCCTATCCTTATTGGCTCCCTGGTGGTATCTGCATCCTCATGAATATTAAACAGGCTCTGTAACCTCCATTACCCTAATCTTTGCTGTCTAGCCTCCCGGAAGGTCCTGTTGTCATGGTAACCCCGTTACTAAACTCCTTGGGAGGAAAAAAGAATTGACCCTGGGAAAAAAATATATGTTGAAAATAAAGGATTGAAAAATCATTCAAGTTATTTTATCCACCGTTGCTGGTGATTCTCAGTGCTGAGAGAAAGGCTTGGGGAAAGCTGGTGGATTTTGTTGCATTAAAGCTCCTTGGATTTTCGGTGTTATTAGGATTTTCTTCAGTCATTGCCAAGGCAGTGAGTTACCCCTTGCTGAGAGGACCGAAGTCTATTTGGTATTTTGAATAGGCTGTTCCCTTTGTACTTAGCTGGTAAATAGAATTGAGAGTGCGCACTTGTGATAAGGAGGCGTCAGAATGAGTGTATAGTGTAGTAGTCTGGCTCACTTTGTAATCCACGGGACAGGTGACTGCCGACTTGTTGATTTACAATGTCAACCCTCAAATCAAGGCTGTTCAAGTCAATGCCTCCTAGATTGTCATTTAAGGATGCGCTCTCAAACTTTTGTATCATTTTTGCCAGTAGTTTTGGAATTAGTTCTCGAGCCTAAAGTGTTCCCCGTTTTTTTTGTGTACTCCGTCATCAAATTGTGTACTACGTCATAATTTGGTATATGCTACATCCCGCAATTTTGTAAAAAAATATGTAATCCTACTATATGTTACAAATTTCTTGTGCTTAAGATCCTGGAGTTTCTTTAATGACAAAATCCAGTCCTTTCCTGGGTAATGTTCATTAGGGAACACTGTAGTAAAACATTGCGCAACAGAAAAAGCTAAAACAAGTGTTTTCATATTGGATAAGTTCATGTAGCACCTCCCCGTTTCCCTCCGTTTATGATCCAATGAACATGACCCTGGTTTGTCCTCAGGTCTGATCATGATCATCCCTTCCTCCTCTCTTTTCCTCTCACCATACGTCTCTTCTTCTCTCCTGTAGATGTGGACAGCGTCGAGGAGGGTGGGCCCGACGGGGTCTGCTTTCCCGTGGAGGACGACGGCGGCGTTGGCGGCGGTGGCTGGTACGGGAACGCTTCCGACACGCGCTCCGAGTCGTCGTACAGCGGCGACATCCATGACGACCATGAGCTGTTCCTCCACGGGGGCTCCTCCCCCACCCCCTCCCCAGACCGACCTCCGGAACACCCCGACACCTCGACCGAGAGCTCCCTGGGGGGCTGCCCTACGCCTGTCCACAGCCACCACCACCGGGCCTCCCTTGAGCTCCTGAGCCTGGGGGTGGACGGAGGGGTGTTCTCTGCCCAGGATACCCTTTCCTCCGTGGTATCCTCGCTCTATGGAGAGGCTGCCTCCGAGGCCCTGGGGAAACCCCTGAGTAGTAACCTGCGGCGCCTCCTAGAGGCTGGGTCGTTGAAGCTGGATGGGGATCTTCTGGGGAGAGTGAGAGGAGGGGGAGGAGAGTCGCCCCCTATAGGCTTAGCTCCAGCCCTGACCCTCTCCCCCTCCTCCCATCATGCTCAGCAGCTAAGTGCCCTTGCCCGAAAACTGGCAGCCAATAACAACAACAACAACAGTGGAGGCTCCGCTTCGGCCTCGCCCGCCTCTGTTGCCATGTCGACCACCACCATCAAGCAGGAGCCCTGCGACCCATTCGCCTCGGTGGTCGCCCCGAGCAATGGCGCTGGCTTTGTGTGGGTGGGAGTGGCCGGTGACGGGAAGTGGCCCCCGGCAGGTTGTTCCTCCTCCAGCGGTGGGTCCAGCCTATCACCGGACTCGGCCATCCAGAAACTGAAAGCGGCAGCCAACGCGGTTTTACAGGACAAGAACGCCACCGTAGTGGCCTCGTCTACTTCCTCTTCATCATCCTCCTGCTCTACCGTACCCACCCTGGGAGGAGGAGGAGGGAGCCGGGGAGGAACGGACGACTCGGTACGCTTCGATGCCTTCACCTCCCCCTTCAGCCCTCAGTCGGCCAGCTCCACGCTAGCCGCCCTGTCCAAGAAGGTGAGCGAGCGCTCCCAGACCACCTCCTCATCATCAGACCACCAACACCAACCCTCCCCCGGCTCCTCCTTCCTCTCCCTGGTCTCTATGACTTCCTCGGCTGCGCTCCTCAAGGAGGTGGCAGCCCGGGCGGCAGGGAACCTCCTTGCTGATAAGATGGAGGCCCCAGCAGGAGGAGGGGCCATCCAGGAGGACATCAAGCCCCTGCTGGACAGGAACCAGAAGGCAGGGACCCCCACAGGGCCCCAGAGCACCATGGACCTGCTGCTGCCCTCCACCCCTAAGGGAAGGGCCAAACCCAGCAGCCAAGCAGGTAGGCTAATCCACCCTGACCCTACACAATTTCTTCCTGAGATGGCATTTGTTGTCTATAAGCCTTATGGTGAGTTTTTGGATATACAGTAGCGAGCTACATTCAGTTATTTTTTTCAGTTTGGTAAATGTAATAGTGAGTTTATCAAGATATTATGTCAGCTACGTTTTGTCGTCGTGACAAGTTTCGGAACATTGGAACGTTGTTAAGAACACTGGACCTTTTGTATAAACCTTGTGACAAACAATGTGCCGCCATCCATCGATCCCAGAAGGTGTTGTTTCTCTAGCAAGGTTTTCTACAACAATGAACTGTTGTGGAAGACCTTCCCAGGTTGAACACAACAACAGCAGATTTTTTTTATGCATTTCAATCAGTTATTTCACCTTGCATTTTTCAAGGTTGTTTGTCAGTACTAGTTCATTTCACCTTGCACATCCTGAACTGTCCTCGGATATTAAATCCTCTTCAGCTTTTCAAATTGTTTGGAAACTATCGTTTACAGATATTCTCCAAGCTTTTGCTTATTATATGGAATTATAGCTGGTCTCTAAGCAAATGTTCTAATATTTTGAATCCCTTTATATTACACTTTAAGGACATACACATTTGATTTACTGTATTACGGATGCCCCACTTCACATACATTAAAAAAAAAATATATATATATATATATAAATTATTTTTAACTATTATTTTTGACAAATTGCATGATTTGCTTCACAATTGTAGTGGTAGGGATTCGGTTCAATCGCGGTGAATCGAATCATGCGAATCAAAATAATAATTTGTGAACCGTGAACAGTAAAATGCTAAACGTAGTAGCCTTTGGATTATGCCGCTATAAAACTTGTTTTGTAGATACTTTAATAAGCTGATTTCGGAAGCTAGCCAGTAGTCAGCTTGCAGTGAACTCTTCTAAGCAAAGATAAATGACTAAACTAAAATAGGTACATTTCCTGAAGAAAATGTGTGTGCTTGCTTCAGCTGTCCAAAAGTTTATTTTTTATAGTAGTGGAAGGTGTTACATGAAGATTTCAAGCTGAATAGAAGCTGAAGCAGTTCAATATAGTAAGAATAGGTCTGATTACTTTAGTAGAATGATATATATTTCAACTAGCACATCAATCATGAACAATGGCAGAACTATGCCTTCACTGCTTTCAATGGGGCTATTTAACACGGGAACCAATGTAGTTAATTAAGTGATGATGCCTGAAAAGCCGGTGTTTGGAGGATATATTGGCACGGGTTTGACTCGGGCCGGAAAACCGTGCCAATATATCCTCCAAACACCGGCTTCGAGGCCATTATCACTTTTATACAACGGGTTACCGGTTACCAACATACTCAAATAATGATTGACATATTTTCATTAAACACGTTATTTTGATTTATTTATTCATACTATTTCATCCTTCCACAATATATAGTCCCGAAACAAGTCTAGAGTTGCTACACAAGCCAGCTGGTCTAGAGTTCTGTTGGTTCGGTTGTCAGAGACGCGACCCAGTCGTTCAGTCTTTTTGTTCTGTGTCTATGCACGCGACCCAGTCGTTCAGTCTTTTTGTTCTGTGTCTATGCACGCGACCCAGTCGTTCAGTCTTTTTGTTCTGTGTCTATGCACGCGACCCAGTCGTTCAGTCTTTTTGTTCTGTGTCTATGGACGCGACCCAGTCGTTCAGTCTTTATGTTCTGTGTCTATGCACGCGACCCAGTCGTTCAGTCTTTTTGTTCTGTATCTATGCACGCGACCCAGTCGTTCAGTCTTTATGTTCTGTGTCTATGCACGCGACCCAGTCGTTCAGTCTTTTTGTTCTGTATCTATGCACGCGACCCAGTCGTTCAGTCTTTTTGTTCTGTATCTATGCACGCGACCCAGTCGTTCAGTCTTTTTGTTCTGTATCTATGCACGCGACCCAGTCGTTCAGTCTTTTTGTTCTGTATCTATGCACGCGACCCAGTCGTTCAGTCTTTTTGTTCTGTATCTATGCACGCGACCCAGTCGTTCAGTCTTTTTGTTCTGTATCTATGGACGCGACCCAGTCGTTCAGTCTTTTTGTTCTGTATCTATGGACGCGACCCAGTCGTTCAGTCTTTTTGTTCTGTATCTATGCACGCGACCCAGTCGTTCAGTCTTTTTGTTCTGTATCTATGTACGCGACCCAGTCGTTCAGTCTTTTTGTTCTGTATCTATGGACGCGACCCAGTCGTTCAGTCTTTTTGTTCTGTATCTATGCACGCGACCCAGTCGTTCAGTCTTTTTGTTCTGTATCTATGCACGCGACCCAGTCGTTCAGTCTTTTTGTTCTGTATCTATGCACGCGACCCAGTCGATCGTTCTAAATGTTCCATTGCCATACTGGCTGGCAACATTCCTATCCCTTGCTTGCTAGCTAGCCAACTACGGCTAACTTTACAGTCACGTCAAACGGTGCAGACAGAATAACAACAGTGGCTGCATTTGTTTAAGCTGTTTTCTAGTGACATTTATTTGGATGCATCCATAACAATGAGCTAATGAGGCACGATTTCACCTGGCATAGAAAATGTGCTCTCTCGTCAGGACACTGTTGTTCAGAGGAGCTAGCCAACAACACAGATAACACAAAACTTCATCCAGAAGCTGGAATTTACTTTTCTTTGTATACATCCATAAAAATGATGCCAGCTGATTAATGATTTAGACTGGCTGAGAAACGCTGCCTCTCTCTCTCTCTCGTCCCGACTCCCGACCCCTACACGTTCATTACTATGGGACAGATGGAGATCGAATTTGAATATTGAAACAATGCTGCAAATGTCGGAGAGACAGTAAGGTTTATAAAAATCTCTGCTGTTGAAAACTAAATGTTAGTCTAGAAGAAATGTGAGATGATGTCTAGATGCTTTTTATAGTGGAGATCAAGTTTATAACTTCCCTGCCTGGGCTGATGAGACAGTGGGTTGCTCAGTCAGATGGAACAGAGTAAATAGGCATTTTAACGTCCTATATTTAGCCGGTGGTAACTTGTGGAATAGACACCGGCTGGAATGCGCTTTTAACCAATCAGAATTCAGGGTTAGACCCACCCGTTGTATAATTTGTAGGGTACCCTGACTGGGACTCAAACCCTGGTCCCTGTGACTCTAGTTATAAAACGGCTAAAATCTCTTGGTGAGGTTTCTAGGTTTGTATTTATTTTATTCATGTATTTGAATTTTTTTGCTCGCTCGCCCCACTTTTGATAGAGAGAGAGAGAATCCCCCTCCCCGTCTGGCCTGAGTCTGGGAAAAGGTCTGTGGGCCTGGCAGGATGTCCAACCCAAACCAATTGCGCTCGGCTCTGCGGTGTGTGCTCTCAGCACAGTAGGAACCGAGTGTCCATATCCGTGTCTGTTCTGCAGACTCCTCTGGCTCCAACAACCTCCCTTTACCAGCCACCTCTGTACAGACTGGTGGAGGTTGGAGCCAGAGGAGTCTGCAGTCAGGGCCTTCTCCTCTGTCCTCAGATCTGGCTCCAACAACCTCCCTTTACCAGTCACCTCTGTACAGACTGGTGGAGGTTGGAGCCAGAGGAGTCTGCAGTCAGGGCCTTCTCCTCTGTCCTCAGATCAGCATTCAGCAGACTCCCAGCCAAACACAATCCCATCAGTTTACACTGGGCAGGTCCAGAACAGACTATGGGAGGCGCACAGTACTACACAGAGCCATGACTACATGGAACTCTATTCCACATCAGGTAACTGACACAAGCTGTAGAATCAGATACAATGAAACCTTATAGAACAGCAGGGACTGTGAAGACACACACACAGGCACAGACACATGCATACACATACACATGCTAACTCACGCACTCTGCACACATGTATACATGGATTTTGTGTTGTAGATATGTGGTAGTAGAGTAGTGGCTTGAGGACACACTTAATGGGTTGTGAAATGTAATGTCATGTAATATTTATAATTGTATATAACTGCCTTAATGTTGCTGGACCCCAAGAAGGGTAACTAACGGGGATCCTTAATAAATACAATACACACACACACACACACACACACACACACACACACACACACACACACACACACACACACACACACACACACACACACACACACACACACACACACACACACACACACACTCTCTCCTGTCTCTCCTCTCTCAAAATGAGCAGCCTTTAGGGAGAACTGTGGAGTGTGTTCCAGGGTAGATGGATGGGCACTTTTGAAGGATTGTGTCGTAACCCTTAAGCCAAATCTAAAATGGCTGGATCAAATTGACTTGAGAGGGAGAGAGGCAGTCAATGTAATATTCTGTGATCTGCATGTTAAAAAGGGTTGTCGGCGGTAACCTGCAGCTGTCAAGGTTGCGGTGGAATGCTGTACAAATGCAGTTACTTGTCTGGTGGCCAGACAGAAAAAACATGCCCTTGGTTATTGATTGTTTAGTTTTGTTTTATTGCAGTTGGCTGGTCTGGTATGAAATTGTTACACATTTAGCCTATATTTAGTCTTACATAAATCCGTATAATTCTACATAGTTTAGACATTTCTTGATAATTGATCTTGATTGCCCTGGATAGAGAGAGATAATCTGTTATCTGACGTACTGACCAGTTAAACGCCGTTCCATCTTTCTTCTTTCTCCTCCACCTTTTCCCCTACATCCTCCAATGAGCAAGGAGTCCACGGTTATCTTCTCTCCTCTCTCTCCTCCCCCTCTCTCTCCTCCCCCTCTCTTCTCTCCCTCGCTCCAGTCGGTTGGGCCGCAGATGGCGGTTTATTGTTGCAAATAGGCAGTCTCGAGGTTTTACACCCGGGGTCAATGAATGGCTGAGCGCGGTAATTTCACCAAACACTGATTACCAGATGTTTTCCAAGGAACAGGAGGAGAATACTTATGAAGCCATCGATGACAGGCCCGTGGTGAATTTGTAATGCAATCATGCCGCGTCCTAATAAGCCCAATTAAACGGCGTAATAGAGGCCGGAAATGAAGCCAACAACAATAATCGAGATAATAAAACATCCTTGAGTTTGACTTATTTTGTTCGCAGACGCACAGCAGGCTTTGTTGAACGTTCTCAGCTTGAGGTGTCTAGAGGTCGTGTCTCACCTAGTAGAGGTGTGGGAAGAGTGACAAAGTCAGTAACCTTAGAGAGGCTCCATAGTCCATAACGCCTCTCTGGAAAGGAAGAAATGGACTAGTGATGGGGGGGGGATCGATAGTTGCATATCGCAATATTATTTTTGGACGATATTGTATAGATTTGTTTTAATAAAATCCAGGTAGTGTTAGCTAGCGCTAGTCGGCTGTACCTGCGCCATAACTAACGTATTTTTGATCCTATAGCTTGTTCTCCATCTTCTTTTTAAATAGGGAGCCAAGATGTTTTCAGCACTTTTATTTCCCTGACTGATCAAGACTCGTGTTCTCATGGCTCTCTCTCTTGTCTCTCTGCAGCAGACATATGGTGAGCAATATGTTTGGAACATCAAATCGCAATAAAACTGCAGTGTATGGAATCGCAATACATATAGAATGGTGAGAATCGTAATGCATATCGTATCGGCACCTTAGTATCGTGATAATAACGTGTGGTGAAGTCCCAAGCAATTCCCAGCTCGAGAAATGGACCTGTTCCAATACTTCAGAAATGTATCCTTCACCTTCCTAGCTTCCTTCTTTTCTTCCTTGAAGTAATCACAGATCTGACATGGGCTGGATTGGGGAAAGCTATAAAGTGGAAACCTTACTTACACCTTACCAGTCACTTATAGTTCGGATAGGTGTACTGACATCAAGCAAACGAGGAAGGAATGATGCATTGCTTAAGTATTTGTTCAGGGGACTGTATGCACTAAATTACTTGTATTTTTACTGAGCTGCCCTTCTCAGCCAGGTATACCTTGGTAAATAATTATCCTGACCTCACTGGAACTCCCTGGTTAAATAAAGGTGAAATAAATGTCTCATCCCCTCTTTTTCCTCTACTCTCCCAGGTTCCCCAGGGGAGGACGGCGGGAAGCCGTTCCAGTGTCCGGTGTGTGGCCTGGTCATCAAGAGGAAGAGCTACTGGAAGAGACACATGGTGATCCACACCGGCCTGAAGAGTCACCAGTGTCCCCTGTGCCCCTTTCGCTGTGCCCGCAAAGACAATCTCAAGTCCCACATGAAGGTGAGATGATGGGAGCCTGTGATGCCTCCTTTGACCTGTAACCTCATCGTGCTATCCATCCCCTGAGGTCGTAATTGTGGAAGTGGTGCTAATGCTACTAATGGCTCAAAGGAAGGGAGGTGCACGCTCTAGTCAAAGTCACCTCTAGTGTAGCGGGGTAACGTGCCTCAAATTATACTGTAGTTAGTAGACCAAAGCTACAGGGGGTTTTAACAAGAGCGAGAAGCTCCAGGTGTTGAGGGAATCCTTACTGTTTTACGCTCTTATTTAATCTCTTTTACTCATTTTATTCAATTTATTTGCATAGGGACAGATACAATTAGCCCGAAACATTGACACACGTTGAATGGACAACACGCCGATGCATTGCTCTATTGTACCTTAGGCAAATTTTCAGTGTCTTGTCCTCAAATGAGCATCATTGCTTTGACTGTTGTTGCCGTGACAATGCGGCGGTACCCCCACCACTCATCCTATCCCTGTATCCCAGGTCCACCAGCATCAGGACCGGGGCGAGACGTTCCAGTGCGAACTTTGCCCTTTCACCTCCTCGCGCCACTTCAGCCTCAAGCTCCACATGCGCTGCCACCAGCACTTCCCCCGCTCCGGGTCCGCCTCCGACGGGGTCAAGGTCAAGGAAGAGGCCACCACGGACACAGAGGGCGAGGGGTCACTCATGGGTGATTACAACCCCGGGGAGTCCCCTCTCCAGTCAGACGCAGGGAACCAGAGCTCCCCTGGAGTCTCTAACCACCACGTCTATATAAAAGAAGAGCCCCAGGAGAGGGAGCTGTCGGTGCTGTCGCCCTTCACCCTTTGCAGGGACAGGGAACGGGAGCGGCCTGGTAGCAGTGGCAACTCCCTGGACCTCTCTATGGAGGGAGTCGGCTTGGGGGTGCGGTCAAGTCCTGGTGGAGGTCCAACGGCGGCGTCCCTCTTCAGCCCGGACATCACCACCAAGACAGCCACCGACCTGCTCATGAAGCTCTCAGGTAACCATGACAGCAACACACATCAATAACAAAACTCACTAACGTCCACCCAGTCCAACACCTATTCATCACTGAAGAGATTTCACAAAAGGTTTATGTAGGTGTTAGACTGGTGGGCAACTTTTGATGGCCATTTCAGGATTTTTGACCGTCTTAGCATATTTCTTAGGGTTTCGTCATGAATGTCAATGAACGTCAACTCATCAATCCAATAACCCCAACACCCCGCTTTGCCTCTCCAATAACCTCATCAACAACAAACACGCTATCGTTAGCCAGAATAACGCTAGGTATTATATCAGGTTTGTTGAGATGCATTCCACCGTGTTGTGACGATGGCAAAGGATCAGTTACTTTGAGACAATGGCTGAAGATTGATGGGAAAAGGTGTGCCCGAGGTTGGGTGCCAAGGTCGGGGTTGAGGCTGCCACTCTAACTCCTAATGCCAGCTAATTAGATTGAGATCTCCTGAACGAGGGATGCGGGAGGAGGAGAGGGACAAGGGATGGGGGAGGAGGGGGGAAAAACCCTCGCAACATTAGATTAATTAAAAATGTATGCATAATTCATAAATTAAGAAGAATTCATAATTTGAAATGATTAGCGCCCTTAACTTCTGCTCCGTGACCCTGGCTAGGATGCGCCGTGCGATGTGCGTCGCGGAGAGTCTGGGCAGGCTTAGTTAACCCCTCCCCCTCCAGTTCGGCTCCGCGCCGGTGCCCCCCGGGTGCCAGTCGCACTTCACTCCCAGACTTCGCAATCAAGCCAGGAAAGTCCCAGAGGAGATGGAGCCAAGATGGCGTCTTCTCTCACAATGTCAGCCCAGTGTAGAGTGGCGGACGGGCGGTGGACATCTTAGTTCAAGGGCGGCGTCATTCATGCAGTACCGGAGGGAATTTGAAAGATGGGAGGACACACTTTTGTTTTTAAGGAGCGGATAGTAGTGGACTTGAGTGATGTTAGAGATAACGATGATGTTTTAATAGAATACTGGTCCTTTTGATTACCGAGGGCTTTCATGATCATCTCTGAGCACGGTTGGTAAAAAAGAGAAGGGGGGGGTTTGGCCCAAAGCTTTACTCAGATCTTTTGCACTCTTTGCTGGGCCATATAGCAGACAGGGAGGGGAGAGAGGAGGAGAAAGGGATGGTGGAGAGGTAAAGCTTCTTCTCAGGGGAACCTCGGGACTCTTTCTTTTGACCTCCCTGCCAAGAGCGATTGAGTGTGTACATGCGGCAGCTCATCTCCTGATTTACCACTGCTGTCACAGTGCCTGTCTCAATCCCACAAGGGCTGTAAAAGAGAGAGAGGGGGGGTGGATGATGGAGGGAGAGGCTGTGAGAGGGAAGAGGTGGAGGATGAACAGAAGGGCTGTAAGAGCGAGAGAGGTGTAGGATGGAGAGAAGGGCTGTAAGAGAGAGAGAGGTGTAGGATGGAGAGAAGGGCTGTAAGAGAGAGAGAGGTGTAGGATGGAGAGAAGGGCTGTAAGAGAGAGAGAGGTGTAGGATGGAGAGAAGGGCTGTAAGAGAGAGAGAGGTGTAGGATGGAGAGAAGGGCTGTAAGAGAGAGAGAGGTGTAGGATGGAGAGAAGGGCTGTAAGAGAGAGAGAGGTGTAGGATGGACAGAAGGGCTGTAAGAGAGAGGTGTAGGATGGACAGAAGGGCTGTAAGAGAGAGAGAGGTGTAGGATGGACAGAAGGGCTGTAAGAGAGAGAGAGGTGGAGGATGGAGAGAAGGGCTGTAAGAGAGAGAGAGGTGTAGGATGGACAGAAGGGCTGTAAGAGAGAGAGAGGTGTAGGATGAACAGAAGGGCTGTAAGAGAGAGAGAGGTGTATGATGGAGAGAAGGGCTGTAAGAGAGAGAGAGGTGTAGGATGGACAGAAGGGCTGTAAGAGAGAGAGAGGTGTAGGATGGAGAGAAGGGCTGTAAGACAGAGAGAGGTGTAGGATGGAGAGAAGGGCTGTAAGAGAGAGAGAGGTGTAGGATGGAGAGAAGGGCTGTAAGAGAGAGAGAGCTGTAGGATGGAGAGAAGGGCTGTAAGACAGAGAGAGGTGTAGGATGGAGAGAAGGGCTGTGAGAGAGAGAGGTATAGGATGGAGAGAAGGGCTGTAAGAGAGAGAGAGGTGTAGGATGAACAGAAGGGCTGTAAGAGAGAGAGAGGTGTAGGATGAACAGAAGGGCTGTAAGAGAGAGAGAGGTGTAGGATGGAGAGAAGGGCTGTAAGAGAGAGAGAGGTGTAGGATGGACAGAAGGGCTGTAAGAGAGAGAGGTGTAGGATGGAGAGAAGGGCTGTAAGAGAGAGAGAGGTGTAGGATGGACAGAAGGGCTGTAAGAGAGAGAGAGGTGTAGGATGGAGAGAAGGGCTGTAAGAGAAAGAGAGCTGTAGGATGGAGAGAAGGGCTGTAAGAGAGAGAGAGCTGTAGGATGGAGAGAAGGGCTGTAAGAGAGAGAGAGGTGTAGGATGGAGAGAAGGGCTGTAAGAGAGAGAGAGGTGTAGGATGAACAGAAGGGCTGTAAGAGAGAGAGAGGTGTAGGATGGAGAGAAGGGCTGTAAGAGAGAGAGAGGTGTAGGATGGACAGAAGGGCTGTAAGAGAGAGAGGTTTAGGATGGACAGAAGGGCTGTAAGAGAGAGAGGTTTAGGATGGACAGAAGGGCTGTAAGAGAGAGAGGTTTAGGATGGACAGAAGGGCTGTAAGAGAGAGAGAGGTTTAGGATGGACAGAAGGGCTGTAAGAGAGAGAGAGGTTTAGGATGGACAGAAGGGCTGTAAGATAGGGAGAGAGGTGGAGGATGGAGAGAAGGGCTGTAAAACAGAGAGGGAGAGGTGTAGGATGGAGAGAAGGGCTGTAAAACAGAGAGGGAGAGGTGGAGGATGGAGAGAAGGGCTGTAAGATAGGGAGAGAGGTGGAGGATGGAGAGAAGGGCTGTAAAACAGAGAGGGAGAGGTGTAGGATGGAGAGAAGGGCTGTAAAACAGAGAGGGAGAGGTGGAGGATGGAGAGAAGGGCTATAAGATAGGGAGAGAGGTGGAGGATGGAGAGAAGGGCTGTAAAACAGAGAGGGAGAGGTGTAGGATGGAGAGAAGGGCTGTAAAACAGAGAGGGAGAGGTGGAGGATGGAGAGAAGGGCTGTAAAACAGAGAGGGAGAGGTGGAGGATGGACAGAAGGGCTGTAAGATAGGGAGAGCGGTGGAGGATGGAGAGAAGGGCTGTGAGGGAGAGGGGTGGAGGATGGAGAGAAGGGCTGTAAAACAGAGAGGGAGAGGTGGAGGATGGAGAGAAGGGCTGTAAAACAGAGGGAGAGGTGGAGGATGGAGAGAAGGGCTGTAAAACAGAGAGGGAGAGGTGGAGGATGGAGAGAAGGGCTGTAAAACAGAGAGGGAGAGGTGGAGGATGGAGAGAAGGGCTGTAAAACAGAGAGGGAGAGGTGGAGTATGGAGAGAAGGGCTGTAAAACAGAGAGGGAGAGGTGGAGGATGGAGAGAAGGACTGTAAAACAGAGAGGGAGAGGGGTGGAGGATGGAGAGAAGGAAGGGGGGTGGATAAAAAGACAGAGGGAGAGATCATAGCCTTGCTATTGAGAAAGGCCGCCGTAGGCAGACCTGGCTCTCAAGAGAAGACAGGCTGTGTGCACACTGCCCACAAACTGAGGTGGAAACTGAGCTGCACTTCCTAACCTCCTGCCAGCCTCCTGCCAAATGACCATATTAAAGACACATATTTCCCTCCGATTACACAGATCCACAAAGAATTTGAAAACAAATCAAATTTTGATAAACTCTCAAATCTACTAGGTGAAATACCACAGTGTGCCATCACAGCAACAAGATTTGTGACCTGTTGCCACAAGAAAAGGGCAACCAGTGAAGAACTAACACCATTGTAAATACAACCCATATTTATGTTTATTTACATTCCCTTTAGTACTTCTACTATTTCCACATCGTTACAACACTGTATATAGACATAATATGACATTTGAAATGTATTTTATTATTTTGGAACGTCTGAGTGTAATGTTTGCTGTTCATTTTTGTTTATTTCACTTTTGTATATTATCTACTTCACATGCGTTGGCAATGTTAACATATGTTTCTCATGCCAATAAAGCCCCTTGAATTGACCTGAACTGATAAATAAAGTGACAGACGGCAAAGGAGAGAGAAAAAGTGGGCGAGTAGGAGCTGACTGAGTTCCCCAGGCATAAAGAAGCCAGTGAACTCTCTCTGACCTCTGACCTCATCATTTTTTAGGCTGCCCTGATTATCCTCTGGGTGTTACGACCAATCCCCTTTGATTTCTCCCCCGCACGGCAACTCTGACACATTCTGATTTGAGAGGGGAAAGTTGAAAGTCCACGGAGGTACTTTGAAATGCGTGGATGGTGCCCGGTTAGGACGCTACTCGCAGGACCCCTCAGACGGGTAATAATGGCGGTCCCCAGCGAGTGTGACCCCGGGCCGGGTGTGAATAATTGGCACGCCGCTGAAGCAGGGGCTTGTGGGAGGAAGTGTCGTTGGTGCTGAGGGTGTCTTATTTATCTCAGAGGAGAGAGAGAGAGTGAAAGAGAGAGAAAAAGAGTGAAAGTGTTGGATGCAGTGTTTGATGCAGTTGGAGTATCTTAGTGATGTAGTGTGTGTTTGTCTGTGTGCGAGTGTGCTTGTGCGTTCACACGTTTTATACCCAACCAATATGTCTACATAATATACTGTAAGATATCCAGTCACCTATTCTCTCATTCAAATATTGTTTAAGATTCATCTGACAACACCTGTCGGGGTGGGTAGACACAACATGTTACAACCTCTTCTCAATAATGTATTTTCCTCTCAACCACTACACATGAACAGAGTGAGCCAGCCAGTCAGTCAACACTTCTCATATGTGACCTCTGGTCCATCCTCTCTGCTGTCAGCCCTCAGTATCTACACTACTCTGTCCAGTTCAGTATACACACTGTCAGCTATTGTTGCTGCCCTCCACTCCACCTGCCTGCCCATTGTTTGTGTGTGTGTGTGTGTGCAGACACTAGCCCAGCAGCCACCTCTTTCTCCTCTTCTCCTGGAGAAAACAGGAGCCAGTTGTTAGAGGGGGAGCAGGCCAGCGTGACAGAGGTGGAAAGCTAATGAAGTTATTTGACGGCAGGCCCGGCCGCAGAGCGAGAGGTGAGGCGCATTGGACAAGCGTCTGGCAGAGAGACTGATGAGGCGAGAGGAAGGAAGTGTGGCTGGAGAGGAGAGAGACAATGGTAAAGAGAGGTAGAGGGAAGGTAGGAGGGAAAGGTAGAGGGAACAGTAGGAGGGAAAGGTAGAGGGAACGGTAGGAGGGAAAGGTAGAGGGAACGGTAGGAGGGAAAGGTAGAGGGAACGGTAGGAGGGAAAGGTAGAGGGAAGGTAGAGGGGGGAGAGGGAAAGGTAGGAGGAGAGGAAAGGTAGAGGGAAAGGTAGAGGGGGGAGAGGCAAGGGGGAGGGGGGAGAGGCAAGGGGGAGGGGGGAGAGGCAAGGGGGAGAGGGAAGAGGCAAGGGGGAGAGGGAAGAGGCAAGGGGGAGAGGGAAGAGGCAAGGGGGAGAGGGAAGAGGCAAGGGGGAGAGGGAAGAGGCAAGGGGGAGAGGGAGAGCAGTGTCCGGCTGGTGGCATGTCAACAGGGCGTGATAACAGAGACAGGCTGATAGCACCATCACCCCTGGGCCACAGACAGACAGAGATGGGATGAACCCTAGTGTACTACTACTACACACCATGGGGAAGCTGCCACTGAACCGCTACATTGAAGGCAGGCAGAGATGGATAGTCACCTCTCAGCCAGAGACAGTAAAACTGCTACTCACGACACGGGGCTGCCGCAGACCTGCTACACTGGCGGCAGAGATGGGATACATATTCATTCACTCGGGCCAGGAAGGAACCTCTACTACACACAGGAGGCTGCCACTGACGAGGTGCCCTCGCCTGCTACACTGGCGGCAGAGATGGGTTACATCTTCATTCACTCAGACCAGGCCAGGCAGAAAGCTACTCATCACATCACCCAGTCACCCAGAGATGGCTGTTGGTTATTTCCTCAACTCTGACCTAAACACCGACAGCATTCGGGGGGAAGTTGACGTGCTACAGAGTGCTAAAGCGTGTGCAGAGGGGAAGTACTGTAATTCGACTTCTGTCATTTTCTTTAGGTGAAATAAACCTAGGCACAGCATATCACCAGTAGCAGCAGCAGTCGCAGCAGCAGTCGTAGTAGCAGTAGCGGCAGTAGCAGCAGTCACAGTAGCAGCAGCAGTCATAGTAGTAGCAGTAGCAGCAGTCGTAGTAGTAGCAATAGTAGTAGTAGTAGCAGTAGTAGTAGCAGTCGTTGTAGTAGCAGCAGTCGTAGCAGCAGTCGTAGTAGCAGTAGCAGTCGTAGTAGTAGTAGTCGTCGTAGTCATAGTAGCAGCAGCAGCAGTAGTAGTAGCATCAGTAGTAGCAACATCAGTCGTAGTCATAGTAGCAGCAGCAGTAGTAGCAGCAGCAGCAGTTGTAGTCATAGTACCAGCATCAGTAGTAGTAGCAGCATCGGTAGTAGCAGCATCAGTCGTAGTCATAGTAGCAGCAGCAGCAGTAGTAGCAGCATCAGTCGTAGTCATAGCAGCAGCAGTAACAGCAGCAGCAGTAGTAGCAGCATCAGTCGTAGTCGTAGCAGCAGCAGTAGTAGCAACAGCAGCAGTTGTAGTCATAGTACCAGCATCAGTAGTAGTAGCAGCATCGGTAGTAGCAGCATCAGTCGTAGTCATAGTAGCAGCAGCAGCAGTAGTAGCAGCATCAGTCGTAGTCATAGTAGCAGCATCAGTCATAGTCATAGTAGTAGCAGCAGCAGTAGTAGTCATAGTAGCAGCATCAGTAGTAGCAGCATCAGTCATAGTCATAGTAGCAGCAGCAGTCGTAGTAGCAGTAACTAGTAGCATCAGTAGTAGCAGCAGCATCAGTCGTAGTCATAGTAGCAGCAGCAGTCGTAGTAGTAGCAGCAGTAACTAGTAGCATCAGTAGTAGCAGCAGCAGTAGTAGCAGCATCAGTCGTAGTCATAGTAGCAGCAGCAGTCGTAGTAGTAGCAGCAGTAACTAGTAGCATCAGTAGTAGCAGCAGCAGTAGTAGCAGCATCAGTCGTAGTCATAGTAGCAGCAGCAGTCGTAGTAGTAGTAGTAGCAGCAGCAGTAGTAGCAGCAGTAGTAGTAGTCATAGTAGCAGCAGCAGTAGTAGTCATAGTAGCAGCAGCAGTAGTAGCAGCAGCAGTAGTAGTCATAGTAGCAGCAGCAGTAGTAGCAGCATCGGTCCTAGTCATAGTAGCAGCAGTCGTAGTTGTAGTAGCAGCAGCAGTAGTAGCAGTAGTAGTAGTAGTAGTCGTAGTAGTAGCAGCAGTAGTAGCAGCATCAGTTGTAGCCATAGTAGCAGCATCAGTAGTAGCAGTAGTAGCAGCATCAGTCATAGTCATAGTAGCAGCAGTAGTAGTAGCAGCATCAGTCGTAGTCATAGTAGCAGCAGTAGTAGTAGCAGCATCAGTGGTAGTCATAGTAGCAGCAGTAGTAGTAGCAGCATCAGTGGTAGTCATAGTAGCAGCAGTAGTAGTAGCAGCATCAGTGGTAGTCATAGTAGCAGCAGTAGTAGTAGCAGCATCAGTGGTAGTCATAGTAGCAGCAGCAGTAGTAGCAGCATCAGTGGTAGTCATAGTAGCAGCAGTAGTAGTAGCAGCATCAGTGGTAGTCATAGTAGCAGCAGTAGTAGTAGCAGCATCAGTGGTAGTCATAGTAGCAGCAGTAGTAGCAGCAGTTGTAGTAGCAGCAGTCGTAGCAGTAGAAGCAGCAGTCGTAGTAGCAGTCGTAGTAGTAGCAGCATTAGTCGTCGTAGCAGTAGTAGTCGTCGTAGTCATAGTAGCAGCAGTAGTAGCAGCATCGGTCGTAGTCATAGTAGCAGCAGCATCAGTAGTAGCAGCAGCAGTCCTGTGTGGCTCAGTTGGTAAGAGCGTGGCTCTAGCAATGTCAGCGTCATGGGTTAGATTCCTGCAGGGAAAACGCAGCTGGTAAGATATGGTACACTTGTGTGTTTTTTTCCTCCCGACTGGAGAAATATAAAACGTCACATTTGGGTACTAAATAATTGAGTGATCTCCGTAACTCAGATTGGGAGAGTTGAAATACGACGCTATTTATAGGGCCCAACAGAAAGGTCATTGTAGTGGAGTGACTTTGTGTGTTTAAGCACCGCGTCCACTGCGTCTTGAGGGTTGTTTTTATTCCGGTGGAGTACCGTCGGAGGGGTGTGTGTGTGTGTGTGTGTGTGTGTGTGTGTGTGTGTGTGTGTGTGTGTGTGTGTGTGTGTGTGTGTGTGTGTGTGTGTGTGTGTGTGTGTGTGTGTGTGTGTGTGTGTGTGTGTGTGTGTGTGTGTGTGTGTGTGTGTGTGTGTGTGCGCAAGTCGTCTGTAATAAAGTTGGTGTGTGTGTAGGCCTCGCCAGGGCCACAGTGAAGCGTGCTGTCCCTGTCTGATCCAACACGGCCTGAACACACTCCTAATTAGAGGACGTCCTTCCAGGTGCTGACCAGGTTATACTTAGCCTGCCCGCTGACATCCCACACACACACACACACACCCCACCATCGAGCCTGCCCGCTGACATCTGACAGTGTGACATTTCCAGCTGGTGGTGCTGCCGTGACCCCTAACCCCTTGACGTGAAAGTCACTGTCCCCCTTTCGCAGGCCTCCCACTAGGCCTCACGCACCCCCCCCCCCCCCCCTCCACCAGCACAGCCCAGTGGCACAGCATGGGCGGTTTAGGTCTAGCAGGTCCACCCACAGGGAGGTTCTGCCAGTGTGGCTCCTGTCCTCCCTTACCTGAGCCCTCTGTCCCTCCGGCGTGCATCATCATTAATCAGATGGCCGGAGCGGCCGCAGATTTATGACACGGGCGGGGGGGGTGGCCCCGCGGCAGGCCTGTGGAGGCCGGAGATGTTAGGTGTGACGGTAGGGGGTGAGGAGAGGGTGAGATGGGGTGAGTGAGGAGCAGGTGAGGGGGGGTGAGCAGGGGAGCGGATCTATAGTGGGGCCGGAGGAAACGGGACAGCCGTCGGCCCAAGAGTGATAACAGACCCAAGTGTGTGTGTGTGTGAGAGAGGCAGTGAGAGACAGAGTAAGAGAACCATCACCACAAAGCGTTGAGGCACCGTGGTCTCTGTGTTTTCTTGGCGGAGATCAGAAGTTGCTCCATGTCTATTTATTAATTATTCATCTAAGGCGGGATTAGATGTGACCCAGTTTCCCTACAAACACACACACACACACACACACACACACACACACACACACACACACACACACACACACACACACACACACACACACCTACACACCAAAGTGTATCTACACTCTGCAGATAATATTTAGTTTCATTATTATCTGTGTATTAGCAAGCCTAACTTAACTCAATGGCTTTTTGGTGTGTGTGTGTGAGAAATAAAGATGGAGAGAGAGAAGAGGAGTGGATGTGGTTAGAGATGCCCTGCGGACCTGGACAGAGTGAGAGAGTCAGTCATTAGGTCCTACCATCTGTGCTGGCCCACTGTGCTCCAGGATCCTAGGATTCACTGTTCACTGGTGGTCCAGACCAAGGAATTTTAGTTCTCTCTCTAAATAACAGAACGCTTACAAAACCTACTCTCATCCTCAATCTGATCGCTCTCTCTCTCTCTCTCTCACACATGTTAACGGTCAGTGTGATTATGTTCCTGTGTGACTTTGTGTGTGTGTGTGTGTGTGTGTGGTTTGAGGTACAAACTAAGAACACAGAAGACAGTAGAATGCAGACACATGGCCACGTGTTGTAACCAGCGTTATGTTATTGTTGGGTTTATGTGATCAACTGTCACATGGAGAAAACCCCAGTTGAACCCTGCTCTTCTGCCACAGTCCACACTGTATCATTCCACAAATAGTTGAGGATCTCTCACACACAACCCTCCTCAACCCTCTCTCTGTCTACCCTCTCTCTGTCCTCGTCGTCCCTCTCATTCCTCTTGACCCTCACCTCTCTCACCAATCTGGCTCTACTCTCTCTCCCTTTTCTCTCTACCTCTTCCCCTCTCTCCTCTTTCATTTGTCCTCTTCCCCTCTCTCCTTCTCACCTTTTCCTCCTCTCCAACCTTCTCGCTATCCTCTAACTCTCTCTCTCTCCCCCGCTCTCGCTCTCTCTAACCCTCCCCCCTCCGCCTCTTTCTCTAACCCTCTCCCCCCTCTCTCTCTCTGTATAGCGGCCAACCAGAAGGAAGCCCTGAAGGCTCCACAGTCCTTCCATCTGAAGCAGGAACCCCGGGCAGAGGAAGAGGAGGAAGAGGTGCGGAGGAGCCCCCGGAGCCAGCCCAGCTACTCCTCCTTCTACCAGGAGCAGGGCGCGGCGCTGGGGGCCACAGGGCCAGCAGAGGTCACAACAGACAGTGGGAGCCACAGGGGGACCCTGAAGAGACGGGAGGGAAGCCCCATGGGGAACAAGAACAGTCTCCTCAGCCAGGACATCAACTTCAAGGTGGCGTCGGAGCTGCTGATGAAGCTATCAGGTAAGGTAATGGGCTGTGTGTGTGGGTTGGGCGGAGGTATTTTGTGTGTGTGTGTTCCGGGTTAGAAGTTATGTTTTTTGACAGCACAATACACACATTCACAGCCAATTTTATCATAAAAAATAATTAGAACATAGTTGATGTTTCTCTATATAGGATAGTGAAAGTAGAGATTGGATTGAATTCAAATGAGCTCCACAAACCTTAACTTGACCTATGTACTGACAAGACGTGCAAGTCTTTTAAAACTCTACTTAGTGATCTCGCACATCTGAGTATATAATTCACCCATGTTGATCTGGAGATTGCAGTGAAAGGGTAGTCCTCAATCTATTCTGCTCTTGACTGGGTCAACATGGTACAATTAGTGCCTTAAATCAGCCAATAGGAATGAATCCATAGAGAGGTTAAAGGTGACCCAGGTCCCTGCCATGTAATGACATGGGTAAAAGCATTGTATATAGAGAAGTAAAATGGAACCGTTGTCAAAGGTGAGGCCCAGTACAGGTGAAAACCATTGTACTGTCAAATGTTTATATCTCTTACACTGAGACTCAAAGCTCTCTATTTTGGCACCAAAGCCTTTGTGTCCTCCCATGGTAATATCCAGGTCAAAGTCCTCTCTCAACACCTCTGTTCTCTTTCTCTCCCTCCTGCGTCTTCCTCTCCACTTCCTTCTGTTTTTCTTTTTCTCTCTCCCCCGGTTTCTGTTCTCTCTCTTTCCCTCCTCCTCCTCCCCAAGTTTTTTGGGTGGAAGATGGGCAGAAGGGTCAATTATTTTTCATGTTGTTCAGTCAATATCCTTTTCCCGTCCTGCGGTCCCCCGTCCGAAACAAACCAATCGATGGCTGCTGGGTCCATCTCCAACGGTGCGCTACAGTGAACCTCAAACCTGGCCACCTCTCACCCTCGCCCCTCTCTATGAAAACAGAGATGACGGAGGGAAGAAAGAACACCCTGTCCTAAACCGTCTTCTAGTTTTAGCATGTTCTCTGTTATTTCTGCTGCAGTACAGGTTATGCCATACGAGAGGCCCCTCTCACCCTCGACTATATGAGACAGAGATAGTGAAAGGATGGAAGGACTGAAAAGAACACCCTGTTCTGGACCGTGTGCTAGATTTAGCATGTTTCATGTTATTCGCTGCTACGTAATTACAGTAGGCAATTACAGTGTGTTATCACGAAAGTGTAGCCTATCTGCTTATTTTATTTTCAGCTGAAAGTATGGTCAAGTGTGTGGCACAGATCAAGTGTGTGTGTTTGTCCACAGTGTGAGAGCTGAGTGTGTCTCTCCGCTAATCAAGTGTCTAATTGGTTCAAGTGTGTGTCTGTGTGTAGCTTGTAGGTTGTGTGTGCTGTAGGTGTTGGTGGTGGGTGGGTGATCTCTTGATTTCATGTAATTCCATGCTCCGAGGGAACAGTACTGTGTGTGTGTGTGTGTGTTTGCCGTGGGGTGTGTAGTGTAACACAGCAGTTGATAACAGTACAGTGATCTCTCAGCTCCAATGCCCCTCATCTCATCCTGTACCCTCACACACCAGCTGCCAGTGTTCTGTTCTCTTGTTCTCTCTGGGTCACCCTGTGTCTACAGTGAGTCATAGTCACTGCCTGGGAGCGCTGCTACACTATACACTACATTACACCACACACACACACTATACATTTCGTGTGTGTCTGTGTGTGTGCGCGACAGAGATGGTGAGTGTGAGAGAGAGAGGAGGTGGGAAGTCTGAGTGATTCCTCCACTACTGCTGCTTGTCCTTTGTTCTGTTTCCTCACCTCATCATTCCCCACCTCTGGGCTGACATGCTCACCACACCACCACATCCTCCTTTAGCCTCCGCTAGCATTCAGAGCCCAAGCCGTTAGCCTGTCAGTGTAGTTTAACATTGGCCAGTTAGCCTGTTAGCCTTTGTAATTTAGCAGCATGCGCCGAGAAAAATTAAGGATTCTAGCTTTAATACTTCAAATATCTTTCATTGTGCTCACCCCCCCCCCCGGAGCTTAGTAGAGAGAGTAGTGCCGTCGTCCATTGTCATGACAACAGCAGCGGGGTCGTCTGAGGGAGTAGGAGAGAAGGTTGTCTTGTGTGATGGCTGTGATAGTGAGTCTGGCCCCTCAGTCAGACGGCCTTGAGGTTAGAGAGAGGAACGGGGGAGGAGGGGGGGGGGAGAGGCCAAGGGGAAGGTCAACTCCATATGAGTCATCTGCGTCACACGGCCACGAGGTTCCAAGGGCGTCTACTCCGTCACCTCTGACCCCTTGCCGAGGTCAACTCCGGCGCAGGGAGGCACGCTGTTGGCTGAAAGAAAGTCACATGGGTGCGATTGAGCACAGATTAGAAAAAAAAACTGGAGATCTTACAATAGATCGGTTAAATGGATTGTTACCGGAGAGGCTCCGCCTTAAACCCACTAATATGGAATAGGCTAGATGTAATTAAATGACCGGACTAGCTCATTTTCAGTTGACCAAGACAACCATCAGGAGAGCAAGGAGGACTGGCATCAAAACTGGCCATTGTGAACTGTAATGTGTCGCATCACTGCTTTAACTAGGTCACTTCTGTTTCTCTCCCTTTTTCGCTCTTTCTCTCTCTCTCCTTATCAAATGACGGTGGTGGCGGTAGCGCCCTGTCTCCACCCCCCACATCTGTTTTAAAACATGCTGTTAGCACGGTTAGCGTCTAGGGGCTAATTACAGTAGGGCTAAACAGTCCCCGGCGCTGCTGGCTAACGCCTGCTAGTGCCTGTTAGCAGATGGGTACTGGTATAGAGGGTACAGAAGGACATCAGGGGACTGGGAGGATGGGGGGTATGGGGGGGTACAGTGCCTTGAGTGATACCCTTTGTCCCAGGCAGGCAGGCTGGCAAAGTGTGGGTGATGATGTCCCTGCCACCCACTGTCCCTGGTTCCATCTCCCCCCTACCCCCCACCATGGGTGTGAAATCACACCCTTCTCCTAGCAGTGAACCTATTTCCGTCCCAATATATCCCCCTCCGTTTCGTCTTTCATCACCCTCAGCGCCCAAGGTCATTACCTTGCTAATTAAGACGAGTGTACCTGACATGGCGTCCCAGTTGGGGTCGTGTGGTTAAAGTGATGTGGGCTGTAGTAGAACCTGATGACGTGTTGTCAAAGTGATTGGACTAGAGGATACACTCTCACACGCATATACAGACCAGAATAGGAAAAAGCAGGGGCGTAACTTTCACTGGGAAAGGCATTCCAGGTTAAGTTGGTTGAGAGAATGCCAAGAGTGTGCAAAGCTGTCATCAAGGCAAAGGGTGGCTACTTTGAAGAATCTCAAATATAAAATATATTTTGATTTGTTTAACACTTTTTTGGTTACTACATGATTCCATAGCTTTGGTGTGTGTGTGTGTGTGTGTGTGTGTGTGTGTGTGTGTGTGTGTGTGTGTGTGTGTGTGTGTGTGTGTGTGTGTATATACATACACAGTAGGGAGAACAAGTATTTGATACACTGCCGATTTTGCAGGTTTTCCTACTTACAAAGCATGTAGAGGTCTGTAATTTTTATCATAGGTACACTTCAACTGTGAGAGACGCAATCTAAACAAAAATCCAGAAAATCACATTGTATGATTTTTAAGTAATTAATTTGCATTTTATGGGCTGTTTTTCTTTTCCCATGATGTCAAGCAAAGAGGCACTGAGTTTGAAGGTAGGCCTTGAAATACATCTACAGGTACACCTCCAATTGATTCAAATTATGTAAATTAGCCTATCAGAAGCTTCTAAAGCCATGACATAATTTTGGGGAATTTTCCAAGCTGTTTAAAACCTTCGCGCGCCAATCCCTTTAGCGGGATCGATTTGACAACACCGAGTGAAATTGCAACGCGACAAATTCAAAAACAGAAATACTCATAAGAATTCATAAAGCATACAAGTGTTATCGGTTTAAAGATTAACTTCGTGTTAATCTAACCACAGTGTCAGATTTCAAAAAGGCTTTACGTCGAAAGCAGACCATGCGATTATCTGAGGACAGCGCCCAGCATACCAACATATGAAAATCAGATTTCAACCAGGCAGGTGCTACACAAAAGTCAGAAATAACGATATAATTCATGCCTTACCTTTTGAAGATTTTCTTCTGTTGGCACTCCAAAATGTACCATAAACATCACACTTTTTTTTTTGTTCGATAAATTGCTTCTTTATATCCCAAAAAATGTCAATTTATTTGGCGCGTTTGATTCAGAAAAACACCGGGTCCAACTCGCCCAACATGCCTACAAAGTATCTAATAAGTTACCTGTAAACTTGGTCCAAACATTTCAAACAATGTTCCTAATCCAAATTTATGTATCCTAAAATGTAAATAATCAATAAAATTTAAGACTGGAAATACTGTGCTCAATATCGGACGAAAACAAAGTGAAACACGTTCCAGGTCGTGGGCACCAAAACATTAGAGTGCACCTGGAGTGACACATGGAAATAACAGGGCTACTTCTTCATTTCTCAAAGGAAAAACATCAACCAATTTCTAAAGGCTGTTGACTAGTGGAAGCCATAGGAATTTCAAGCATATTTCTATTAAAAAGGGATTGCCATAGAAAACGAATGGAAAACAGATTGAGCTCAAAAAAATGTTTTCCTGGATGGATTGTGCTCGGGATTTCGCCTGCCAAATCAGTTCTGTTATACTCACAGACATTATTCAAACATTTTAGAAACTATCCAAATCTACTAATAACATGCATATCCTAGCTTCTAGGCCTGAGTAGCAGGCAGTTTACTTTGGGCACACTTTTCATCCGGACGTGAAAATACTGCCCCCTAGCCCAAAGAGGTTTTAAAGGCACAGTCAACTTAGTGTATGTAAACTTCTGACACACTGGAATTGTGATACAGTGAATTATAAGTGAAATAATCTGTCTAAACAATTGTTGGGAAAATTACTTGTGTCATGCACAAAGTACAGTCGTGGCCAAAAGTTTTGAGAATGACACAAATATTAATTTTCACAGTCTGCTGCCTCAGTTTGTATGATGGCAATTTGCATATACTCCAGAATGTTATGAAGAGTGATCAGATGAATAGCAATTAATTACAAAGTCCCTCTTTGCCATGCAAATGAACTGAATCCCCAAAAAACCCTTCCACTGCATTTCAGCCCTGCCACAAAAGGACCAGCTGACATCATGTCAGTGATTCTCTCGTTAACACAGGTGTGAGTGTTGACGAGGACAAGGGTGGAGATCACTCTGTCATGCTGATTGAGTTCGAATAACAGACTGGAAGCTTCAAAAGGAGGGTGGTGATTGGAATCATTGTTCTTCCTCTGTCAACCATGGTTACCTGCAAGGAAACACGTGTCGTCATCATTGCTTTGCACAAAAAGGGCCTCACAGGCAAGGATATTGCTGCCAGTAAGATTGCACCTAAATCAGCCATTTATCGGATCATCAAGAACTTCAAGGAGAGTGGTTCAATTGTTGTGAAGAAGGCTTCAGGGCGCCCAAGAAAGTTCAGGAAGCAGCAGGACCGTCTCCTAAAGTTGATTCAGCTGCGGGATCGGGGCACCACCAGTACAGAGCTTGATCAGGAATGGCAGCAGGCAGGTGTGAGTGCATCTGCACGCACAGTGAGGCAAAGACTTTTGGAGGATGGCCTGGTGTCAAGAAGGGTAGCAAAGAAGCCACTTCTCTCCAGGAAAAACATCAGGGACAGACTGATATTCTGCAAAAGGTACAGGGATTGGACTGCTGAGGACTGGGGTAAAGTCATTTTCTCTGATGAATCCCCTTTCCGATTGTTTGGGGCATCTGGAAAAAAGCTTGTCCGGAGAAGACAAGGTGAGCACGACCATCAGTTCTGTGTCATACCAACAGTAAAGCATCCTGAGAACATTCATATGTGAGGTTGCTTCTCAGCCAAGGGAGTGGGCTCACTCGCCATTTTGCCTAAGAACACAGCCATGAATAAAGAATGGTACCAACACATCCTCCGAGAGCAACTTCTCCCAACCATCCAGGAACAGTTTGGTGACGAACAATGCCTTTTCCAGCATGATGGAGCACCTTGCCATAAGGCAAAAGTGTTAACGAAGTGGCTCGGGGAACAAAACATCTATATTTTGGGGCCATGGCCAGGAAACTCCCCAGACCTTAATCCCATTGAGAACTTGTTGTCAATCCTCAAGAAGCGGGTGGACAAAAACCCACAAATTCTGACAAACTCCAAGCATTGATTATGCAAGAATGGGCTGGCATCAGTCAGGATGTGGCCCAGAAGTTAATTGACAGCATGCCAGGGCGGATTGCAGAGGTCTTGAAAAAGAAGGGTCAACACTGCAAATATTGACTCTTTCCATCAACTTCATGTAATTGCCAATAAAAGCCTTTGACACTTATGAAATACTTGTTACTATGGAATACTGAAGTATAATTACATCTGACAAAAATATCTAAAGACACTGAGGCAGCAGACTTTGTGAAAATTAATATTTGTGTCATTCTCAAAACTTTTGGCCACGACTGTAGATGTCCTAACCGACTTGCCAAAACTATAGTTTGTTAACAAGACATTTGTGGAGAGGTTGAAAAACAAGTTTTAATGACTCCAAACTAAAGTGTATGTAAACTTCCGACTTCAACTGTATGTATGTATGTGTGTGTGTATATGTAAGTATATATACATCCATACATACTGAACAAAAATATAAACCCAACATGAAAAATGTTGGTTTCATGAGCTGAAATAAAAGATCCCAGAAATGTTCCATATGCACAAAAAGCTTATTTCTCTCAAAGTTTGTGCACAAATTGGTTTACATCCCTGTTAGTGAGTATTTCTCCTTTGCCAAGATATGCCACCTGTCAGGTGGATGGATTATCAAGAAGCTGATTAAACATTATGATCATTACGCAGGTGCGACCAGCCACCCGGACAGCTGGTGCAACTGATCAGTGTTTCTGTCTGTAATAAAACCCTTTTGTGGGGAAAAACTCATTCTGATTGACTTTGCCTGGCTCCCCAGTCAGTGAGCCTGGCTCCCAAGTGGGTGGGCCCATGCCCTTCCAGGCCCGACCCATGGCTGTGCCCCTGCCCAGTCATGTGAAATCCATCGATTAGGACCTAATGAATTTATTTCAGTGGACTGATTTCCTTAAATGAACTGTAACTCAGTAAAAATCGTTGAAATTGTTGCATGTTCCGTTTATTTTGTTTCAGTGTAGTTTAAACCGTACACTGACAATCAATTGTCCACACGTACTGCATAACAATAATTGATTGGATTTATGAAGGAATTATGTAGGAATTCATGTTAATGTAGCCCAAGTGGTGGGTGGGAGGACATGACCCTGCCGTTTCATTTCATCACCACTGCACTGCTGTATCCTGATGCTAAGCCTGTTCCACTCTGCCTCAGTGCCCTGTCCGTGCCCTCTCTGTGCCCTCCTCCCTCCCTTTCTCCTTCATTTCCTCCCTCCCTGGTAGATCTAGTCTTATAGTGGCACTGATATCTTTAGGCACTCATCCCCTTAGGGGGCTATTGGGTCTTTGAACCCCCCCCACCCACCCCCCTCTCTCTCTGTAACAAACACACCACTCTCCATTAGTCTCAGTGCAAGTGTTGCATCATCATTGTACTGAATTATTGAACGCTACACTACCAGCAGATCTGGGAACAGATGTAGCAGCAGTATCACCCCTCCCGCTCCCGGCTGAATAAGAGGTAACTGGTCTAAGATCAGTCTCTGTCTGCTGCAGGCTAGGCTGCTGCTGTTTCGCTCCCCAGCTGACATGTTGTCTTCCACCACTGCATCCTTTTGAAGCAGCTGAACTCTTCACCCCTTTCTGAGCAGGTCGACCAGAGAGGGAGAGCGAGGGGATGAGGAGAGAGGATGTCATCTTATGACTCCTCCTCGTATCCGTCTCCTTCTCTAGCTCACTCATCTTTCTTCCTTCTCTCTCACCCTCAGGGTGTTCCTCTCCCTGGCACTCTCCTCCTTTTTTTTTTATCCTTTCCTCTCATCCTCTCTTCCTCCCTCACGGCATCCATGTGTCTCTCCCAGCTCATCTCTCTATTCCCCCTCTGTCGATGCATCAAAGGTATACCTCGCAGAATGATAAGATAGCTTTACATGTGTTGAATCGGTAATGGCGTGGCTCTCTGGCTGTTAGCTGTAGGGCTTTACTGCTAGTCCTCTCCTCATCTACGTACACGTACACAGTCAGACTGGCTGTACGTTTTGATTGGAGCAGACACCAAAGGTCAAAGGTGAACAGCGAAACAGAGCAGTGCAGTCATTTTCACTCCGTCTCAAAAATGAATAATGCATTGTCAAGTTAAAGCAGACATGTATTTGTCCGATAAAATGTGATATGTACAGTGTGTTAATATTAACCTGATATAGAGAGATTACAGTATACTAGATAGCATATGGCTGTCTCTAAAGATACAGAATATATTAGCATGTAGCCTGAACACAATCCACACAATGTCAACATAATATACATTGGACTATGTATAACCTACCTGTGTCATACATTGAGCGGATAAGGTATATGACAAAGTCAAGTTAACGTGATATCTATACATTAGACCAGGGTTTTCCAAACCTGTTCCTGGAGAGATACCTTCCTGTAGGTTTTCACTCCAACCCTAATCTAGTGCACCTGCTTCTAATAAATATCTGGTTGATAAACTGAATCAGGTTAGTTACAACTGGTGTTGGAGGGAAAAACCTACAGGAGGGTATCTCTCCAGGAACAGGGTTGGAGAGCCCTGCGTTAGACCGTACATAGCCTGCCTGTGTACATTGAGAGCATTACAGTGTATGGTACCATACAACACCGTATATGATCAGTCAGAGCTGTGCAAGTGAGAGATTCTACACTACAGTACAGAGGTAGTGGGAGTTATCAGGTCACAACCCCTCTACTTGCTGTTAGAGGTGAACTGGTGTAGTGTTCCACTGCTCCTACACTAGAGGGGACGATACACACACACACACACACACACACACACACACACACACACACACACACACACACACACACTTAGGAACAGGATTCATCTTTTTATGGCACCAGAACATAATGTCATAACCCTGGACATACAGTGCCGTGTGTAGTGTGTGTTTTCTTGTGCTAGATAGGCAAGTGAAGGCCACGCAATTTGACACAAAAAAAGACCACTTAGACCCCCTACTTTGATGTGTTTTCACTGAGAGTGTGTGTATCTACTTTCTGAGCGTGTGTGTGTGGGCAAAATGTTTGTGTGTGTGACCGTCTGACCGCTCAATGAATCTCAGCTGTGACGCAAGTGTGCTTATCCCAGCTCTCTCTCGCTTCGTGTGTGTGTGTGTGTGTGTGTGTGTGTGTGTGTGTGTGTGTGTGTGTGTGTGTGTGTGTGTGTGTGTGTGTGTGTGTGTGTGTGTGTGTGTGTGTGTGTGTGTGTGTGTGTGTGGCGCTCAGCAGTCTGCTCAGCCCCTGATGGCAGGGGTGGTGAACCCCAGGCGGGAGCGTGCGTGAGACTGCCTGTCCCTTGGTTGACCCCGGCCTCGCAGTGCTCTCTACCCCCCCCCCTCCTCCACGACCGCTCTGCTCTTGCCATGCTCTGGGCGCCTGATTAAGGGATTAGTCGGCCGATGGTTGTCAGTTGTGTCTCCAGACGGGGGGGTGACGTGGGGTCGGCTAGGCTACCACCGCCCCCGAAACCTGGGTCCGGAAAGAGAACGCACTCAGATGGACGCGCACACATACATCATGTAAACACACAGGCACACTGGGCCGACCGCACACACACACACACACACACACTGTACACACACACTGGTGCTCTAGCATGCACCTGGGTAAGCATTTCACTGTTGGTCCACACCTGTTGTTTATGAAGCATGTGGCAAATACAATTTGATTTGATGCACACACACATACTGGCGCACTCACACACACTTTCAACTCCGAATGTAAACGCACCACTCAGGCGTGCACCTCGCCACATACACACAATGTAGGCCGGGTTCAGACAACGGTGACTAGCCTCGCCCCTCCCAGGCTCAGCCATCCAGGAGAGGAGAGGTCACAGAAAGGGCAGGGTCATCACTGGGTTACTACTGCCTCGCTGCCTCCTCACCCTACCCTGCCTCGCTCCATCTATCACTCTCTTTCTCCTACACTGCTGACCTCAGCCTACCCTCTCACCCCTCCCTCCTTCCCCCCTCTCTCACTCTTTCTCTCTCCCCCTTCCATCTATCTCTCTCCCATCTCTCTCCTGTACTACTGACCTCCCCCTCCCACCTCTTCCCCCCTCGCTACTGGCCCAATTTCATATATCCATAATCACCATGAGCAGCCGTGTCAGCATGGCTGGAGCTCCCTGCTGCTCCTCATCACACACACACACACTTAAACACTCGCTTACACACACACACAACCTGGACGAGACAGTCAAAATCTGTTACCTCAGAGATCCTGATGCCGTGTACTGCCGGCCACCGGGACTATTTTTAGCGTCTGCTATTTGGCTAACCTCTTGAACACTGTCTGATAACCAGAGCGATGGGGAGGTTGGGGCGAGGTTACGGGAAGGTTTTTCCTCCGTTAGGGATTCTCTAACCAACGTTGTTGTTTTATTTCAACCCCGATTTTTCTAATCTCCTAAGAGATGCCCTGATTTACGAGAAACTAGATATGAAAAGACAACGACCGCTGTTGGATCAGAAGTGTTATTTTGTTTGACGGCAGCTGAAGCAAAAGGTTTTCAAGGAAGCGTTTGAGTTCACAACATCATAACACCCCCCCTCTTCAAAATGCCCATAGCGCTGGAATGAGGTTACTGTTGTACTGTTTCATATTTAATGGTGGTAGCATATTTTCTGTTTTGTGTGCTTCACTGAGCCACACACACACACCATACACTATCCCCTTTCCTGTATTTTGTGTGCTTCTGTGAACCATATATATATACAGTTGGAATTTGGAAGTTTACATACACTTAAGTTGGAGTCATTTAAAACTCGGTTTTTCAACCACTCCACAAATGTCTTGTTAACAAACTATAGTTTTGGCAAGTCGGTTAGGACATGTACTTTATGCATGACACAAGTAATTTTTCCATCAATTGTTTACAGACAGATTATTTCACTTATAATTCACTGTATCACAAATCACAAAGTTTACATACACTAAGTTGACTGTGCCTTTAAACAGCTTGGAAAATTCCAGAAAATTATGTCATTGATTTAGAAGCTTCTGATAGGCATAATTTGAGTAAATTCGAGGTGTGTGTACCTGTGGATGTATTTCAAGGCCTACCTTCAAACTCAGTGCCTCTTTGCTTGACATCATGGTAAAATCAAAAGAAATCAGCCAAGACCTCAGAAAAAAAAATTGTAGACCTCCACAAGTCTGGTTCATCCTTGGGAGCAATTTCCAAATGCACCACGTTCATCTGTACAAACAATAGTACGCAAGTATAAACACCATGGGAACACGCAGCCGTCATACCGCTCAGGAAGGAGGCGCGTTCTGTCTCCTAGAGATGAACGCACTTTGGTGCGAAAAGTGCAAATCAGTCCCATAACAACAGCAAAGAACCTTGTGAAGATGCTGGAGGAAACAGGTTCAAAAGTATCTATATCCACAGTATAACTAGTTCTATATCGACATAACCTGAAAGGCCGCTCAGCAAGGAAGAAGCCACTGCTCCAAAACCGCCATAAAAAAGCAAGACTACGGTTTGCAACTGCACATGGGGACAAAGATCGTACTTTTTGGAGAAATGTCCTCTGGTCTGATGAAACAAAAATAGAACTGTTTGGCCATAATGACCATCGTTATGTTTGGAGGAAAAAGGGGGAGGCTTGCAAGCCGAAGAACACCATCCCAACCGTGAAGCACGGGGGTGGCAGCATCATGTTGTGGGGGTGCTTTGCTGCAGGAGGGACTGGTGCACTTCACAAAATAGATGGCATCATGAGGAACGAAAATGATGTGGATATATTGAAGCAACATCTCAAGACATCAATCAGGAAGTTAAAGCTTGGTCGCAAATGGGTCTTCCAAATGGACAATGACCCCAAACATACTTCCAAATTTGTGGCAATATGGCTTAAGGACAACAAAGTTAAGGTATTGGAGTGGCCATCACAAAGCCCTGACCTCAATCCTATAGAAAATTTGTAGGCAGAACTGAAAAAGCGGGTGCGAGCAAGGAGGCCTACAAACCTGACTCAGTTACACCAGTTCTGTCAGGAGGAATGGGCCAAAATTCACCCAACTTATTGTGGGAAGCTTGTGGAAGTCTACCTGAAACGTTTGACCCAAGTTAAACAATTTAAAGGCAATGCTACCAAATACTAATTGAGTGTATGTAAACTTCTGACCCACTGGGAATGTGATGAAAGAAATAAAAGCTGAAATAAATCATTCTCTCTACTATTATTCTGACATTTCACATTCTTAAAATAAAGTGGTGATCCTAACTGACCTAAGACAGGGAATTTTTACTAGAATTAAATGTCAGGAATTGTGAAAAACTGAGTTTTAAATGCATTTGGCTAAGGTGTATGTAAACTTACGACTTCAACTGTATTTATATCACCCCCCCCCCCCCCCCCCCCCCAGTGACCCTGTACTAGCTCCCTGAGCCAGTGTGTGACATGGTGATGCCCTCTAGCCCTACATAACAATATCCACGGATGTTATGGTCCAGGCTTTATTAAACATGTTTGGAATTCCAACCATTTCCATTTGGATTCAGACCCGTATTATTTCGAAGAGGTTGAGCGAGGACAGTCCAGAGTTTAGAGTGCTCCTGATGGATGGAGATTGAAGTATGAATGGAATGAGAGATCTTGTCTGTGTCTGATTAAATGTACAGAATGTCCTCGGGGTATATGTTAAAGGCATTAACAAAGTTTTTTAAGGTTATTTCTCTTTGAACATCCATGAGGTAGTATGAAGTCTATGTAGGGTTTGTATGATAAATGAACTTAGCTATCTATATTTTGAGAATGAGACACATCCATGCATCATCTGTAAAATGCAGAGATTAGGACATTACCGGGAATCAAATCCACTTACTAGTCAGCTTTGAGGAAAGCCAGTAGAGTTGTATGCAGTATAAATATATTATAACCTTTTGGATTAAACAACTGGCTTTTCTCAAACTATAAGGCAAATGACTTCCCTCACTAATATATATATATACACACACACACACATTGACACCTGCTCTTTCCATGACATAGACTGACTAGGTGAATCCAGGTTAAAGCCATGATCCCTTATTCCCGTGTTTATCAAGATTGGTCCCCCACCCAAAGGACATCCAGCCAACTTAACACGACTGTGGGAAGCATTGGAGTCAGCATCCCTGTGGAACACTTTCGACACCTTGTAGAGTCCATGCCCTGACGAATTGAGGCTGTTCTGAGGGCAAAGGGGGTCCCAACTCAATATTAGGGAGGTGTTCCTAATGTTTGGTGTACTCAGTGTAGATAGGAGTTGTCACAGGAACGCATAGATTCAACCCTGTCACTCACTGTCCCTCTCATCCAATCCCCTACCCCAGAAAGCAACAAGGACGCCGCCCACTACCAGAAGATGACGGTGAAGGCAGAACCTATGGAGGTGGACCCGGCCAGCGGCCCGGCCCTGCCCTCTTCTCACCTGCTGGCCTTCAGCACTTTAGGGCCTTGTGAGAAGAGCGAGCCAATGGCCAGCCTCCCTGAGGCGTTGTCCCGCCCCCAGAAGCAAGACCTCTTCTCCCAGGACATATCGGTGAAAATGGCCTCCGAGCTCCTCTTCCAACTCTCAGGTGCGCAATGTTCTCTATGATACACAACACACACACACATAGGACACACACAATCTCTCAAACATACACACACATGTACACTAGAGGTCGACCGATTTTATGATTTTTCAACACCGATACCGATTATTGGAGGACAAAAAAAGCCGATACCGATTTAATCGGCCAATTTAAAAATAAAAATGTACAATTTATTTGTAATAATGACAATTACAACAATACTGAATATAACACTTATTTTAACTAAATATAATACATCAATAAAATCAATTTAGCCTCAAATAAATAATGAAACATGTTCAATTTGGTTTAAATAATGCAAAAACAAAGTGTTGGAGAAGAAAGTAAAAGTGCAATATGTGCCATGTAAGAAAGCTAACGTTTAAGTTCCTTGCTCAGAACATATGAAAGCTGGTGGTTCCTTTTAACATGATTCTTCAATATTCCCAGGTAAGAAGTTTTAGGTTGTAGTTATTATGGGACTATTTCTCTCTATACCGTTTGTATTTCATATACCTTTGACTATTGGATGTTCTTATAGGCACTTTAGTATTGCCAGTGTAACAAGTATAGCTTCCGTCCCTCTCCTCGCTCCTACCTGGGCTCGAACCAGGAACACATCGACAACAGCCACCCTCGAAGCAGCGTTACCCATGCAGAGCAAGGGGATCAACTACTCCAAGTCTCAGAGCGAGTGACGTTTGAAACGCTATTAGCGCGTACCCCGCTAACTAGCTAGCCATTTCACATCGGTTACACCAACCTAATCTCGGGAGTTGATAGGCTTGAATTCATAAACAGCAGAGCTGCTGGCAAAACGCACGAAAGTGCTGTTTGAATGAATGCTTACGAGCCTGCTGGTGCCCACCATCGCTCAGACTGCTCTATAAAATCATAGACTTGATTATAACATAATAACACACAGAAATACGAGCCTTAGGTCATTAATATGGTCGAATCCGGAAACTATCATCTCGAAAACAAAACATTTATTCTTTCAGTGAAATACGGAACCGTTCCATATTTTATCTAACAGGTGGCATCCATCAGTCTAAATATTCCTGTTACATTGCACAACCTTCAATGTTATGTCATAATTACGTAAAATTCTGGCAAATTAGTTCGCAATGAGCCAGGCGGCCCAAACTGTTGCATATACCCTGACTCTGCGTGCAATGAACGCAAGAGAAGTGACACAATTTCACCTGGTTAATATTGCCTGCTAACCTGAATTTCTTTTAGCTAAATATGCAGGTTTAAAAATATATACTTCT
This sequence comes from Salvelinus namaycush, assembly GCF_016432855.1. NCBI lineage: Eukaryota > Metazoa > Chordata > Actinopteri > Salmoniformes > Salmonidae > Salvelinus > Salvelinus namaycush. Next base: position 12,908,733 of record NC_052348.1, read on the forward strand.
GTGTATTGATTTTAAGAAAGGCATTGATGTTTATGGTTAGGTACACGTTGGAGCAACGACAGTCCTTTTTCGCGAATGCGCACCGCATCAATTATATGCAACGCAGGACACGCTAGATAAACTAGTAATATCATCAACCATGTGTAGTTAACTAGGGATTATGATTGATTGATTGTTTTTTATAAGATAAGTTTAATGCTAGCAAGCAACTTACCTTGGCTTCTTACTGCATTCGCGTAACAGGCGGGCTCCTCGTGAGGCAGGTGGTTAGAGCGTTGGACTAGTTAACCGTAAGGTTGCAAGATTGAATCCCTGAGCTGACAAGGTAAAAATCTGTCGTTCTGCCCCTGAACAAGGCAGTTAACCCACTGTTCCTAGGCCGTCATTGAAAATAAGAATGTGTTCTTAACTGACTTGCCTAGTTAAATAAATGTGTAAAAAAAAAAATACCAATTTCCGATTGTTATGAAAACTTGAAATCGGCCCTAATTAATCGGCCATTCCGATTAATCGGTCGACCTCTAATGTACACACACTTGTACACACACATGTACCCTCACACACCTCCCTGACTACATTCACGCACACCTCTCTCTGGCACCTCAGTGCTCAGTGTCAACCTTGAAATGTGGTGTGATACTTAGCCATAAAAGCTATATGTTTCTCTTCCATCCTCTGGAGGCTCTGCGGTTAGGGGACACTATATATTACCTGTAATGTGCTCTGTAGGTTTTATACACACTTCCTCCCTGCTTGGCTGTGACCATGACATTGAGGCGGCAGACAGCTGTTTGTATTGCCTGATGGCAGAGCACTGAAGTGGAGCCTGCATCCCCCAAGATGGGGTTGTGTGGGGGGGGGGGGGGGGTACAGGAGACCCAGGCCATGCCCCCCAGCTCTATCCCCCCAGCTCTGATTGCTACACCTAAATGCCTTATACAGTAGCACCTCGGAAATTGTGGCAAAAAAATCTCTCCAGCGAGAGAGATGCACACACCGATGAGCACGCAAGTACACACACACACACACAGACACACACAAGCCCCCATGGGGAGCAGTGTCTACAAAGTGCCTGTCTTCCCCCACGTCCCTCCCTCCTCTTCTCCTTCTCTATCCCTCCTCTCTCTCTTCCTCGACTCCTTTTCAAACATGCCGGCTCAAGCACACTTGGCTGCACACACCAGGCCCCCCCCTCTCTCAACTAGCCCCCCCCCCCTACATTTCTCCCGTGTGGCATCACCATGGCAACGCGGAGAGACCTCTGTCCTTGGCGAACCGTTTGACGGAGCGGGGTGTTAGGGAGTGGGGGGTGAGGAGGGGTTAGGGAATGGGGTGCGAGGAGGGGTTGGGGGGCAGCGACTAGAGCAGTGTCACCCAGGGAGCAAGAGGCTGCTATAATGAGGTCATCACTAGTAGGCTGCTGAAGCCAAGGGACAACCAAACACCTTCCCTGGGTTTTATTACTCTGACCATAGAATTTGAAATTTGAATACTAGAATGGACATGAAAGTTCTTATGACAGCATAAAAGGTCAGCCATTTTGGTCAGGGAGTTGGTCAACCAGTGTGCTGTGATGAGATATTGTGTAAAACAATCATTTTGAAGATTGTTTGCACAGTATGTTTGTTCGCCAGTTTAAGTGGAATGATTCCAATAATTTTTCTAACTTTCAAATTTTTCTAACCAGTATGCCAACATTCCATACTAACAGTGCAGTCAATCCACAGCCACTGGCTGATATCAGTAGATAGGATTTAGACAAGTTGTAAATGCAACAAGTACTGATATTGTATCATATTATAAACACTCACAGCTTTCCAAGAAAACAAACATTGAGACATTTATGGTCCGTTTACATATATTTCATAGGCTATTTATACAGTCTAAAACCTGTACAAACTTTAGAATTATATGACAATATTTTAGGTATAAAAAAAAATCGCATGCCTTACTTTTATTTTTCTGCATAAGTGGAATCAGGAAATGCATCACCTATGCCTCTACTACCATTCATTCCAATTAGACTGGTTTGGATTTCTCCCTGGCCACAATGGCTGCCATTTTTATACCATTCTGGAACTGTGAGGGTTTATGACATAGCCCCTCTAGTCATTTAATATGATCTCTTTGACTTTGACCACTTAAAACAGTATCTGCCAAGGCAACAGGACAACCATGCAACTTCCCTGGGTTTTTATACAGCATGCTACTATGACCACAATGTTACTATACGCTACAATCTGGGATTGGTCTTTCAGCAAAATGGTTAGGGAAATGTTACCCCTCTCAAATTCACAGACGGCGCTCTAGATGCAAGGACTGACCTTTGAACAGATTCCCAGATCCCAGATTGCACCTTTTTAAAGCAGTATCAGACCAATACTGACCACTCGGTCACGTTGAATAATCAATATGTCCTGAATAACCGCTTCGTGGTTCCATCATGACCACAACAGGCTTGTTAATAATTTCTCATTGTTGTGACCCTCTTTGATGTTGGGATGTTTTTTTGTGTTGCAGAAAAAGTCAGCAAAGCCAACGACCACAAAGACAGCAACATGGTGGGCATAAGCAGGTAAGACAACAACAACATGTTGCTTTGTCACATACACTGGATAGGTGCAGTGAAAGGTGTTGTTTTACAGTGTCAGCCATAGAAGTATGGCGCCCTTGGAGCAAATTACGGTTAAGTGCCTCGACAGATTTTTCACCTTGTTGGCTCGGGTATTCAAACCAGCGACCATTCGACATGATGAACATAGTGGCTTCTTTTCCGCTTAGCTGCTATTTCTACAGTTTGTCTTTTTTGGTATATGGCTTATGGTTTAGCATTGAGATTGAGAGGCCTGGAGCTCTGCAACTTTATTTAAAGAAAATTGCATATTGATATCATATTGATTGCATATTGCTATCATATTTTAGCGTAAGCATTTGTTTTAGTTATTGAGCTGTTAAAGCATGATACTGCTCTGACTGTGTCTGTGTGTGGTTGTGTGTCCACTTCTAGCCCCTTCCTGGATGAGCGTTTCAGACAATCCCCCTTCAGCCAGCGCTCCAAGTCCTCCTCCCCCGCAGAGGCCAGCTCCTCTGCTAGGACAGACCTCCACGGTGAGACACACACACATCATGGATAGACTGACACATACACACTTACTGTCAGACAGATAGACAGACAGATGCAGTTCAGTGGGCAGACTACTATAGTGAGCCACACACTCAGAAAGACACACACACACACACACACTCCAGACAGACACTCATAATGTAGACATGCAGCCAGAATGTTGGCCCTCACAGCTGATTACAGTAACCTCCCACCCTCCTCATCCACATCCCCACCTCCCCAGGGCTTTCCTCGCTCTCTCACACATCTACCCAGCCACGAGGCCTCAACTCTGGCCAACCCTCTCTTCCTCCACCCCTCTTCCTCCATTCCTCCACCTCCAGAGCCTCCACCTCCCGTCTCACTCACACATCTACCCAGCCTTGGGGCTCCCTGCCCTGGACAGCCCTTCCCTCCCCTCCCCTGGCCCATGCTCTGTGGCTGTCCCTGTGGTGCCTGCGGCAGGCAGGCAGAGATACAGAGGGTAATTAGCCTGTGCCAGCCTCACCCGTCTCTCCCTCCATCACCATCCACCAGTTAATTAAAATCTGATTGGCTTCTACGTGTCAAGGGTGTCCTGATAGTTAATTCGCCCAACCGACTGTCTCCCTTCCCTGGGTGCAACGTGCAGGCCCTTGTCTTCACTCTTTCTCTCTCTTTTATCGCTCTCACCTTTTCTCGCTCTCTCTCCCTCTCTCTCTGTCTCTTCCCGATGCCCAGTTCTTTCTCTTGTCTCCTTCAACCATCTTTTCCTGCTCCCTCTATCCCCTCCCTCCCTCTCTCCATATCTCCCTCTCATCCCTCCATCTTTGTCCCTCTCTATCCCTCTGTCTCTCTCCTAGGGGTGCAGTCAGTCACACAGCTGTGTTCTGTGCTAAGGGTAGTGACCCTCCCCAGTGCTCCCATTAACCCAGTTTCCCAGTATCATCCCAGCACCACTCATTATCCAGACAGTTACTCTGAGAATCCCCTGTATTACTGAAACACCACTTTATAACAATTCAAACAGTTGCATGGTTGGATTTCATAATGACTGGTGCATTGTACCACTTTGCCCATACATTTCCACATTGAAAATGTGACCATCTCTGTGTGGCGGTAATTGTGGCTGTTTACAGCAAGTGTGTGTGTGTGTGTCGTGATGGTGGCGGCTGTCCTTCCTCTCCCCCTGCCCCGGGTCAAGCTCCAGCCAGCCTTTCGGAGGCCATGCGTCCGTCTCTCCCTCCCTCCTCCTCTCTCCCTCGTTCTCCAGCTCTAATAACACTAATTAAACCATTAACCACTTCAAGGCCCACGCCGGTCCTCTAATTGCCCGATTACCAGAGCTCTGGCTGGGGTTGCTGGGCCACCGTGGCCCCAGGATGGCCCCTAGACCCTGTCCATGGGCTCCAGTCACCCTGGATGACCCCCACCCAACCCTGCCTCGCCCAGCCTCTCACCCCCTCAGGACAGCTAATGTGATTATGTGGTCTGAGGAGATGAGATACAAGCCCCTTAAGGATCTCTGTGCCCATTCAGTACTAAGCCACACAAACGGAGGTGGGAAGAGTAAGGGAGAAGCCAATCCAAGACCGGCGTGCGGGGGGGAATCACCATGGTGAAGCCTGTCAGTGCGACTTAACAGACAAGGGGTTTGGTGAATCTTTGATAGAGCTCAGAGCATCACCACTCTGCAGCCACTGATTCAAGGGGTCAAGTCCTCATGTGGATCATACTGATAAGTGTACTAATAAGTCATACGGCTCTGACTTAGAATACGTGGACAACTACAAATACCTAGGTGTCTGGTTAGACTGTAAACTCTCCTTCCAGACTCACATTAAGCATCTCCAATCCAAAATTAAATCTAGAATCGGCTTCCTATATCGCAACAAAACATCCTTCACTCATGCTGCCAAACATACCCTCGTAAAACTGACCATCCTACCGATCCTTGACTTCGGTGATGTCATCTATAAAATAGCCTCCAACACTCTACTCAACAAATTGGATGCAGTCTATCACAGTGCCATCCGTTTTGTCACCAAAGCCCCATACACTACCCACCATTGCGACCTGTACGCTCTCATTGGTTGGCCCTCGCTTCATAATCTTCGCCAAACCCACTGGCTACAGGTTATCTACAAGTCTCTGCTAGGTAAAGCCCCGCCTTATCTCAGCTCACTGGTCACCATAGCAGCACCCACTCGTAGCACGCGCTCCAGCAGGTATATCTCACTGGTCACCTCCAAAGCCAATTCCTCCTTTGGTCATCTTTCCTTCCAGTTCTCTGCTGCCAATGACTGGAACAAACTGCAAAAATCTCTGAAGCTGGAAACACTTATCTCCCTCACTAGCTTTAAGCAGCAGCTGTCAGAGCAGCTCACAGATTACTGCACCTGTACATAGCCTATCTATAATTTAGCCCAAGCAAACCACCTCTTCCCCTACTGTATTTCTTTCTTTCTTTTGCTCCTTTGCACCCCATTATTTCTATTTCTACTTTGCACATTCTTCCACTGCAAATCTACCATTCCAGTGTTTTACTTGCTATATTGTATTTACTTCGCCACCATGGCCTTTTTTTGCCTTTACCTCCCTTATCTCACCTCATTTGCTCACATTGTATATAGACTTATTTTTCTACTGTATTATTGACTATGTTTTGTTTATCCCATGTGTAACTCTGTGTTGTATGTGTCGAATTGCTATGCTTTATCTTGGCCAGGTCGCAGTTGCAAATGAGAACTTGTTCTCAACTAGCCTACCTGGTTAAATAAAAAAATATATATTAAAAAAATACTCACACACCCTCACACCCTCCCCTCTACTCTGCCAACTCACATGCAGGGACACATATATATACACACCCACCCACCCACACACTCCCACTGGTATGTCAGGTTGTGAATCACAGAGAACGGCAGGTCCAGGGGCCCTTATGAGGAGTGACTCAGTCCCTGCAGAAGGATTACAACTAAGGAATCTATTACTAGTTGTGTTATTACTGTATAGCCACTTGACTGAAATATTGTAGAATACCATCAGGGCACAGGCTTGTGTTTAGTTTAGTTTTGTGTGGATGAGGGTGTGCATTGACGTGAGGGGTTTTATAATGGTGTGTAGTGCTCATTCACTGAGAGATTCCCACACTTCACTTCAGGTAGCTACAGACACAGTAGGCTCTCTGCTCTCTTCCAACCAGCACATGTCCAGACAGATAAAGATGGAATTGTCTTTTAGCATCCCTCCCTCTGGTCTCTCTCCTTCTCTTTTTTCAGAGAGAGAGAAGTCCAGACCTGTCAGCAGCATACAACTCTAGCTAGACGTCCTTCAGACTTCTCCATCTCCCCCTCTGTCTTTCTCCACTGCCAGTACATCTATTCTTTAATGCCCCCACCATTAAATCTCCCCTAAAATACCAGAGAATGGAGCCTCCTAGCTGCTCCTCCAACCCCCCCAAACAATCAACCAGCTTGCATCTCTTCGTTAAAACAACTTAATTTAGTGGCGGAGGGTGACTCCAATCACTAGCCTTCGTTTTTTTTGTCTTCCGCACAGTTAATGTCAAGATGCCTGTACCTGCAGTCAGACTGAAAACAGTCAAGAATATATTTTTGCTGTGGTTTAACAGTAGATTAATGTTAGATGACAATAACAATGGTTCTTCTTTTGATTCTCTACTTCAGAAGAATGCAACACCTTTGACCCTTTGCTAAGCCCCGCCCCCCTTGGTTACTGTGGGTACAGTCAATTCTGTACTTACCATTTACTATTATTTATAAGCTAACGCCAGGTAAATAGTGGACTTAAAGGGCTGATTTCCTGTGTATCCCTATTAAATGTCCCTATGTGAAAGACCATCCTGTGTGGAGTACGGTATAGTCAGTCCACTCTCCCCTTACCCTGTCACTGAGAACAATATGATCCTAGGTAGTGTGGTGCCAGGCGTCCATTTGAGACTAGCTGCATTGTGTCAATGACGGAAGTTCTCCCTGTCCACTTCTTTATTTATTTACCCGATGGAGGAGAGTGGGATAAAGAGAGAGGAGGAGTGGCATGGAATCCTAATTGAGAGCTGTGCCTTCATCAGAAGGTTAATTCTATATCTCTTCTTGTCATGTTCTCCCTTTTCTCTCACTTTCTCTTCCTCTCTCACGCTTTCCCCACACCTCCGTGCCTCTCTCTTCTCTCTCTCCTCTTCTCTCTCTTTCTCTCTCTCTCTCTCTCTCTTTCTCTCTCCTCTTCTCTCTTCTCTTGTCTTCTCTCTCTCCTCTTCTCTCTCTCTATTATGCTTTCTCGCTCTCTCACTCTCTCCATCCCTGCTGTATCCCTGGGTGGTAGTGTATTACTATATAGTCTGATTAGCATGGACAACCACACACTAGAGGGCTTAGGACTGATGGGTGATGGAGGACACACAGAGAGAGAGAATATCAAGGGGCACAGTGTGGTATAGTCTGATTATCATGGAGATGATGAGAACTTGAGAAGGCTATAGTGTTGGTATGAGAAAGATGGAGGGTTGGAGTAATATGGAGCAAGGTTGAGGGTTGGTGTAATATGGAGCAAGGTTGAGGGTTGGAGTAATATGGAACAAGGTTGAGGGTTGGAGTAATATGGAGCAAGGTTGAGGGTTGGTGTAATATGGAGCAAGGTTGAGGGTTGGTGTAATATGGAACAAGGTTGAGGGTTGGAGTAATTTGGAACACGGTTGAGGGTTGGAGTAATATGGAGCAAGGTTGAGGGTTGGAGTAATATGGAACACGGTTGAGGGTTGGAGTAATATGGAGCAAGGTTGAGGGTTGGAGTAATATGGAACAAGGTTGAGGGTTGGAGTAATATGGAACAAGGTTGAGGGTTGGAGTAATATGGAACAAGGTTGAGGGTTGGAGTAATATGGAACACGGTTGAGGGTTGGAGTAATATGGAGCAAGGTTGAGGGTTGGAGTAATATGGAGCAAGGTTGAGGGTTGGAGTAATATGGAACAAGGTTGAGGGTTGGAGTAATATGGAACACGGTTGAGGGTTGGAGTAATATGGAGCAAGGTTGAGGGTTGGAGTAATATGGAGCAAGGTTGAGGGTTGGAGTAATATGGAGCAAGGTTGAGGGTTGGAGTAATATGGAACACGGTTGAGGGTTGGAGTAATATGGAGCAAGGTTGAGGGTTGGAGTAATATGGAGCAAGGTTGAGGGTTGGAGTAATATGGAGCAAGGTTGAGGGTTGGAGTAATATGGAACAAGGTTGAGGGTTGGAGTAATATGGAGCAAGGTTGAGGGTTGGAGTAATATGGAACAAGGTTGAGGGTTGGAGTAATATGGAACAAGGTTGAGGGTTGGAGTAATTTGGAACACGGTTGAGGGTTGGAGTAATATGGAACAAGGTTGAGGGTTGGAGTAATATGGAACACGGTTGAGGGTTGGAGTAATATGGAACAAGGTTGAGGGTTGGAGTAATATGGAACAAGGTTGAGGGTTGGAGTAATATGGAACAAGGTTGAGGGTTGGAGTAATTTGGAACACGGTTGAGGGTTGGAGTAATATGGAACAAGGTTGAGGGTTGGAGTAATATGGAACACGGTTGAGGGTTGGAGTAATATGGAACACGGTTGAGGGTTGGAGTAATATGGAACACGGTTGAGGGTTGGAGTAATATGGAACACGGTTGAGGGTTGGAGTAATATGGAACACGGTTGAGGGTTGGAGTAATATGGAACACGGTTGAGGGTTGGAGTAATATGGAACACGGTTGAGGGTTGGAGTAATATGGAACAAGGTTGAGGGTTGGAGTAATATGGAACAAGGTTGAAGGTTGGAGTAATATGGAACAAGGTTGAGGGTTGGAGTAATATGGAACAAGGTTGAGGGTTGGAGTAATATGGAACACGGTTGAGGGTTGGAGTAATTTGAAACAAGGCTGAGGGTTGGAGTAATATGGAACACGGTTGAGGGTTGGAGTAATATGGAACACGGTTGAGGGTTGGAGTAATTTGAAACAAGGCTGAGGGTTGGAGTGGAGTTGGAGTAATATGAAACAAGGCTGAGGGTTGGAGTGGAGTTGGAGTAATATGAAACAAGGCTGGGGGTTGGAGTGGAGTTGGAGTAATATGAAACAAGGCTGAGGGGTGGAGTTGGAGTAATATGAAACAAGGCTGAGGGTTGGAGTGGAGTTGGAGTAATATGAAACAAGGCTGGGGGTTGGAGTGGAGTTGGAGTAATATGAAACAAGGCTGGGGGTTGGAGTGGAGTTGGAGTAATATGAAACAAGGCTGAGGGTTGGAGTAATATGGAACAAGGTTGAGGGTTGGAGTAATATGGAACACGGTTGAGGGTTGGAGTAATTTGAAACAAGGCTGAGGGTTGGAGTGGAGTTGGAGTAATATGAAACAAGGCTGGGGGTTGGAGTGGAGTTGGAGTAATATGAAACAAGGCTGAGGGTTGGAGTGGAGTTGGAGTAATATGAAACAAGGCTGAGGGTTGGAGTGGAGTTGGAGTAATATGAAACAAGGCTGGGGGTTGGAGTGGAGTTGGAGTAATATGAAACAAGGCTGGGGGTTGGAGTGGAGTTGGAGTAATATGAAACAAGGCTGGGGGTTGGAGTGGAGTTGGAGTAATATGAAACAAGGCTGGGGGTTGGAGTGGAGTTGGAGTAATATGAAACAAGGCTGGGGGTTGGAGTGGAGTTGGAGTAATATGAAACAAGTCTGGGGGTTGGAGTGGAGTTGGAGTAATATGAAACAAGGCTGGGGGTTGGAGTGGAGTTGGAGTAATATGAAACAAGGCTGAGGGTTGGAGTGGAGTTGGAGTAATATGAAACAAGGCTGGGGGTTGGAGTGGAGTTGGAGTAATATGAAACAAGGCTGAGGGTTGGAGTGGAGTTGGAGTAATATGGAACAATGTTGGACTCCATTTCAGTTGCTGAATTGCTTTCCTACAATATGGACTTTCAGGTCGCCTCCCGGTGCAGGTTACGAGAAAGTTGTAAGTAAAATATGGTAAACTGTGATGGTGACGGTACTCTCTGTCTGTGTGTTTCCAGACCCAGAGAAGGACACTGGAGAGCCGGGGGGGAACGGGATGTCCCAGGGGATACTGAGCAGTCAGCACCTCTACCCCTGTCCTGTATGTGGCAAGGTGTTTGGCAGACAGCAGACCCTGTCCAGACACCTGTCTCTACACACAGGTGAGTCCACTAACACACACTCCCTTTCAATCTCTACGTACACGTCCCTGTGTGTGTTGTGACATATCTTGTCAACGTTCCCTTGGCGTGTGTGTGGCTGTGTGTGTAATACCCTGTAAAAAGTAAATAAGGTTTACTAGACTGGATTACCCTCTCCTTTAAAGAGATTACCACCATGATTAGTCTGTGGGAAAACTGCCCGCCTAATTACCAAGCCAGAAGGCTGCTCTGCATCCCAGTACACACACTGGACACAATGGACACACAAACATGGGCAGACGAAATACCGGATGCGCACACACACATTTATTTATTTGTTTATTTATATATTTATTTAAATAAATATATACACACACACACACACACACACACACACACACACACACTGAGTGGATGGATTCATACACACACAGTTACAGTAGGTGTACATACAGAGTGTAACCGCAATGCAAAACCACATACTACTGTGTCTGTACATGCTTTTATGCATATTAATACATTTACATACATATATATACATGAATACATATTAATACACATAAATACATACACTGAGTGGACAGAACATTAAGGACACCTTCTTAATATTGAGTTCCACCCCCCCTGTTACCCTCAGAACAGACTCAATTCGTTAGGGCATGGGCTCTACAAGGTGTCGAAAGAGTTCCACATGGATGCTGACCCATGTTGACCCCAATGCTTCTCACAGTTGTGTCAAGTTGGCTAGATGTCCTTTGGGTGATGGACCATTCTTGATACAGACGGGAAACTGTTCAGCGTGAAAAACCCAGCAGCGTTGCAGTTCTTAACGAAAACCGGTGCGCCTGGCACCTACTACCATACCCTGTTCAAAGGCACTTCAATCTTTTTTCTTGATCCTACACCCTCTGAATGGCACACATACACAATCTATGTCTCAATTGTCTCAAGGCTTAAAAATCCTTCTTTAACCTGTTTCCTCCTCCCCTTCATCTACACTGGTTGGATTTAACAAGTGACATCAATACGGAATCATAGCTTTCACCTGGATTCACCTGGTCAGTCTGTCATGGAAAGAGCAGGTGTTCATAATGTTTTGTACACTCAGTGTATAAATACATGTAAATACATGTGAACACAGCACACACTACCGTCTAAGCGATCCATTGGATGAGAGATCCAAACAGAGGTACTGACTCTCAGTGGTTCAGATCAGAGATCTCCACTCCCCTGGCATTACCACAAGTCTAAGAAGGGTCATTGCTGTAAAAGATCATGCATTCTCAATTTTAATTTTATTTAAATTGGTCTTTTTAATGCACCCACATTTATGTAAAAACTTACATATTCTTATGCATGAAAGCGCATGGTCCACACACACTAATACAAAACACGCACGCGCACACACACTCTAACACACACACTCCCCCTGTGAGTGGGTTGTTTGGCTGAGAACAGCTTGGGCACACCACAGAGAGCAGAAACGGGGGCATATGTCATCATGATGGTTGTTTTTGGTTTACCCGGGCCACAAAGGTTCCCTTGCTTCATGTCCTCGGGCAAAATGTGTGTGTGTGTGTGTGTGTGTGTGTGTGTGTGTGTGTGCGTTAGTTAGTAGCTGACGTCATAGGATTTGCGTGTGTGTTTTTTGTTTGTGTAGTCCACTAAGCAGACATTCTCATGCAGGGGGACGTACTCATTGTATTTGTGTATACGTGATGTGTACGCATGTTGTTTGTGTAGTCCACTAAGCAGACATTCTCATGCAGGGGGACGTACTCATTGTATTTGTGTATACGTGATGTGTACGCATGTTGTTTGTGTAGTCCACTAAGCAGACATTCTCATGCAGGGAGACGTACTCATTGTATTTGTGTATACGTGATGTGTACGCATGTTGTTTGTGTAGTCCACTAAGCAGACATTCTCATGCAGGGGGACGTACTCATTGTATTTGTGTATACGTGATGTGTACGCATGTTGTTTGTGTAGTCCACTAAGCAGACATTCTCATGCAGGGGGACGTACTCATTGTATTTGTGTATACGTGATGTGTACGCATGTTGTTTGTGTAGTCCACTAAGCAGACATTCTCATGCAGGGGGACGTACTCATTGTATTTGTGTATACGTGATGTGTACGCATGTTGTTTGTGTAGTCCACTAAGCAGACATTCTCATGCAGGGGGACGTACTCATTGTATTTGTGTATACGTGATGTGTACGCATGTTTGTGTAGTCCACTAAGCAGACATTCTCATGCAGGGGGACGTACTCATTGTATTTGTGTATACGTGATGTGTACGCATGTTGTTTGTGTAGTCCACTAAGCAGACATTCTCATGCAGGGGGACGTACTCATTGTATTTGTGTATACGTGATGTGTACGCATGTTGTTTGTGTAGTCCACTAAGCAGACATTCTCATGCAGGGGGACGTACTCATTGTATTTGTGTATACGTGATGTGTACGCATGTTGTTTGTGTAGTCCACTAAGCAGACATTCTCATGCAGGGGGACGTACTCATTGTATTTGTGTATACGTGATGTGTACGCATGTTGTTTGCGTACATACTTGTGCCTGCATGCGTTTTGTATATGGCGTGCGTATTACGCGTAAGTGTGTGTACGAATGTGTGTCCCCATGTGTCTCTGTAGACCCATCTCTCGCTCTCTCGCTCTCTCTGACATTGTCTGTCCGTCCGTCTGTCCTTCCAGAGGAGCGAAAGTATACGTGTCACCTGTGTCCTTATGCAGCCAAGTGCAGAGCCAACCTCAACCAGCACCTGACCATCCACTCTGTCAAGCTGGTCAGCACCGACGCAGAGCAGATGGTCAGCGCCGTCACCACCGCTGAGGGACGAGACGGGAAGACCTTCCCCTATTACTACAGGTGCTGCTACGCTGAATGAAAGAAACATTGAATGGGCCAGATACACCATTTTGGATTTCTACTAGAGTCTGGTCGACGCACCTGTTCTCAGAGCAGTAGTCACAAGAACTATCCCTGTACTAATGTACACAGACCCATAATAAAGGTCTGCCTCTATAGTTTTTGTACATGTTCATCCATAGCAGGCGTCAAAGTTCTAACTTCTCACGTCAAACAGCCTAGTTTCTGTGGTTAATGTGTGTGTGTGTGTACAGAAGATCTAGCCGTATAAAGACTGACACATGCAATTTACTGATTCCATAAATTGGGGTCAGTATCAGTAATGTAAACCATGGACGGTACATGACTGACCTATTTATTTACCAGTCTGAGGTCAGGCTTTGGGGTTTGATTGGGAATTAATGATGTCCTCTCCCCTCTATAACCTGGTCTGAGGTCAGGCTTTGGGAATTAATGATGTCCTCTTCCCTCTATAACCTGGTCTGAGGTCAGCCTTTGGTCTATGTTCAATACCTCTCTCCTTTCCCCCTCTAGCTGTGACCTGTTCTGAGATCCGTGTTTAACCCATCCCTCCCTCTTCCTGTCCATCCAGCTGCCATGCGTGTGGTTTCCAGACGGGGCTGAACGCCCAGTTCGTCAGCCACATGTCTCTCCACGTGGACAAGGAGCAGTGGATGTTCTCTCTGTGCTGCAGCGCCTGTGACTACGTCTGTGTGGAGGAGAGTGACATGAAGTCCCACGTCAGTCACGGACACACAGGTAGATCATCTGTCGTCTGCTCAGGCATGTATTGTATGGAGAGGGGACTTTGGTCCACCTCTTGTCCCTGGGGGCAGCAATAGGACCACGTCAGCTTGTACAACCAACTTGATGCCATTTCTTTTCCAGCTGAACTTGGTTTTGCTGTCGTCGAACTGTTCCAAATTGTATTGATTCCCTTCCTGAAGCGTCTATCTATCTGCTGGCTCGGACTCATGGGTTTTAAAGCACTGTTTCGGTGTAAGGATAGGCTAGAAAGACGGGGTTTATACAATTTCTTACACCCAGTCTATACCTTTTAAATCCATGAGGAGGACTGGAAAAGTCTGCACCTCGGCTCGTAGCCAAACAATCCAAACAATGTATTAAAGCTTTCTGAAGAGACGGTACCAACCTTCCAGAATGACTGTCAGATCAGCTGTAACATGTTATTGGTAGGGAGCTGTTGGGGGAGTGTTGCAGATTGAGGTGCTACTGCTGACTGCTCAGAGTAGAAACAGATAGTTTAGTTTACAGCCATTTATAGTAGAGGGAACCAACATGTTCAGTCTCAACACACTGAACTGAAGTGACAATAAAGTAAAGCTTCATAAAACGAGTCCCTCCCCGGGAGAGAGAGGACACTGTAACTCTGTAAACTCCCCAAACAGAAACAACTTCTGCTTTGAATAATAAAACATGTAGATTCTTTTCCCTCCCTGGACCTTCCCTGGACTTTTTAAAGCCACTGGTCCAAAACCCAGCCTGTTAATATATTTTTTCGGTCCGTAGCGGCTTTGTCCGGTTTATCGCCCGACGCGGTTGCCCGTCTTGCCCTTCCATGGCAGTGTGTGTGTGTGGGATTGTCCGGTAGTGTTGCAGACAGCTGAGGGGTCCTCACGGAGGCCGGGGAGCGACCTTGTTTATCTACGATGGCTGCCCCTTATCGTGCCTGAGGGGAAAAAATCAATAGGCCCTCTGGTCCTTCAGAGGCAGGCCAGGGTTCACACACACACACACACACACACACACATTCTTACCCTCACTCACACAGACACAGAGTGGTGAGTCTATATCGAAGCTTGGCATTTAGGCTAGCCTCCACCCACTAGCAAACATGGCTGCTGAAAACACACCACATTGGGGCTGTAGAAAAGACTGCTGGGTGTTATTTGTCAGCTGATAGTGTTTGGACACCACATCTCCCCCAGCCAGGCTCCAGACAGACATGGAAACGGCTGAACTCAGCAGGTGTTACGTCTGAAGCTGGCCCTCGCTAAGATGTGTGTCAGCCACATGGGCAAGGGGTCAGACTGGTGGCCCCACAGCAGGGAGCCTGGCTGCTGCTAGGGATAGGAACAGGACAGAGATACTGTGTGGTGGTACAGTAAGAACAGGACAGAGATACTGTGTGGTGGTACAGTAGGAACAGGACAGAGATACTGTGTGGTGGTACAGTAGGAACAGGACAGAGATACTGTGTGGTGGTGGTACAGTAGGAACAGGACAGAGATACTGTGTGGTGGTACAGTAAGAACAGGTCAGAGATACTGTGTGGTGGTACAGTAGGAACAGGACAGAGATACTGTGTGTGTGGTGGTACAGTAGGAACAGGACATAGATACTGTGTGGTGGTACAGTAGGAACAGGACAGAGATACTGTGTGTGTGGTGGTACAGTAGGAACAGGACAGATACTGTGTGGTGGTACAGTAGGAACAGGACAGAGATACTGTGTGGTGGTACAGTAAGAACAGGACAGAGATACTGTGTGGTGGTGGTACAGTAGGAACAGGACAGAGATACTGTGTGTGTGGTGGTACAGTAGGAACAGGACAGAGATACTGTGTGTGTGGTGGTACAGTAGGAACAGGACAGAGATACTGTGTGTGTGGTGGTACAGTAGGAACAGGACAGAGATACTGTGTGTGTGGTGGTACAGTAGGAACAGGACAGAGATACTGTGTGTGTGGTGGTACAGTAGGAACAGGACAGAGATACTGTGTGTGTGGTGGTACAGTAGGAACAGGACAGAGATACTGTGTGGTGGTACAGTAGGAACAGGACAGAGATACTGTGTGGTGGTACAGTAAGAACAGGACAGAGATACTGTGTGGTGGTGGTACAGTAGGAACAGGACAGAGATACTGTGTGGTGGTGGTACAGTAGGAACAGGACAGAGATACTGTGTGGTGGTACAGTAGGAACAGGACAGAGATACTGTGTGTGTGGTGGTACAGTAGGAACAGGACAGAGATACTGTGTGGTTGTACAGAAGGAACAGGACAGAGATACTGTGTGTGTGGTGGTACAGTAGGAACAGGACAGAGATACTGTGTGGTGGTGGTACAGTAGGAACAGGACAGAGATACTGTGTGGTGGTGGTACAGTAGGAACAGGACAGAGATACTGTGTGTGTGGTGGTACAGTAGGAACAGGACAGAGATACTGTGTGTGTGGTGGTACAGTAGGAACAGGACAGAGATACTGTGTGGTGGTACAGTAGGAACAGGACAGAGATACTGTGTGGTGGTACAGTAAGAACAGGTCAGAGATACTGTGTGGTGGTACAGTAGGAACAGGACAGAGATACTGTGTGGTGGTACAGTAAGAACAGGTCAGAGATACTGTGTGGTGGTACAGTAGGAACAGGACAGAGATACTGTGTGGTGGTACAGTAGGAACAGGACAGAGATACTGTGTGGTGGTACAGTAGGAACAGGACAGAGATACTGTGTGTGTGGTGGTACAGTAGGAACAGGACAGAGATACTGTGTGGTGGTACAGTAGGAACAGGACAGAGATACTGTGTGGTGGTACAGTAAGAACAGGACAGAGATACTGTGTGGTGGTACAGTAG
The DNA here is from genome assembly GCF_016432855.1 of Salvelinus namaycush. Classification (NCBI taxonomy): domain Eukaryota; kingdom Metazoa; phylum Chordata; class Actinopteri; order Salmoniformes; family Salmonidae; genus Salvelinus; species Salvelinus namaycush. Next base: position 12,925,467 of record NC_052348.1, read on the forward strand.
GAACAGGACAGAGATACTGTGTGTGTGGTGGTACAGTAAGAACAGGTCAGAGATACTGTGTGTGGTGGTACAGTAGGAACAGGACAGAGATACTGTGTGGTGGTACAGTAGGAACAGGACAGAGATACTGTGTGTGTGGTGGTACAGTAGGAACAGGACAGAGATACTGTGTGTGTGGTGGTACAGTAGGAACAGGACAGAGATACTGTGTGTGTGGTGGTACAGTAAGAACAGGACAGAGATACTGTGTGTGTGGTGGTACAGTAGGAACAGGACAGAGATACTGTGTGTGTGGTGGTACAGTAAGAACAGGACAGAGATACTGTGTGGTGGTACAGTAGGAACAGGACAGAGATACTGTGTCGTGGTACAGTAGGAACAGGACAGAGATACTGTGTGGTGGTACAGTAAGAACAGGACAGAGATACTGTGTGGTGGTACAGTAGGAACAGGACAGAGATACTGTGTGGTGGTACAGTAGGAACAGGACAGAGATACTGTGTGGTGGTACAGTAGGAACAGGACAGAGATACTGTGTGTGTGGTGGTACAGTAGGAACAGGACAGAGATACTGTGTGGTGGTACAGTAAGAACAGGACAGAGATACTGTGTGGTGGTGGTACAGTAGGAACAGGACAGAGATACTGTGTGGTGGTGGTACAGTAGGAACAGGTCAGAGATACTGTGTGGTGGTGGTACAGTAGGAACAGGACAGAGATACTGTGTGGTGGTATAGTAAGAACAGGACAGAGATACTGTGTGGTGGTACAGTAGGAACAGGACAGAGATACTGTGTGGTGGTACAGTAGGAACAGGTCAGAGATACTGTGTGGTGGTACAGTAGGAACAGGACAGAGATACTGTGTGGTGGTACAGTAGGAACAGGACAGAGATACTGTGTGGTGGTACAGTAGGAACAGGACAGAGATACTGTGTGGTGGTACAGTAGGAACAGGACAGAGATACTGTGTGGTGGTACAGTAGGAACAGGACAGAGATACTGTGTGGTGGTACAGTAGGAACAGGACAGAGATACTGTGTGGTGGTACAGTAGGAACAGGACAGAGATACTGTGTGGTGGTACAGTAGGAACAGGACAGAGATACTGTGTGTGTGGTGGTACAGTAGGAACAGGACAGAGATACTGTGTGTGTGGTGGTACAGTAGGAACAGGACAGAGATACTGTGTGGTGGTACAGAAGGAACAGGACAGAGATACTGTGTGTGTGGTGGTACAGTAAGAACAGGACAGAGATACTGTGTGTGTGGTGGTACAGTAGGAACAGGACAGAGATACTGTGTGGTGGTACAGTAGGAACAGGACAGAGATACTGTGTGGTGGTACAGTAGGAACAGGACAGAGATACTGTGTGGTGGTACAGTAGGAACAGGACAGAGATACTGTGTGGTGGTACAGTAGGAACAGGACAGAGATACTGTGTGGTGGTACAGTAGGAACAGGACAGAGATACTGTGTGGTGGTACAGTAGGAACAGGACAGAGATACTGTGTGTGTGGTGGTACAGTAGGAACAGGACAGAGATACTGTGTGTGTGGTGGTACAGTAGGAACAGGACAGAGATACTGTGTGGTGGTACAGAAGGAACAGGACAGAGATACTGTGTGGTGGTACAGAAGGAACAGGACAGAGATACTGTGTGGTGGTACAGTAGGAACAGGACAGAGATACTGTGTGGTGGTACAGTAGGAACAGGACAGAGATACTGTGTGTGTGGTGGTACAGTAAGAACAGGACAGATATACTGTGTGTGGTGGTACAGTAGGAACAGGACAGAGATACTGTGTGTGTGGTGGTACAGTAGGAACAGGACAGAGATACTGTGTGTGTGGTGGTACAGTAAGAACAGGACAGAGATACTGTGTGGTGGTACAGTAGGAACAGGACAGAGATACTGTGTGGTGGTACAGTAAGAACAGGACAGAGATACTGTGTGTGTGGTACAGTAGGAACAGGACAGAGATACTGTGTGTGGTGGTACAGTAGGAACAGGACAGAGATACTGTGTGGTGGTACAGTAGGAACAGGTCAGAGATACTGTGTGGTGGTACAGAAGGAACAGGACAGAGATACTGTGTGGTGGTACAGTAGGAACAGGACAGAGATACTGTGTGGTGGTACAGTAGGAACAGGACAGAGATACTGTGTGGTGGTACAGTAGGAACAGGACAGAGATACTGTGTGGTGGTACAGTAGGAACAGGACAGAGATACTGTGTGGTGGTACAGTAGGAACAGGACAGAGATACTGTGTGTGTGGTGGTACAGTAAGAACAGGACAGAGATACTGTGTGTGTGGTGGTACAGTAGGAACAGGACAGAGATACTGTGTGGTGGTACAGTAGGAACAGGACAGAGATACTGTGTGTGTGGTGGTACAGTAGGAACAGGACAGAGATACTGTGTGGTGGTACAGTAGGAACAGGTCAGAGATACTGTGTGGTGGTACAGTAGGAACAGGACAGAGATACTGTGTGTGTGGTGGTACAGTAGGAACAGGACAGAGATACTGTGTGTGTGGTGGTACAGTAGGAACAGGTCAGAGATACTGTGTGGTGGTACAGTAGGAACAGGACAGAGATACTGTGTGTGTGGTGGTACAGTAGGAACAGGACAGAGATACTGTGTGGTGGTGGTACAGTAGGAACAGGACAGAGATACTGTGTGTGTGGTGGTACAGTAGGAACAGGACAGAGATACTGTGTGTGTGGTGGTACAGTAGGAACAGGACAGAGATACTGTGTGGTGGTGGTATAGTAAGAACAGGACAGAGATACTGTGTGGTGGTATAGTAGGAACAGGACAGAGATACTGTGTGGTGGTACAGTAGGAACAGGACAGAGATACTGTGTGGTGGTGGTATAGTAAGAACAGGACAGAGATACTGTGTGGTGGTACAGTAGGAACAGGACAGAGATACTGTGTGTGTGGTGGTACAGTAGGAACAGGACAGAGATACTGTGTGTGTGGTGGTACAGTAGGAACAGGACAGAGATACTGTGTGGTGGTACAGTAGGAACAGGACAGATATACTGTGTGGTGGTGGTATAGTAAGAACAGGACAGAGATACTGTGTGGTGGTACAGTAGGAACAGGACAGAGATACTGTGTGTGGTGGTACAGTAGGAACAGGACAGAGATACTGTGTGGTGGTACAGTAGGAACAGGACAGAGATACTGTGTGGTGGTGGTACAGTAGGAACAGGACAGAGATACTGTGTGTGTGGTGGTACAGTAGGAACAGGACAGAGATACTGTGTGTGTGGTGGTACAGTAGGAACAGGACAGAGATACTGTGTGTGTGGTGGTACAGTAGGAACAGGACAGAGATACTGTGTGTGTGGTGGTACAGTAGGAACAGGACAGAGATACTGTGTGTGTGGTGGTACAGTAGGAACAGGACAGAGATACTGTGTGTGTGGTGGTACAGTAGGAACAGGACAGAGATACTGTGTGGTGGTGGTATAGTAAGGAACAGGACAGAGATACTGTGTGGTGGTATAGTAGGAACAGGACAGAGATACTGTGTGGTGGTACAGTAGGAACAGGACAGAGATACTGTGTGGTGGTGGTATAGTAAGAACAGGACAGAGATACTGTGTGGTGGTACAGTAGGAACAGGACAGAGATACTGTGTGTGTGGTGGTACAGTAGGAACAGGACAGAGATACTGTGTGTGTGGTGGTACAGTAGGAACAGGACAGAGATACTGTGTGGTGGTACAGTAGGAACAGGACAGAGATACTGTGTGGTGGTGGTATAGTAAGAACAGGACAGAGATACTGTGTGGTGGTACAGTAGGAACAGGACAGAGATACTGTGTGGTGGTACAGTAGGAACAGGACAGAGATACTGTGTGGTGGTACAGTAGGAACAGGACAGAGATACTGTGTGGTGGTATAGTAAGAACAGGACAGAGATACTGTGTGGTGGTACAGTAGGAACAGGACAGAGATACTGTGTGGTGGTGGTACAGTAGGAACAGGACAGAGATACTGTGTGGTGGTGGTACAGTAGGAACAGGACAGAGATACTGTGTGGTGGTGGTACAGTAGGAACAGGACAGAGATACTGTGTGGTGGTACAGTAGGAACAGGACAGAGATACTGTGTGGTGGTACAGTAGGAACAGGACAGAGATACTGTGTGGTGGTGGTACAGTAGGAACAGGACAGAGATACTGTGTGGTGGTGGTACAGTAGGAACAGGACAGAGATACTGTGTGGTGGTGGTACAGTAGGAACAGGTCAGAGATACTGTGTGGTGGTACAGTAGGAACAGGACAGAGATACTGTGTGGTGGTGGTACAGTAGGAACAGGACAGAGATACTGTGTGGTGGTACAGTAGGAACAGGACAGAGATACTGTGTGGTGGTACAGTAGGAACAGGACAGAGATACTGTGTGGTGGTACAGTAGGAACAGGACAGAGATACTGTGTGTGTGGTGGTACAGTAAGAACAGGACAGAGATACTGTGTGTGTGGTGGTACAGTAGGAACAGGACAGAGATACTGTGTGTGTGGTGGTACAGTAGGAACAGGACAGAGATACTGTGTGGTGGTACAGTAGGAACAGGACAGAGATACTGTGTGTGTGGTGGTACAGTAAGAACAGGACAGAGATACTGTGTGTGTGGTGGTACAGTAGGAACAGGACAGAGATACTGTGTGGTGGTACAGTAGGAACAGGACAGAGATACTGTGTGTGTGGTGGTACAGTAGGAACAGGACAGAGATACTGTGTGTGTGGTGGTACAGTAGGAACAGGACAGAGATACTGTGTGGTGGTACAGTAGGAACAGGTCAGAGATACTGTGTGGTGGTACAGTAGGAACAGGTCAGAGATACTGTGTGGTGGTACAGTAGGAACAGGACAGAGATACTGTGTGTGTGGTGGTACAGTAGGAACAGGTCAGAGATACTGTGTGGTGGTACAGTAGGAACAGGACAGAGATACTGTGTGTGTGGTGGTACAGTAGGAACAGGACAGAGATACTGTGTGGTGGTGGTACAGTAGGAACAGGACAGAGATACTGTGTGTGTGGTGGTACAGTAGGAACAGGACAGAGATACTGTGTGTGTGGTGGTACAGTAGGAACAGGACAGAGATACTGTGTGGTGGTGGTATAGTAACAACAGGACAGAGATACTGTGTGGTGGTGGTATAGTAAGAACAGGACAGAGATACTGTGTGGTGGTACAGTAGGAACAGGACAGAGATACTGTGTGGTGGTGGTATAGTAAGAACAGGACAGAGATACTGTGTGGTGGTACAGTAGGAACAGGACAGAGATACTGTGTGTGTGGTGGTACAGTAGGAACAGGACAGAGATACTGTGTGTGTGGTGGTACAGTAGGAACAGGACAGAGATACTGTGTGTGTGGTGGTACAGTAGGAACAGGACAGAGATACTGTGTGGTGGTACAGTAGGAACAGGACAGAGATACTGTGTGGTGGTGGTATAGTAAGAACAGGACAGAGATACTGTGTGGTGGTACAGTAGGAACAGGACAGAGATACTGTGTGGTGGTGGTACAGTAGGAACAGGACAGAGATACTGTGTGTGTGGTGGTACAGTAGGAACAGGACAGAGATACTGTGTGTGTGGTGGTACAGTAGGAACAGGACAGAGATACTGTGTGTGTGGTGGTACAGTAGGAACAGGACAGAGATACTGTGTGTGTGGTGGTACAGTAGGAACAGGACAGAGATACTGTGTGTGTGGTGGTACAGTAGGAACAGGACAGAGATACTGTGTGGTGGTGGTATAGTAAGAACAGGACAGAGATACTGTGTGGTGGTATAGTAGGAACAGGACAGAGATACTGTGTGGTGGTACAGTAGGAACAGGACAGAGATACTGTGTGGTGGTGGTATAGTAAGAACAGGACAGAGATACTGTGTGGTGGTACAGTAGGAACAGGACAGAGATACTGTGTGTGTGGTGGTACAGTAGGAACAGGACAGAGATACTGTGTGTGTGGTGGTACAGTAGGAACAGGACAGAGATACTGTGTGTGTGGTGGTACAGTAGGAACAGGACAGAGATACTGTGTGTGTGGTGGTACAGTAGGAACAGGACAGAGATACTGTGTGGTGGTACAGTAGGAACAGGACAGAGATACTGTGTGGTGGTGGTATAGTAAGAACAGGACAGAGATACTGTGTGGTGGTACAGTAGGAACAGGACAGAGATACTGTGTGGTGGTACAGTAGGAACAGGACAGAGATACTGTGTGGTGGTACAGTAGGAACAGGACAGAGATACTGTGTGGTGGTATAGTAAGAACAGGACAGAGATACTGTGTGGTGGTGGTACAGTAGGAACAGGACAGAGATACTGTGTGGTGGTGGTACAGTAGGAACAGGACAGAGATACTGTGTGGTGGTACAGTAGGAACAGGACAGAGATACTGTGTGTGTGGTGGTACAGTAGGAACAGGACAGAGATACTGTGTGGTGGTACAGTAGGAACAGGACAGAGATACTGTGTGGTGGTACAGTAGGAACAGGACAGAGATACTGTGTGGTGGTACAGTAAGAACAGGACAGAGATACTGTGTGGTGGTGGTACAGTAGGAACAGGACAGAGATACTGTGTGTGTGGTGGTACAGTAGGAACAGGACAGAGATACTGTGTGTGTGGTGGTACAGTAGGAACAGGACAGAGATACTGTGTGTGTGGTGGTACAGTAGGAACAGGACAGAGATACTGTGTGGTGGTACAGTAGGAACAGGACAGAGATACTGTGTGGTGGTACAGTAAGAACAGGACAGAGATACTGTGTGGTGGTGGTACAGTAGGAACAGGACAGAGATACTGTGTGGTGGTGGTACAGTAGGAACAGGACAGAGATACTGTGTGGTGGTACAGTAGGAACAGGACAGAGATACTGTGTGTGTGGTGGTACAGTAGGAACAGGACAGAGATACTGTGTGGTTGTACAGAAGGAACAGGACAGAGATACTGTGTGTGTGGTGGTACAGTAGGAACAGGACAGAGATACTGTGTGGTGGTGGTACAGTAGGAACAGGACAGAGATACTGTGTGGTGGTGGTACAGTAGGAACAGGACAGAGATACTGTGTGTGTGGTGGTACAGTAGGAACAGGACAGAGATACTGTGTGTGTGGTGGTACAGTAGGAACAGGACAGAGATACTGTGTGGTGGTACAGTAGGAACAGGACAGAGATACTGTGTGGTGGTACAGTAAGAACAGGACAGAGATACTGTGTGGTGGTACAGTAGGAACAGGACAGAGATACTGTGTGGTGGTACAGTAAGGAACAGGATCAGAGATACTGTGTGGTGGTACAGTAGGAACAGGACAGAGATACTGTGTGGTGGTACAGTAGGAACAGGACAGAGATACTGTGTGTGTGGTGGTACAGTAGGAACAGGACAGAGATACTGTGTGTGGTGGTACAGTAGGAACAGGACAGAGATACTGTGTGGTGGTACAGTAAGGAACAGGACAGAGATACTGTGTGGTGGTACAGTAGGAACAGGACAGAGATACTGTGTGGTGGTACAGTAGGAACAGGACAGAGATACTGTGTGGTGGTACAGTAGGAACAGGACAGAGATACTGTGTGGTGGTACAGTAGGAACAGGACAGAGATACTGTGTGTGTGGTGGTACAGTAGGAACAGGACAGAGATACTGTGTGGTGGTACAGTAGGAACAGGACAGAGATACTGTGTGGTGGTACAGTAGGAACAGGACAGAGATACTGTGTGGTGGTACAGTAAGAACAGGACAGAGATACTGTGTGGTGGTACAGTAGGAACAGGACAGAGATACTGTGTGTGTGGTGGTACAGTAAGAACAGGTCAGAGATACTGTGTGTGGTGGTACAGTAGGAACAGGACAGAGATACTGTGTGGTGGTACAGTAGGAACAGGACAGAGATACTGTGTGTGTGGTGGTACAGTAGGAACAGGACAGAGATACTGTGTGTGTGGTGGTACAGTAGGAACAGGACAGAGATACTGTGTGTGTGGTGGTACAGTAGGAACAGGACAGAGATACTGTGTGTGTGGTGGTACAGTAAGAACAGGACAGAGATACTGTGTGTGTGGTGGTACAGTAGGAAAAGGACAGAGATACTGTGTGTGTGGTGGTACAGTAAGAACAGGACAGAGATACTGTGTGGTGGTACAGTAGGAACAGGACAGAGATACTGTGTCGTGGTACAGTAGGAACAGGACAGAGATACTGTGTGGTGGTACAGTAAGAACAGGACAGAGATACTGTGTGGTGGTACAGTAGGAACAGGACAGAGATACTGTGTGGTGGTACAGTAGGAACAGGACAGAGATACTGTGTGGTGGTACAGTAGGAACAGGACAGAGATACTGTGTGTGTGGTGGTACAGTAGGAACAGGACAGAGATACTGTGTGGTGGTACAGTAAGAACAGGACAGAGATACTGTGTGGTGGTGGTACAGTAGGAACAGGACAGAGATACTGTGTGGTGGTGGTACAGTAGGAACAGGTCAGAGATACTGTGTGGTGGTGGTACAGTAGGAACAGGACAGAGATACTGTGTGGTGGTATAGTAAGAACAGGACAGAGATACTGTGTGGTGGTACAGTAGGAACAGGACAGAGATACTGTGTGGTGGTACAGTAGGAACAGGTCAGAGATACTGTGTGGTGGTACAGTAGGAACAGGACAGAGATACTGTGTGGTGGTACAGTAGGAACAGGACAGAGATACTGTGTGGTGGTACAGTAGGAACAGGACAGAGATACTGTGTGGTGGTACAGTAGGAACAGGACAGAGATACTGTGTGGTGGTACAGTAGGAACAGGACAGAGATACTGTGTGGTGGTACAGTAGGAACAGGACAGAGATACTGTGTGGTGGTACAGTAGGAACAGGACAGAGATACTGTGTGTGGTGGTACAGTAGGAACAGGACAGAGATACTGTGTGTGGTGGTACAGTAGGAACAGGACAGAGATACTGTGTGTGGTGGTACAGTAGGAACAGGACAGAGATACTGTGTGGTGGTACAGTAGGAACAGGACAGAGATACTGTGTGGTGGTACAGTAGGAACAGGACAGAGATACTGTGTGGTGGTACAGTAGGAACAGGACAGAGATACTGTGTGTGTGGTGGTACAGTAAGAACAGGACAGATATACTGTGTGTGGTGGTACAGTAGGAACAGGACAGAGATACTGTGTGGTGGTACAGTAGGAACAGGACAGAGATACTGTGTGTGTGGTGGTACAGTAAGAACAGGACAGAGATACTGTGTGGTGGTACAGTAGGAACAGGACAGAGATACTGTGTGGTGGTACAGTAAGAACAGGACAGAGATACTGTGTGTGTGGTACAGTAGGAACAGGACAGAGATACTGTGTGTGGTGGTACAGTAGGAACAGGACAGAGATACTGTGTGGTGGTACAGTAGGAACAGGTCAGAGATACTGTGTGGTGGTACAGAAGGAACAGGACAGAGATACTGTGTGGTGGTACAGTAGGAACAGGACAGAGATACTGTGTGGTGGTACAGTAGGAACAGGACAGAGATACTGTGTGGTGGTACAGTAGGAACAGGACAGAGATACTGTGTGGTGGTACAGTAGGAACAGGACAGAGATACTGTGTGGTGGTACAGTAGGAACAGGACAGAGATACTGTGTGTGTGGTGGTACAGTAAGAACAGGACAGAGATACTGTGTGTGTGGTGGTACAGTAGGAACAGGACAGAGATACTGTGTGGTGGTACAGTAGGAACAGGACAGAGATACTGTGTGTGTGGTGGTACAGTAGGAACAGGACAGAGATACTGTGTGGTGGTACAGTAGGAACAGGTCAGAGATACTGTGTGGTGGTACAGTAGGAACAGGACAGAGATACTGTGTGTGTGGTGGTACAGTAGGAACAGGACAGAGATACTGTGTGGTGGTACAGTAGGAACAGGACAGAGATACTGTGTGGTGGTGGTATAGTAAGAACAGGACAGAGATACTGTGTGGTGGTACAGTAGGAACAGGACAGAGATACTGTGTGTGTGGTGGTACAGTAGGAACAGGACAGAGATACTGTGTGGTGGTACAGTAGGAACAGGACAGAGATACTGTGTGTGTGGTGGTACAGTAGGAACAGGACAGAGATACTGTGTGGTGGTACAGTAGGAACAGGACAGAGATACTGTGTGGTGGTGGTATAGTAAGAACAGGACAGAGATACTGTGTGGTGGTACAGTAGGAACAGGACAGAGATACTGTGTGTGTGGTGGTACAGTAGGAACAGGACAGAGATACTGTGTGGTGGTACAGTAGGAACAGGACAGAGATACTGTGTGGTGGTGGTATAGTAAGAACAGGACAGAGATACTGTGTGGTGGTACAGTAGGAACAGGACAGAGATACTGTGTGGTGGTACAGTAGGAACAGGACAGAGATACTGTGTGTGGTGGTACAGTAGGAACAGGACAGAGATACTGTGTGGTGGTACAGTAGGAACAGGACAGAGATACTGTGTGGTGGTGGTACAGTAGGAACAGGACAGAGATACTGTGTGTGTGGTGGTACAGTAGGAACAGGACAGAGATACTGTGTGTGTGGTGGTACAGTAGGAACAGGACAGAGATACTGTGTGTGTGGTGGTACAGTAGGAACAGGACAGAGATACTGTGTGTGTGGTGGTACAGTAGGAACAGGACAGAGATACTGTGTGGTGGTGGTATAGTAAGAACAGGACAGAGATACTGTGTGGTGGTATAGTAGGAACAGGACAGAGATACTGTGTGGTGGTACAGTAGGAACAGGACAGAGATACTGTGTGGTGGTGGTATAGTAAGAACAGGACAGAGATACTGTGTGGTGGTACAGTAGGAACAGGACAGAGATACTGTGTGTGTGGTGGTACAGTAGGAACAGGACAGAGATACTGTGTGTGTGGTGGTACAGTAGGAACAGGACAGAGATACTGTGTGGTGGTACAGTAGGAACAGGACAGAGATACTGTGTGGTGGTGGTATAGTAAGAACAGGACAGAGATACTGTGTGGTGGTACAGTAGGAACAGGACAGAGATACTGTGTGGTGGTACAGTAGGAACAGGACAGAGATACTGTGTGGTGGTACAGTAGGAACAGGACAGAGATACTGTGTGGTGGTATAGTAAGAACAGGACAGAGATACTGTGTGGTGGTACAGTAGGAACAGGACAGAGATACTGTGTGGTGGTGGTACAGTAGGAACAGGACAGAGATACTGTGTGGTGGTGGTACAGTAGGAACAGGACAGAGATACTGTGTGGTGGTGGTACAGTAGGAACAGGACAGAGATACTGTGTGGTGGTACAGTAGGAACAGGACAGAGATACTGTGTGGTGGTACAGTAGGAACAGGACAGAGATACTGTGTGGTGGTACAGTAGGAACAGGACAGAGATACTGTGTGGTGGTACAGTAGGAACAGGACAGAGATACTGTGTGGTGGTGGTACAGTAGGAACAGGACAGAGATACTGGGTGGTGGTACAGTAGGAACAGGACAGAGATACTGTGTGGTGGTGGTACAGTAGGAACAGGTCAGAGATACTGTGTGGTGGTACAGTAGGAACAGGACAGAGATACTGTGTGGTGGTGGTACAGTAGGAACAGGACAGAGATACTGTGTGGTGGTACAGTAGGAACAGGACAGAGATACTGTGTGGTGGTACAGTAGGAACAGGACAGAGATACTGTGTGGTGGTACAGTAGGAACAGGACAGAGATACTGTGTGTGTGGTGGTACAGTAAGAACAGGACAGAGATACTGTGTGTGTGGTGGTACAGTAGGAACAGGACAGAGATACTGTGTGGTGGTACAGTAGGAACAGGACAGAGATACTGTGTGGTGGTACAGTAGGAACAGGACAGAGATACTGTGTGTGTGGTGGTACAGTAAGAACAGGACAGAGATACTGTGTGTGTGGTGGTACAGTAGGAACAGGACAGAGATACTGTGTGGTGGTACAGTAGGAACAGGACAGAGATACTGTGTGTGTGGTGGTACAGTAGGAACAGGACAGAGATACTGTGTGGTGGTACAGTAGGAACAGGTCAGAGATACTGTGTGGTGGTACAGTAGGAACAGGTCAGAGATACTGTGTGGTGGTACAGTAGGAACAGGACAGAGATACTGTGTGTGTGGTGGTACAGTAGGAACAGGTCAGAGATACTGTGTGTGTGGTGGTACAGTAGGAACAGGACAGAGATACTGTGTGTGTGGTGGTACAGTAGGAACAGGACAGAGATACTGTGTGGTGGTGGTACAGTAGGAACAGGACAGAGATACTGTGTGTGTGGTGGTACAGTAGGAACAGGACAGAGATACTGTGTGTGTGGTGGTACAGTAGGAACAGGACAGAGATACTGTGTGGTGGTGGTATAGTAAGAACAGGACAGAGATACTGTGTGGTGGTGGTATAGTAAGAACAGGACAGAGATACTGTGTGGTGGTACAGTAGGAACAGGACAGAGATACTGTGTGGTGGTGGTATAGTAAGAACAGGACAGAGATACTGTGTGGTGGTACAGTAGGAACAGGACAGAGATACTGTGTGTGTGGTGGTACAGTAGGAACAGGACAGAGATACTGTGTGTGTGGTGGTACAGTAGGAACAGGACAGAGATACTGTGTGGTGGTACAGTAGGAACAGGACAGAGATACTGTGTGGTGGTGGTATAGTAAGAACAGGACAGAGATACTGTGTGGTGGTACAGTAGGAACAGGACAGAGATACTGTGTGGTGGTACAGTAGGAACAGGACAGAGATACTGTGTGTGGTGGTACAGTAGGAACAGGACAGAGATACTGTGTGGTGGTACAGTAGGAACAGGACAGAGATACTGTGTGGTGGTGGTACAGTAGGAACAGGACAGAGATACTGTGTGTGTGGTGGTACAGTAGGAACAGGACAGAGATACTGTGTGTGTGGTGGTACAGTAGGAACAGGACAGAGATACTGTGTGTGTGGTGGTACAGTAGGAACAGGACAGAGATACTGTGTGTGTGGTGGTACAGTAGGAACAGGACAGAGATACTGTGTGTGTGGTGGTACAGTAGGAACAGGACAGAGATACTGTGTGGTGGTGGTATAGTAAGAACAGGACAGAGATACTGTGTGGTGGTATAGTAGGAACAGGACAGAGATACTGTGTGGTGGTACAGTAGGAACAGGACAGAGATACTGTGTGGTGGTGGTATAGTAAGAACAGGACAGAGATACTGTGTGGTGGTACAGTAGGAACAGGACAGAGATACTGTGTGTGTGGTGGTACAGTAGGAACAGGACAGAGATACTGTGTGTGTGGTGGTACAGTAGGAACAGGACAGAGATACTGTGTGGTGGTACAGTAGGAACAGGACAGAGATACTGTGTGGTGGTGGTATAGTAAGAACAGGACAGAGATACTGTGTGGTGGTACAGTAGGAACAGGACAGAGATACTGTGTGGTGGTACAGTAGGAACAGGACAGAGATACTGTGTGGTGGTACAGTAGGAACAGGACAGAGATACTGTGTGGTGGTATAGTAAGAACAGGACAGAGATACTGTGGTGGTGGTACAGTAGGAACAGGACAGAGATACTGTGTGGTGGTGGTACAGTAGGAACAGGACAGAGATACTGTGTGGTGGTACAGTAGGAACAGGACAGAGATACTGTGTGGTGGTACAGTAGGAACAGGACAGAGATACTGTGTGGTGGTACAGTAGGAACAGGACAGAGATACTGTGTGGTGGTACAGTAGGAACAGGACAGAGATACTGTGTGGTGGTACAGTAGGAACAGGACAGAGATACTGTGTGGTGGTACAGTAGGAACAGGACAGAGATACTGTGTGGTGGTGGTACAGTAGGAACAGGACAGAGATACTGGGTGGTGGTACAGTAGGAACAGGACAGAGATACTGTGTGGTGGTGGTACAGTAGGAACAGGTCAGAGATACTGTGTGGTGGTACAGTAGGAACAGGACAGAGATACTGTGTGGTGGTGGTACAGTAGGAACAGGACAGAGATACTGTGTGGTGGTACAGTAGGAACAGGACAGAGATACTGTGTGGTGGTGGTACAGTAGGAACAGGTCAGAGATACTGTGTGGTGGTACAGTAGGAACAGGACAGAGATACTGTGTGGTGGTGGTACAGTAGGAACAGGACAGAGATACTGTGTGGTGGTACAGTAGGAACAGGACAGATATACTGTGTGGTGGTACAGTAGGAACAGGACAGAGATACTGTGTGGTGGTACAGTAGGAACAGGTCAGAGATACTGTGTGGTGGTACAGTAGGAACAGGACAGAGATACTGTGTGGTGGTGGTACAGTAGGAACAGGACAGAGATACTGTGTGGTGGTACAGTAGGAACAGGTCAGAGATACATTCAATCTCCCAGGTTCTGGTCCATTAGCAGATATTTATGCATCTGTAACTTTTGTCACTCATCATTATTCATGATTCATTCATGATTATCCGTAATTGTAGAATCCACATTAATGTAGAAGCGTTCAGAAACATGTTTTTTTTCTTTCTTACAATAAAACTGACTCTAATGACACAGTATATTATTTACCATTCATTTCTATTGGGCACAACAATCTGATACACAACCAAAACAAACTGCAAATACATCCAACAAGTTACTAGAGTCACATGCTTGATGTAGTCATTGCATGCTAGGAATATGGGACCAAATACTAAACTTTTAACTACTTCAATACACATAAGTGAATTTGTCCAAATACATATGACTGCTTCAAATGGGGGGACTAGATACATTAGGTGCTTTCATTTCTGAACGGTATGTATGAAAATACCCTCAAATAAAAGGTGACATTCTGTACTGTCGCATCATATAAAACGCTTGATCTCAAATTCAAAATGGTGGAGTATAGAGCCACCTTTAAAGTTTTCGCTTCACTGTCCAATCCGTAGGGGAGTGTAACAAGTTTACAACGTTCTCCACCCTCATAAAAAGTGAAGTGCGTTTGACTAAATACATGCTTCAATAGCATCTTGGACCTTGGAAAAAGAGCTAACAAGGAATATGCCAACAGGAATGATAAATGATGTGGTTTCCCACAAGGGACAAGTACTCTTTGAATGTTCAGAGCATAATGTACTCTATAGCTCCCCTAGATAGTGGAGTGGTGAGTCTCGTTTTGTCTTTAATCTACCTCTAGAGGTCTTCGGCGTTGAGAGAGATGGATACAATGGTATTTCACTCTCTGCTTTCTGCGTTTCTATACCTGCATTCTCTCATTCTCAAGGATAACGTGTGTAGGCTATGCACAATATGTGTTTTTGAATGTGTCTGTGTAAATGCCTCTGTGTGTATGTGCCTGTGTCGTGTGTGTGCGCACACATACAAATGTGTGTGAGGTAGCTGGCGTCGGCCATTTCACAATCCATGGCAGCCAGCAGCCCTATACTCCTTCACCTCCCTCCCTCCCTCTCCTTCTCCCTGACTGAATGCCCTTTGTTGAGCTGTGCCCTGAGTTGCTCCCGCCATCTTAGCTCCCTTAGCCGTGACCCTCCTCCCCTCTTCTCTCTCTCTCTCTCTCATACCCTCTCTCTCTCTATCCCAGAGAAGTGCGGTCAAACATAGAGAGAGAGAGAAAAAAAAGAGATCAATAAAAGCATACTGGCTGTTGATTGGACTGGCAGCAGGGCTCCAGTCAGAGGACATGGCCCTGAAGCTGAGCCTGCCTGCCTGCAGTGTGTGTGATTTTCATTTTGTATTCAACTGTGTGTGTGTGTGTGTGTGTGTGTGTGTGTGTGTGTGTGTGTGTGTGTGTGTGTGTGTGTGTGTGTGTGTGTGTGTGTGTGTGTGTGTGTGTGTGTTTGGGTAGTTTTGACCGTAGTTTAGTGCTTTTCCTCCTTTTATTGGGTTGAGGTACCCTGTCTAATGTTGAGAAACCAGTTATGATGACGGTGGCAGTGCTGGTAGTGACAGAATTGGGGTATATTACTTAATCATTCAGGAAGTGAAATGTAATTACATTGGTACATTTTCTGAATTGGATGATGATGATTGTCACGATGATGACAATGCTGTAGATGTTGATGATGATTGACTCTTGGCGTCTCTTCTTCCTAGGTCTGAACTCGCGGAGCCCCCTCAGTGAGACTAAGAGCACCTCCTCCTCCCTGTCGGCCCTCAGCGATTCGCTGAACAGCTCAGAGGGTGGAGAACTTACCCATGCCAATGAGGAGCTCAAGAACCTGCTGGCCCCTCCCTCCTCTGCAGGCAGCCAATCCAGCTCCAGCAGCCACTCGGGATCAGGAACTGAAGAGAAGTCTGAGAAAGGCAAGGAGTTCTGGGATGTATAGGCTGGAACATTATGTAGAACTACAGTTAATTTAATCTACTTACAGTTCTGTATCCTTAAAGGCCCAATGTAGCCGTTTTTATCTCAATATCAAATCATTTCTGGGTAACAATAAGTACCTTACTGTAATAGATTCCATTACAAATGTGCAAAAAAACTACTTCTCAAGCAAGATTTTTGCTAGGACTGTCTGGGAGGGGTCTGAGTGGAGAGGGGAAAACTGAAAACTAGCTGTTATTGGCAGAGAGGTTTGGAACTCTCTTTGTTATTGGTCTATTAACTAATTGACCACCTGGTGATGTCACCATGAAAATCTGAAACTCCCGCTCACGCAAACCTGCTGGTTAGAAGGTTCTGTGTAGGTTGTATTTTCAACCAGCAGCTATCAGGAAATAACACTGATCACATCTTTTCATACTTTTACAGTATTAGTTTCATCAGCTGTTGTACAATATGATATTAAACACAGAAAACAGAATTTTGACTGCACTGGGCCTTTAAAGAGATAGTGTAAGCCCACCCCTTTATCTACTTCCCCAGAGTCAGATGAACTCATGGATACCATGTTTACGTCTCTGCGTCCAGTATGCAGGAAGTTAGATGTAGTTTCGCATGCTATTGCTAACTAGCGTTAGCGCAATGACTGGAAGTCTCCTCGAACAGCTAGCATGCAAAAGCACAGACTTTGTTCACGTAAATTATGCAGTGACGTAAAGGTGTGTGTGATGTGTCCAGAATATGTGAGGTAAAATACGAGCAATAATTTGAGCCACACACAAGGATATCACGGGGGTGATGTTTAATTTAGAGGACGAGGAGCACTGCAGCCATGCTAAGTCCCTCTCCCCCCCACCAGGCTTCGAGTGCGTCTTCTGCAACTTTGTGTGCAAGACGCGGACCATGTACGAGCGCCACCTCCAGATCCACCTGATCACGCGCATGTTCGAGTGCGACGTGTGCCACAAGTTCCTGAAGACGCCCGAGCAGCTGCTGGAGCACAAGAAGTGCCACACCGTCCCCACCGGAGGGCTCAAGTAAGGAAAGCAAGTACAGACAGAGGTTCCTACTCCACCCCCCCCCCCACCCTACCCTACCCCGACTCCTCCCTCACACACGTACAGACGCGCAGCCAGACGGTAACCCACTGACCGACTGACTATAGCATGCACATTAAGTATGTACATTAAGTCGAAAACATGCGTGTAAGACCACATGCATAAACATAATACACACACAGTCTGAACTGTAAATGTGTGCATGCATTCAGCCACACTTTCAAACTAGATGACGTCAACACACAGACACTGTCCAACACATTTACATGCATAGGACATCTAGCTCACTGAAGCTATTAAGACATCCACAGAGTAAATATAAACCCCTATTACACTCACAGCCCTAGATACCAAACACTGTCCCCCTCTGACCCAGTGCTCCTATACCCCTATAGGAGCCTCTGTTGTACTGTGTGATGTACACACACACACACACACACACACACAGTAAACCATACATAGCCATTTAGCCAGTCTGTTCATGTTAAACCAACGCTGCCAGTACATGAAGCTCCTCCAACACACACACAGCAACATGCTAATGACATTAGCCTAGCCATGAAGCTCCTCCAACACACACACAGCAACATGCTAATGACATTAGCCTAGCCATGAAGCTCCTCCAACACACACACAGCAACATGCTAATGACATTAGCCTAGCCATGAAGCTCCTCCAACACACACACAGCAACATGCTAATGACATTAGCCTAGCCATGAAGCTCCTCCAACACACACACACAGCAACATGCTAATGACATTAGCCTAGCCATGAAGCTCCTCCAACACACACACACAGCAACATGCTAATGACATTAGCCTAGCCATGAAGCTCCTCCAACACACACACAGCAACATGCTAATGACATTAGCCTAGCCATGAAGCTCCTCCAACACACACACAGCAACATGCTAATGACATTAGCCTAGCCATGAAGCTCCTCCAACACACACACAGCAACATGCTAATGACATTAGCCTAGCCATGAAGCTCCTCCAACACACACACAGCAACATGCTAATGACATTAGCCTAGCCATGAAGCTCCTCCAACACACACACAGCAACATGCTAATGACATTAGCCTAGCCATGAAGCTCCTCCAACACACACGCAACAACATGCTAATGACATTAGCCTAGCCATGAAGCTCCTCCAACACACACACAGCAACATGCTAATGACATTAGCCTAGCCATGAAGCTCCTCCAACACACACACAGCAACATGCTAATGACATTAGCCTAGCCATGACGCTCCTCCAACACACACGCAACAACATGCTAATGACATTAGCCTAGCCATGAAGCTCCTCCAACACACACGCAACAACACGCTAATGACATTAGCCTAGCCATGAAGCTCCTCCAACACACACACAGCAACATGCTAATGACATTAGCCTAGCCATGACACTCCTCCAACACACACGCAACAACATGCTAATGACATTAGCCTAGCACTGTGCTTTTAAAGCCTGCACACACTGATGCATATTTAATACCACATAGATGTTATATTTTCCCAGATTGCATTTGAAACCATCTGGATTGAAAGTAGTACATGCATTCACATGCAATCACTTAACAGGAAATCTGAGCAGACATCTAGGAAAATATTTAAGCGCAGTAGAAACAGATTGTTAGTTAACACACAACAGTCACTGTCATTTTTATGTGTTTCTTTTTTTTGTTTGTATCTATTTGTCGAAGTTGTTTGCCATGATACGCAGTCAGTCAATGCACGTGTAGAGCCATCGATATCAATCAGACGCCATTGAACTCATCTCGCCATTAACTGATCGGCCTACACGGTCACCTGACCATGTTTACTGTCAAGCTGTCACCACTATTCACCAGATGCTGTCCATTGTCTAGCCATCGGTAGCATTAGATCAGATGTTGGTTTGTGTTTGGAGTGAGAGAGTCAGGGTCGTAGTTTACTGAGGTATCTGTTATTGTCTTGTTACAAGGAGTAGAGGCACGGTTAAGGTCTCAATATGCAACCACCGATTCTCTCCACGTTCATTGGTCAATACAGGAACACACACACACACACCATCAACACTGCTAACAGTATTAGTCAATTTTAGGTACATGGGAATGTATCTTATTTCACATTTCAAATGTTCAAGGGTGCAATTAGTTCAGTCATTATAGTAGAGTGTTTTAATGTTTGTTAAAAATCCATCCTCTATCCTGACTTTAAAACCAGACAGACAGTCCACATTAGCTGTGCGGTTAAGGTTTGATAGGTCAGAATTAAAAGCAGGTAGCCCAAACACAGCTGCCCCCTCAGTCCAGTTCAAGAGGGTATCTCTAGTCTAGACTCTAGAGTAGTGTGTCCAGACAGGATTGTGTACTAAGTAGTGTGTGCTCAGCAGTGGACGGTGGGGTGACTGAGTGATGGTTATCCACTGCAATGGAGAACACTTTAAAATCAAGCCAGCTGAATAAGCTGGACAAAAGACAGACGAGAAGTTGCAGACAATGGAGAAAAGAGACGAGGCTGTAGTGTGTACCAAAGAGGAGAGTGTACTAAAGACTGTGCACTCGGGGAGTGTGTACTGAGGCGTGTCTAGGACAGAGAAGGGCCTCCCTTTACCAGTGCATCCTTAGTGTACTCAGAAGTGTTCATTCAGGAGTGTATGTCCAGGAGTGTATGGGAGAGAGAAGGCGTGTGTAGGGTCTTCACCACGTGGCTGGTTGTATTCTGAGGTGATTCTGTTCTGCAGGGTTTGTGAAGCGCTTTGGGGCCCAGAGCAGATGAATGGTGCTATTTAAATGTAAGTGCCACATTTCCATTTATTTCAGTTATCCTTCCATTCCTAATTCCGTCCAATCCTGTTCTCTTTCCACAACCTGTCTCTACCCAGTTCTACATGCCCCACCCACCTACCACCAACCCACTCCAAACACACTTTCAACCCCAACCCACCCTACACACTTTAAAATTTCAACAACACACACACACTTTTCACCACACACACACACCCACCAATCATTCCCTTAGGGTAAAATATTCAGGACACATCACACACACCTTTCCTCCTTCACCTTTCCCCCTCTTCATCCTCCCTTGTGTTGAAGTCTTAAGGTGTGTATTTTAGTCATCGTGTATTTAAGTCCTCTCTTCGTTAAACCTCCCCTCGCTATTGTGTGTGTATTTCCCATGTCCTGCCCCCTTCCACTTCCTCCTTCCTGTTTCCCAGGTGCCCCGTCTGCATTTATTCCACCAATCGACCGGCGGCCATGGAGTGCCACCTGAAGACCCATTACAAGATGGAGTACAAGTGTCGCATCTGCCAGTCGGTGTGGTGCGACCAGCCCGCGCTGGAGAGGCACGTGCGCGAGCATCGCCTCGGCAACCACTACAAGTGTGAGCAGTGCGGCTACCTGTCCAAGACGGCCAACAAGCTGATCGAGCACGTGCGCGTGCACACGGGCGAGCGGCCCTTCCACTGCGACCGCTGCGGCTACAGCTGCAAGCGCAAGGACAACCTGAACCTGCACAAGAAGCTGAAGCATGCCCCGCGCCAGACCTTCGGCTGCACGGAGTGCCCCTTCACCACCACCCACCCCTTCATCTTCAGCCGCCACCTCAAGAAGCACCAGGGTGGAGGGGAAGGGGAGGAGGCCGGCGAGGAGGAGTTCCAGGCCCAGCTAGGGGGCTCTCTGGTGGGGTCTCTGCGGGGCGAGGAGCCCTTCCTCCTGGGGGTAGGTGGAGGTGGGGATGGGAGTAGCGGGGGGAGCGGTAGCAACAGCCCCCTCATGATTCTCTCTGCCTCCCAGGCCCTGCAGTCTGTCGCCCTGTCACTCATCACAGGGAAACAACACCACCGTCAACAGGAACTCCCGCCCCCAGCCCAGCGTTACCTGACAGCGACCACAACCAATGGCGGAGGCCCCTCCCTCTTCTTCCCCTCCCCACGCCACGTCTACGAGCAGTTGGGAAACTGCGAGCGGGCGCACCTGATCCCCCTCACAACCCTGTTCACCCACCGCCACCGCTCCACATTCCACTCGCCCCTCTCCAGACTCCAGAGGCCGCCCTCCTCCTCCCCCCTTTTCCTCTCCTCCACCCCCTCTCCTCCCTCGCCCACCTCACTCAAACACTCCTTCCTGGCTTACCTAGGACTGGGACTGACGGAGAGAGCCAAGACTGTGTGACTGTTCTCCTCTCCTCCTTCTCATCCCTATCTCTTCCCCCTCCCTCTCGTTCCCCTTTCTCTCCATCCCTCTCTCCCTGGACAGTGGTGTGAATGATCGTTATCCACTGCGATGGGGAAAACTTTCCAATCAAGCCAGCTGAATAAGCTGGACAGAGACAGACAAGTAGTTATTGTAGACAATGGAGAAGAAAAAAATGAATTTATCAGAGAAAAGGCTGTATGTGCTAAAAAATGCATTTATATCAAAAGCTGCTTTTCTTATCTGTTATATCGATTGAATTATTACTCTCTCTCTCTACTTTTTATTTTCTAATGTTTGTTTTTTGGACTTTTGAATGACCAGGACCCAACTGCATTATCTGTAAAACGGATCCGTGTTTTGTTTTTGTTTTTGTTAGAAAAGTCGAAAAAGAAGAAGAAACAAAACAAGTGCTCTGACATTTTTAGTGCATTTTTGTCTTTTTGGCTACTACGCATCAGAATAGCATGCCTGCCTCTTTGTTTCCGCTAGCTTTGATGCACGTCATTTAATAGGGTATGATGAACCAATCCCCAGGATGTTAAATTGTGATGCGCCGCGAACAAGAACCAATGAAACGGAACGCTTTTTCTCAAAAGTCTCGTTTCCAAAGCAACGCCTCAAACCACGCACTTAATGAATTATTTAACAAATGTGTACTGTACATAGTTTTGTAGCCTTCAATCTCCCCCACAACTAAGCTTTGACTTTATCTGTTTGGTTTTGTGTAATGGTGAAACCATATGCATCAAACGTCGACTGAACTCACCTTTGTCTCAGGTGGCGGTCGTCTTGGCAACCCATACACACAGGTGACATCTTGTACGTTGTTTGACGTTGTGCGGTGGGGTGGACAGAACAAGTGACATTCTCTACTCAAGGCCCTTTGCCAATTCAAACGGTTTTCAAATCAATGTAACACACATTATAGCCTCATGCTATAGTCTTTGCTTTCCCCAACTTAGCCCGTGTGTAACCGTAGCCTAGTCCCAGATGTGTTTGTGCTGTCGTGACAATGACCGTAGGAATTGGCAAGACACCACAAACAGATCTGGGACCAGATTAGTTTTACCCCACCAGCCCACATCAAAGGTTCCATGAGGACACCTGTAACCCCTGAGACCAGGGTCCTATTCATTAGGCACCAAACGGAAGAAAAAGGACTGAATCACCAGAACTTGTCGTTATGCTACGTTGCGCCCTAATGAATATGACCCAGGTGTTGTTCGGTCCAGCATCATGTGTAGAACTATGTATGGACTGGCGCACCATTACGTTAGATAAGCTGTAAGAGATACCTGTTTTGTGGAGGTGACCAGCTGACGGGGTGTTAAAACCCTCAACAGCTCCGGTCACCACAGGCCGATTCAATGGTGCTTTTTGGAGCTCTTTTGTAATTTTGTGTAAAAGAAAAAACAGAAAGAAACTGTTCCAAAATGACTTGAATGAATGTATTTGTCTTTGTTGATGTACGTGATGCGAACGTGATACAGATGTGCGGTGTAGTTGCAGGCAGGGACTGTTGGGTACCGTTGCCTATATGACAGAAAGCAAGGGGTTGGTTTTGTAGGTCGGTGGCCTTCTGTGTCTTTTTAGGTTGTTCATTTGTTTTTTTCATTCGTCTTTCTCTTTTTTACTGAGCCTTTTAAACGTAGGACGATGAGCATTTTCTACTAACGTGCATCGCTATTATGAAGCCATTTTGATGAAGGCTCCGATAGGTCCAATGTTGTTGACGAGGAAGCAGCCATTGGTTAGGTTTTGGTGGTGTCGCTTCTATCTCAGTGAGAAGACATGGTACTGCTTTCTACTCCCCCTTCGCTCCATCTCTCAGTTGTAATTGCACTTAGCTTAGTCCCATTTCAAAACCAAAAGCACTTACCTAGTTCATATTGTTATAGTGCAAACGTTTGAGCTGTCGGTCCGATAGGATATCCCCGGAAACAGACGTATTACCTTTTTAAGATGTTTGCTGTGAACGATCTGAATCAAAACCGTGATTTCCTGATTTTTGTTGTGTAGACATTTTCTGGTTTAGTGCGGAGGGTTTTTACCTCTGTAAAATTGCAGAGCGCAGATGAACACAAATTGCATGAATTAGACAGTCGAGGTTGAACTAAACTACGCTGGGAGACCCAAAGGGCCCAGGCTAAATTGTCAAAGCCAATTTTGCACAGTGCTGCACTTTTTGAACATGAAAAATGTATTTATCTGTACAGATGGAGATGCTCAACATGAAGAGTGTACATGAGACCAGGCAGCATAATAAAGGCATTTTGTTTTTTTTTATTCAAAAGCATTACCCATTTAATTGACCTTGCTCGCATTCCCAAGTGGTCTTTAAGCCAAAATGGTTTCTTATTTGTAAAGGGATTTTTTTTTTTACCTTAATTGTTTTGCTTGTTTCTTGTACTTTTCATTTTCTTGTGATTTTTTTTTTTATATATATTTTTTTTATTTCTTTGTAATGACAACAAAAAAATTGAGAGAACAATGCATTGTTAAGACCAAATGAAACTTAAAAACGAGGTTGTGATGCTAGGATTAAATCCGTCACTTCCTGGTAACAGAGGGGTGTAACAGTTAAATCTCTCCCCCGTGGTTGGTTTTCTTTTAGTTCCCTTTGACAACATAGCAATGTTCAGCATGCTGTCCGCTGGTCGCTGCTACATTATAGTACAAGGAGCCCCCACCCCTGCCACACACACACTCCTAGGTCAGCTCCAGCTCCTTATCTATCCTCTAATATGTAATACTCTAGTGCCACTTGGTGGAAGGGAACCGCCTGAGACCACTGAGAATGAGTCAAACTGATTTTCAGGGTCCAAATCTAAAAACAAAAACTAAGAGGAACAAAAAAGAATGTGCCCGTCTTTTTACGACTGACTGTATGCCTTTTTTTATATATATATAGCTACCGCATAATCATTATGTAATCAACAATGGCTGCAGTTCTTTCTTCTTATAAAACGGCCCCTTGGTCTGGTTGGTGTGTCTAAGGAGAAGAAAAGGCCGACAGGGATCGCTTCTCTGTCCTTTCCAAACCCAGTATTTTTAAGCACTTATCGTTTGCTTATCATTTTTTGCCTAATTGTAAAGAAGCTGCAGAAGGTGATTTTTTTTGTTAAATGTTATGTCGGGTGACTACCTTTCTGAGCACTTCGGAGTACGCATGACATCTCTCTCTCTATTTTATGACTCGACAAGACTCAACTATCTTCTTTTTTGTGTTTTCGTTCATCTTTTTGGCACTCAGTAAAAATTGGTATGTGCTGTATAAAGCTTTTTGATTAGTTCATTGTTAAGGCTGTACAGGGTTGTTTGTGACAATAACTGGTAAATAGATCATTTGTACTTTTTTGTTTTTTGTATTCGTTTGTTTTTTGTTTTGGCATTATTTTATGTTCAAAAGTTGCCAGATCTAAATGTAACAGGATTTGAAAGTAAAGCTTACAGATATTCCACCTCAGGTCTGGTTTTTCTTTCGATTCTATAATGTGATTTTCAATGTCATGTTGTCTTGATTGTATATAGTTGAAACTGCCTCTCTCCAGGTATAGCTGCTATACCGGTGGAGACGTTTACACCGGGAAAGAAAAGAGCAGCAATGGATCATCCCAAAAATCTAATTATGGAATACCTCAAAGCAATCTAACCGGCCAACACTCAGGCCTTATGAGAGACGGCGGAGGACTCTTTCTGATGCGACGCAGCTCTCTATACGTTTCATAGGCTGTGACATCTGAAATGGCACCCTATTCCCTATATAGTGCACTACTTTTGACCCCTGTTCCCTATAAAGTGAACTACTTTTGACCAGGGCCCGACAGGGTGAACTGACAACGACAAACACGGTGCACGCGCTTCAATGGGGCAGAAGGCCGTGAGTTGTTATGATTCTGGATGGCCAGCTAGTTAGCAACAGTAACAAGAAGCTGCCATGTAGTGAATCGCAAGTGGCTCATTTCAGTTAGTTTGTTCTTGATACCATGTCTTGTTTTGAGGTGTTTTGACTCATGTCACGTCTATGCTAATATGGCTACAATTAGCTAGCTAGCTAACCAACAACCGTAACAATGTATTTGAGAAACAAGTGCTGATTGTGAAAATGTATTTATTATTTATGATTTCAATAAACATTAGAGACTAAGTATAGTTTACACGTTGTCAACAATCTATGCCAACACCGTTTGTTTTGCCCCATAGTTGCGCACGCCTCGGTTTTGTTGCTAAACAACCAACCTGCCTTGCTGCCCTGGTCAAAAGTAGTGCGCTACATAGGGAATAGGGTGCAATTTGGGGCGTGTTCACAGTGCTGTAACGGAGGCAGCAGACAGCAGCAGCACGTTCTCACCCAGCCAGAGGTTGGGGCCAGCCTAATGAAAACAGATGAAGCAGAGATAAAGTGTTTGCAGAAATTAAGGGACTCATTTATCACCGTTAGGCCCCGAGCTATAGAACACCTTGGTCTAAAGTTCTCCTTTAACAGGCCTACAGTCAGTATCCCAAACACACACACCCTCTCCCTCTGTCTATCCCCATTCTCTCCCCCCCCCCCCCCCCTCTCTCAATTCAATAGCTTTATTGGCATGGGAAACATGTTTACATGAAGTAGATAATAAACAAAAGGGAAATAAACAATTAAAGACATGTCTAATTCAAACTGAAATAGTGCATATCATATAAACAGCCAATACTTTGATGGGGTGAGAGACCCCCCCCCCCTCTCTCCCCCCTTAAGTATTGACAGTTACATATGGCTGTTTATATGATATGCACTATTTCAGTTGAAAGTCAGTGTGTATTATGCAGTAATGTTATCTGTTCATATTAGCCAATGATCTGTATCTACAGTACCTCATCCACAGGATTTCAGTGTTGCTCAGAGTAAAGTATGGAGCTTCGGCGATGCTAGACCAACTGGTCATCTCACTGCCCTGGATCTTAACCTTTACAGAGTTCACCCGTGTTCAAGTCTGAAACTCCTCTCTCTTCTCTATGTAGTTCAAATGTTGGCGTCTAGATCTGGCCGCTTGCCATACCGTGGTATTAATGAGTCTTCTCTCCAGTGTGTTTAAAGCTGCTTAATTAAGTTCAAAGCAGTGCCAGGGTCACTAGGGGCCTGCTCAGCTGACCTCCCTATGAGTGGAAGTGTTGATTAGGAAGTGGAGATGGAGACACTCGCGCGGGCACAACTTGCATACACACTAGTGGAGACACACTCACTCGCACACACACGGCAGGACAGTATTGATTTGAGGGTATATAGACGTCTAAAGATTGACTTCCATTCATATTTAGCTCATGCCTATAGCACCTTATATTACTATACAATGCTATTGTCCAAAATGTAGAAGTTCTCCTTCCTCACAAAAAGGTGTATATATATTTATAATAATATCCCTCCACCCCTGGGCTCAAGCTGTCTGCACAGCGAAGACCTTTCGACACCACCTCGCGAAAGTTGGCCGGCACCGATCGATAGCGTGTTAGCTTTTTGTTTGTAGGTTCAGGCTGCCTTGGCTTTATTACAGCTGGTTCGAGTCACGGGGGAGTCGCAGCGGCGCGGCTTTGCAGGCAGAGGGAGAGAGAAAGAGAGGGAAAGAGACAGAGGGAGAGCGAGAGGAGCTCCCTCTTGTTTGCCAAAAGTGTAATCCCACTGTGACCTGGGCTGACCCCGCCCTGAGAGGAAAGCTGCTTAGACAGAAGTGTGTGTCGGCAGGAGGGAGCTGCCACCCAGCGGCCTGCCTCCCTCTGTCTTTCCACTTCTCCCTCTTTTCCTCTTTCTCTGTAGTATGGTGATTCTCTCTATCTACCCTTTTTCTTTCTCACTGTACCCCTCTATCTACCTTTCTCTCTCCCACTTTATTTCTCCCGCTCACTTCCTCCCCTACCCTGTTCTCTCACTCCTCCCCTACCCTCCTTTTCTCTCCCTCCTCCATCTCACTCTCTCCACCTCCCTCTTATTCCCCCTTTCTCTCCTCCCTCTACTCTCATGTCTGCCCTGAAGCATCAGTACTTCCCAGGCTCCCTCTCTTCACCCCTGTCTGTCCATGGTGGGTTTGAGGTCTTAGCATGTGAAGGAGAAGGAGCTGAAGCTAAGTAAAGACAGATCCTCTCTCCCCTCCATAGAGAAAACAAACTGAGGGGGCAAACAGAGGTTGTGTCCAAAATGGCACCCTATTCCCTATATAGTGCACTACTTTTGACCAGAGTCCATAGGGCTTTGGTCAAAAGTAGTGTGCACTATAAAGATAAGGTTGCCATTTTGTACGTAACCAGAGAGACAAAGAGAAGGCCTGCAACAGAGAGGCTGTGGTACTAGGAGAAGAGAGGATTGTTGGTGCAGAGAAATAAGGGGGAAACTAACTCTGGATTTGATTTAGCATGGGGTATACCAGCACTAATGCAACTTTTCAGAAATGACTAGTTTCCAAACCAAACTTATTTTATAAAGTTAATGTAATTTCAGATCAAGTTCAATGAAATCCAATGTGCTACAACCTTATCCATTCGTTGATAATCACGTTCTATTACGACTGGACAGCTTCCACCGCAGGTGAGAAAAACACCTCTTATCCAATCAAGAGCTGGGATCTAGCCAAGTAAAAAAGGGATAGGAGGACGATCTGTAGTCTGGGCTAGGTCCCAAGTGCACTACTTTTGACCAGAGCTCTATGGATCCTGGTCTAAAGTAGTGCACTTTATAGCGAATAGGGTTCTATGTGGGAGCCCTGCAGTCTCCTGTGGTGTATCACTCATTTGCCCGTCCAGAATAGGCAACAGAGAGGACATGCATTTACTTGCTTGTCCTTCTGCAGCCAATCCCACCAACCAGGGCCAGACGTCACCATCACTAGCCAACCACCCCATGCGGTGTGAGCACCTAATCGCAGGGGTGAGACATCGCTCGGTAGAGGCGGAGGGGGTCCGCGACAATCTGATTCAGGAAGATCCACAGGGGGTACCATCGCCACCGAGGAAGAGGGATTACCAAGAAGCCACCGGGCTCTGGCGTATCCAGACTTGGGGCCGCCCCGGAACATTATAGGGGGATGGATCGTATAGCCACACACACACTGCCTCACTACACAACCCCAAACATAAGCTGGGTGATTTTGATTGGACAAGGAAGGCATGTTTACTGTACTGTATATAAGGGGGAGGGATTTACTGTAACTTGGTGAAACAGATGGGGGGTCATACCACTTAGCTAGGAAGAGTCATCTGAAATGGAGACCCAGTAAATCTCATGACTGTTGTCAGGGCTAGACTGTTACCATGGCACTACGGGACACTGACCAGCCATAGGTTACTTGGGTTCTATGGATATGAGCTCTTCGGTCATAACACAATGGCATGAATAGGTCTTTTCATTTTCCTATTGGACATCACGCTCAGTGATACTGGCATCATCTTCTGGTTTGTTTTTGTTGACATTTAGAACATGATAGTATGTGCACAGTCTTTTAAAATGTGGTCATTTCCAGCATCAATCAGTTGCCATCAAATGCAATCTAAAATGTATCTCATCTAATTAGCCATTCTACTCTATTCTATTCTACTCTATTCTATCTTTAGATCTATTGCTGCTTTATATTTATATTCCTCACCATTTCTGTCTATTACAAGACCAGCACTGATTTCAATGATTCAGGTCCGTAGAGATCTGAGGCTGGCAGGTTTTTGTGCGTCTGGCTTCTTTTTAAGAGCAGATCCAAGGTCAGAGACGAGCTAATCCTGCTCCTCATTCCCCTGGTGAAGTAATGAAGTGTAACACTGACCCCAGTCTCACCCCCAACGATCTGCTCCGGCTGGCCAGGTGAAAAACTGATCTGGAGACAGTTGTACTTTATTCTTGGTTTGGAAATACAGTAAAACCAGGTACTGTTGTTTACTGAGGAAACCACACAGAGAAACATAAGGGTATCATTCTCCATGTTTTCAAATCCACCACAATATCCAATGTGACATGGAATCCATGAATACACACCACTGGTTCAAAGGGAAGCCAGTCTTTCCCAAAACATTTCTAAGAAACAAACACAAAATAATGTTTCATAATTGTCCTTCAATTCGCAAGAGGCTGAATGTATCTAACCGGAGAAAGCATTCGAGCAAGCTAAACAGCAGCCATCTATCTGATGCTGTCTGGTCCAAAAGAGTATGACATCGTGCCGCCCGTAGCATTGAATGCATGGGAAGCCAGCGAGCATTTGGCCTCCCTTGATTAAAAAAAGCATCAAATAATAGCCAATCAGCATTGAGCTAAACTGAGTGAGCTCAACTGTGAATGGTCTTGGCACACCAAAAAAAAAGTGTCATGGGAAGCCCATTTGGATTTGTCGTCTCTCCTGTCAAATCGCATTGAGAGCATATGTCTTTGACAGAATGTTTTTCTACTTGCACCAACACGCACACACAGACACAAATCAGAACCACGAACAGCCACATTTTATTTAGCTTACATTGATTGGACTAAATTGTTTTTGATATCTTTTAGTTGTCATTGTATTAGACTAAGCAGAGGTGATTAGATGTTGAAATGTTGAAGTTGAAGCAAACAACACAATTATCACAACACACAGGTTGTAATGTGGCTTTTTTCTCTGGATTGGCTTCCCCAGTGATTTTACCCACGTACCATCACTGCGTTGAACAGACATGTTTAGACACAGAAACCACCATCTTTAATAGAATCCTTCCTATTTGTGTTGAGACCTGATCACTGCCTGGTTAGTAGTGTTTTAAATGATTCCATGTACTTGAGCATCTAACGATTTCTACAATGCATTTCAATTAGCCTAATCCAATTGCGGTCTTCAATCAATTACGGAACCGCCCCATACTCGTTTGTCTTCCAATCAAGACATTGGGAATCCTACCATCAATTCTCATTTAAGAGGAGAGCGGGTCAAACAAATTAACTTGGATCGCATCCATCCAGATGTCTGGTCTAGTCGTTGTACGTGGCTACTACTACACGATAAAACACATTTTTGGGCAAGTCGGACATCTTGTATTCCCATCTTGGAATAAACGACTTATATATCATATAAGACTGCTGTGGAGTGTGGAGATATCATCAATTAGTATTTCACGTCCACCATCCGGATCATTATACAGCAGCTTACAAGGCAAGATAGCGTTGTTGTGGAGGCAGTTATGCAAAGTGGTCACTAGCTGGCACAGCCACAATATAAACCTAACCTTAACCACACTGCTAACCCTAATGCCAAACCCTAACCACACTGCTAACCCTAATGCCAAACCCTAACCTTAAATTAAGACAAAAAAGCACTTATGTATTTTTACAATAAACCCAATTTTGGCCTCCAGGCAAGATTCAGGACAATAACACTGGGTGAATCAACGTCGTTTCCACATCATTTCAATGAAATGATGTTGAACCAACGTGAAATAGACGTTGAATTGACGTCTGTGCCCAGTTGGAAACGTCAACCGGAATACAAGCTTACTGTACGGAATACATATTAGGAACTTCCTCATTCCTCCTCAGACCTACTCTAGTCAAGTATCAACCCTGCACAAGTCAAGCGTTAACCCTCCCCTAGTCAAGTGTCATCCCTCCTCCTCAACCCTCCCCTAGTCCAGAGTTTCCCAAACTCGGTCCTGGTGCCCCCTGTGGGTGCACGTTTTGGTTGTTGCCCTAGAACTACACAGCTGATTCAAATAACCAACTCATCATCAAGCTTTGATCATTTGAATCAGCTGTGTAGTGCCAGGGCAAAAACCAAAACATGCACTCAGGGGGGGGGCCAGGACCGAGTTTGGGAAAGCCTGAAGCGTCAACCCTGCATTGGTCAGATATTACCCCTGCTCTAGTCAAGCATGTTATTACTCCAACCTTGTGAAAGTGACAAACTGACGTGTTCATTTTCATCAAAAACAACTTAATATCTGGGATTTCTATTGGAGAAGCAGTTTCTGCCTATCTTCATACTGTACTGTCTTTGCCTCAAAGGTTTACATATCTTGGTTAATAAGATTCTCAATTACACTCTCACACACACGTCACATATCACCATGACTACAGTAACAGAACATGATTATACCAGCATTTGTTCTGAAAAGATCATGTACCAATGTCAGATAACACATCAGTTTCTTTACCAAAACAGACAGATAGGCACTGGCACAGTACAACTAACAAATAAACAAAAGCTTACTCTACAGTCTTGAGTTCAGCCAGTCCAGATGTAGGTAGCGACTCAGGAGCAGCACAGCGATGGTTGCCAAGGTGCCCAGATAGTCATTTAACCCTCATTGGTGGAGAGACACACAAGCTGAAGGGCAAATTCGTTTTTTCAAACTGCACTCTTTCCATTCTCAATATCTCCCCTGTCGTATAACAGATAAATACAGATTTTTAGAGGGATTTCTGTCATCTGCAAATGCCAGCCATGCTCTTTCATTTCAGTAAGAAGCCTGCATTCTGCTTTTGGGTGTGATTTAGGCTATTTGCGAGAAACAACGATAATCACTTCTATTGGAAACATAAAAGAGCAAGTTACACCATTAAGGTCAATAGCAGGAATGGCCGGACTTCAAAACTCTCATCTCATTGGTTTCTCACTGCAGTCCACCATGAAATCGAGGCAGAATAATACAAGTAGGATCTGAAAAGGCCATCCTATAGGGAGACCTTCCTCCACCACACAAGAGTGCTCTCTCAGTCAGTTCTCAGGGCCATAGCATGTTTGGATGTCGATGAGCATGCATTCCATGGCACCGACTTTTAACAGACGCCCTGAGAGTACCACAGGAATGGTTATCACAACAATTAGACTGACAGCTCTTTTCTAAACCAATCTTGATTTATTTTGTTTCCCTAAGATTAATGTCCTGCCTGTACAGTAAAGTTGGCTTTGGTTTGCAGTATAAAATGGGGCAATCTCTCTCCCTCTCTCAAACACACACACTGCTAGCATGGATTCATTTAGGTGGTCATGTTAAATGATGCATACTAGCACATTCCTCTCCTTCTCTCTGACACACACACAGCTTGCTGCTGGAGGGGGACACCTGGTCCATATCCTCGTGCCAGAAAAACGCCACGTCCGGCTGTCCAGTCAGTCTGTGTCCAGTTGCCAGACCAGTGGTCCAGTGTGGCTGGCACCGGTTACCCTGCCCATCTGCCACCAGGCGCTAACTCGCCCCGTCGCCCGCTCTAACTGCTCCCACGCAACTTGTCCGGGGAGAGCGGGAAGTGGCGGGAACAATGAGTCACGGCGGTGCCCACTGCCCTGGCACGGCTCCCTGACATGTCAACGTGACGTGATGAAGCCAGCTTCGCCAGCCACGGCCACAGCTTCCTGCCCGCCTCACAGGCCTTTTACTGTGGGCCGTGTCCGCTTTGCCCCCGGAGCAGAGAGAGGAGCCAGGAACATGCCAGGGCAGTAAAACGGCCAGTGATCAACTACCAGGGAGCAGAGCTCAGCTGCCATCTTGTTACCTCAGTGGGTAGAACAGGGTCGTGTTCATTAGGCATCAAACGGAACAAAAATGGACTGAAACAGGGATGGACCAGTTGAACCATGTCCAATAGGAAGCACTAGTTTCTATTTTCTGTTGTAAAACGTTTTGATACGGTATACCCTGATGAATACGACCCTGGTAGGCTTAGGGCAGGGTGGAGAATGGGCTGTATCCATTACCGGCCATTAGTGAACCAAATCAAAACACACCCCTTTATATCGCATATTAAAAGGTGCATTTTTAGGAATACAAATCTTTTTTTATCATTTCATATAGCCCAATTTTCAGATTATGTTAATCAAAAATCCAGGCAAACAAGCATGTGCAGTTATTTTAACCAGGTTTGAGTGGTAGCCTAGTCGTTTGGAGGGTCTGGTGCTTGGCTGACCCAGTCCAGCAGCGGGCAGGGGTACCCCAGGGCAGCAGCACTGAGTGGTCATTAACATATGGCCAAGGAGAGGGCAAGGCAGAGTGCAGTCTATCGGTAGTTAATAGCAACTATCCAATATAAACCTCCTCCGTTCCAGAAAGTAAAAACTAGATTGCGTCCCAAATGGCACCATATTCTCTATATAGTGCACTACTTTTGATCCAGAGCCCCTGGTCAAAAGTAGTACACTATGTAGGGAATAGGGTGCCATTTGGGACGCGAACTAGAACACTTTTTACTGGTTGCCAAGGCATTAAGTGCTGTAGCATTAATTCCTCCATCATAAAAGACACTGGGCTCAAAGCACAGTGGAATAAAATACAAGATTGTACCGTTCTTCTTCTGCTTCTCTACATGAATCAATTTAGCGAAGTCTGGGATTGTGGCGTGCAGGGAGCTGTCTGGTAGTTTTCCCTACACAGCAGAGAGAGACAGTGTGTGTGTAGCTGTGGACAGGTGTGACAGGCTGACCTCCGTATGCAGCCAGGGAGAAGTGAAGGAGTGTAGTCCAGCACTGCCTCAAAACATGGTCTGTCTGGAGCACAGCCTGGAGAGACCACTGGAGCACAGCCTGGAGAGACCACTGGAGCACAGCCTGGAGAGACCACTGGAGCACAGCCTGGAGAGACCACTGGAGCACAGCCTGGAGAGACCACTGGAGCACAGCCTGGAGAGACCACTGGAGCACAGCCTGGAGAGACCACTGGTTGCCCAGCCTGGAGAGACCACTGGTTGCCCAGCCTGGAGAGACCACTGGTTTCCCAGCCTGGAGAGACCACTGGAAAGACTGATAATAGAGACTGGCAAGAGGGCAGCAGGACCAGGAGAGATGGACGGGCGGAGAGAGAGAGAGAACAGGGGATATTCACTTTTGTATATTATCTACTTCACTTGCTTTGGCAATGTTAACATATGTTTCCCATGCCAATAAAGCCCCTTGAATTGAATTGAGAGGAGAGAGAAGGGCCAGGAGTGAGAGATAGGAAGAGATGGGGAGTGAGGGATGGGTAGAGATAGAGAGAGGGGAGAGAGAGAGAAGGGTATAGAGAGGAGAGGGGGATGAGGGCTAGTGAGAGTACAGCCAGAGATAATAAGGGGGAGCTAGTAGCTTAATTTTCACCCTACATATCACTGATCTAGGACACAGCCTCTCAAGGCAGAGAGCTGAGGCAGAGAGAGAAGAGATGGGGGAGGAAGAGAGGGGAGGGGGAGAGAAGAGAGGGGAGAGGCAGAGGGGAGGGGGAGAGAGGGGAGGCAGAGAGAGAAGAGAGGGGAGAGGCAGAGAGGGGAGGGGGGAGAGGCAGAGAGGGGAGGGGGGGAGAGAAGAGAGGGGAGAGGCAGAGGAGGGGGGGAGAGAAGAGAGGGGAGGCGGAGAGAGGGGAGGCAGAGAGAGATGGGAGGGGAGAGGCAGAGAGGGGAGGGGGAGAGAGAAGAGAGGGGAGAGGCAGAGGGGAGGGGGAGAGTTGCCAAGCCAGGACCTCTCTGCCTGGGTTGATGTCTCTGTCTCTGCCAGAGAACACTGAGTACTGATAGATACACACACCAGAGGGAGGAGACCGGGTCCAAGACATCCATCCACCTTTTGAAAGATGCACCGTGTCCGCCGGGTCTCGTCGGACCTCCTTTTGTTTAAACAAGACATCTCAGTTGGTCAGATGTTATTCCAGACATTCTCAGGGTAGTAGAGACCGATTATTGGCCCGCAGTAATCGAACAGCTGAATTCACTTAGGCCCAGAGGAGGCACAGCCAGGCCAATTAGACTGTGGATTAAGAGTGATTGCCTTCTGTGTCCTGAGGTGGCGCGGACTGGCGCTGGCTGCCATCTTGAGAATCGCTTTCATTAGGTTCTATTATCATGGCGGCTGCTGGCTATGCTAAGATAAGCTAACACGCACGCGCAAACGCTAAGCACCACCACCACCGGCTTTTAAAAAAATAATGGACCCTCCCTATAATGTATTTTACATGGAGTCTGGAGTGGGGGCGGATTTTAAGATTTTATTAATGCAATCCAGGTGGGTGATGGGTCGGTAGTTTGTAGTTTTGGCTGGAAAGGGGCAGCGTGAGAGAACCCTTTTTCCTGACCAGACTAGCCAGGGCGTTTTTTTTTATCAGGCAGTGCGCGCGGGGAGCCTAAGCAGCTGGATTTCATTAATTGAGTGCTGGCAGCAACGTCCCTCTCTCCATCTCTCTCTTTTACAGCAGTGGTGACTCACACAGTGGGATTCATCCTTCTCTCCCGCTCCCTCCGATATCATCTTCCAACCATAACTACAAATAATTATTCACTCAAATCCATTACCAGAGGTCAACCAAGTTCCCCCAATCGGCTTCTAAAGTCCAATTACTGGGCGCCAAGGAAGGCTCCTTCTCTCTCTCCCTCTCCATATGTAGATCATCGTCCACAGGCCCATAGGCAGCAGGCAGGCGGGCGGGCGAGCAAATTACACACAGCAAACACAGGTCTGTGTGTGAAAGAGAGAAAGAGAACATTAGTGTATGGATGAGAATGAGTTTTCCTCAGGTGCTTTAATAAAGGGAGAGACTCACACTAGCTGACCACCTGAGAGGCCCCGTCTTACTATTTACCACCATGATCTGCCTACTAGGTTCTGTAGAATGACTAGACCCCACTCTACCACCATGATCTGCCTACTAGGTTCTGTAGAATGACTAGACCCCACTCTACCACCATGATCTGCCTACTAGGTTTAATAGAATGACTAGACCCCACTCTACCACCATGATCGGCCTACTAGGTTTAATAGAATGACTAGACCCCACTACCATCATGATCTGCCTACTAGGTTCAGTAGAATGACTAGACCCCACTACCACCATGATCTGCCTACTAGGTTCAGTAGAATGACTAGACCCCATTCTACCACCATGATCTGAAAACTAGGTTCTGTAGAATGACTAGACCCCACTCTACCACCATGATCTGCCTACTAGGTTCAGTAGAATGACTAGACCCCATTCTACCACCATGATCTGCCTACTAGGTTCTGTAGAATGACTAGACCCCACTCTACCACCATGATCTGCCTACTAGGTTTAATAGAATGACTAGACCCCACTCTACCACCATGATCGTCCTACTAGGTTTAATAGAATGACTAGACCCCACTACCATCATGATCTGCCTACTAGGTTCAGTAGAATGACTAGACCCCACTACCACCATGATCTGCCTACTAGGTTCAGTAGAATGACTAGACCCCATTCTACCACCATGATCTGAAAACTAGGTTCTGTAGAATGACTAGACCCCACTCTACCACCATGATCTGCCTACTAGGTTTAATAGAATGACTAGACCCCACTACCACCATGATCTGCATACTAGGTTCTGTAGAATGACTAGACCCCACTGAAACTGGTAGTGAGACGCAATAAAAACTAGCCAATCAGTACCTCATCGTCCATATGAAGACACCCTATAGATAGATTAACCCTACGTTCCATCCTACACTCCTTATAATATCACATGTCCCCCAGCCACTAGGGTTCTACTGCTAGAGCAGAGAGAGAGATGCTATGGTGTAATGAGGGGGTTGCTTAGAGGGTGAGCACACAAACAACAAAAAGCACAAATCTCACACACACACACAACTCTCTCTCTCTCACACACACACACACACACACACACACACACACACACACACACACACACACACACACACACACACACACACACACACACACACACTCCCTCCCTCCCTCCCTCCCTCCCTCCCTCCATCCATCCTCTCTGCTCTCTCCAGTCCACTCCATCCCTACTAGTGACTGTGGGTCCTTGGATCGTTTTGCAGCAGTCTTGAAACTGAGCCGTGAGCCTGAATGAAATGCTTCACACACACTCATCTGTCACGTGAGAGAGACGGCAGAGCAGCCAGCCGAGTCGGTGCGACCCGGGCGGGAGGAGTGTGTGTGTGTCATGGAAGGAGGAGGGCAGTGTGTGTGAGGGAGGTATGTGTGTGTGGAGGGTTTGTGTGTATGAAAGAGGGAGGTGGGGATGGTGTGTGTGTGTGTGTGTGTGTGTGTGTGTGTGTGTGTGTGTGAGCAGGGGGGACTGTGGGGAGACGAAGAGAGCCAACACAGCAGGGAGGGAGAGGCTTTGTGGATCGGCAGACCATGACCAGCGGCCACACTACACACACACACACACACAGAGAAAGAGCCCAGCGTTAGCGTGGTGGGAGGGCCCAGGTGACATTTCATTCAGTGTCACACATCCCACTCTCTCTGATCAGAGCAGACAACATGCCCAAATACAACACCAGCAGAACCCACAACAAAACAAACACCACCAAGGGGTTACTTTCAATCCTTACCACTGAAGCATTACAGATTTACAGATAGAAATGTGAAGGTAATTTGCGATTGAGCCGACATATGTAGCGTTTACCGTCTCCGCCAACTTGGGAACATTACCTTTCAATTTCAAATTGGGCTTTAGTGCTGAATTTCCACGATACGGATTGAATAGAGCCCTAGGTCTCTGTCCGGTGCTACACACGACAAGTTACCACGACAACGCTTTATACTAACCATTCATCATTCTAAGACATGGTTCTGTACACCAGCAACAGACTGCATAGGTCTGTCTCCACAACGATTCCTACACTACCATTTCTAACAATAAGACTTGGTTGTTTTTATTTATAGAAACAATACACATAGGAATGTGACTGTCATGTCGCTACGACAACGCTCTATACTACTAACCATTCATAATGAGTACATTGTTATGTAATTAGTCATCATTTGCAGATGTTGTCAAGTGGAGCTGAGTTTAGACTGCAATTAAACACAATTTCAAATAAAGAGACGCTTGTGTGTTGGATGAAAATGTGGGGATGGACTGCCGCTCTGACGGACAGAAAAAACATCAATCGAAGTCTTGAGAAATGGAAAATCCCCCTCGAACCCCATCAAAGGCCGTGTCCATGTCCTGTGCTTACATTAAAGAAATGTCTCTAAATGGTAAACACATGTGGACTGGTCTGTGTTTGGGCTAAAATGGCTGAACGTTGAACATGATACGACAGCATTTGAGTTAATCTTTCCACTGAGAAACCGCATCAGGGTGTTTACACTGAAGCCTAGTGTACGCTGTGTGTGTGTCCAGAGATTGAGCTAGAACTGACTGTTCCCTAGAGCGGTACAGTGTGTGTGTGTGAGAGAGAGACAGTGTGATGAAGGGGAAGGGTGTTACTCAAGCCTAATGAATCCATCTGCATTCAGGGGGCAGTCTTCCTCCAGGCGCAGACAGGAGCAAACGACCGCCAACCTGCGAGCAGAGAGACTCTGGAGGCTGGGGCTCACTCCTCCGGAACAGACAGATGTAAACGATTAGGGAAAGATTGAAGTGGATGGAATAATCTGGGGGGACTGGGACGGATTTGACTAAGAATCTAGGGATTCTTTCCTAACAACAAACATAGGTTTGTGGCTATGGACTGCAGCATAGAAGCAGTTTTCCCCCACTATGTAGACTGTCCTTTACATACTTTACACTGGCGCTGTACAATGAGGGCAATTCCCACTGTTTTTTTTATTTTATTTACAGAGGTTGTTGCCTACTGCGCCCTGGGCTGGTGTAACGGACACTTTATGATAATACTACTGTCTCTTTGATCATTCCTCTGCCCAGCGGTAGGTAGGTAGCCTAGTATCTGCTAGAAGCCAGGCTCTGACTGGCATGGAGGATGGATGTGAAGGATTACCATGGTGTCCTCAGAGCTCCAGGGAAGAAGGATCTGGTGTCCTAGCAGCCTCTCTGTGACCTGTCACCCAGCACATCCTGAGGGGAGGAGCACTGGATGCTGGCTCTCAGGCCAATCATTATGATAATGGTTTAGATGAGGTTATGAAGTTAGGGGGACATCTGGTGGTCAAGAGGCATCATTGCAAAAATGTGGTAATTTTGTCTGGATTAAATGTAAAACTTTACCAGGACAACGGGAATGATATGACGCTTGTATTAAAAGTTGTCATGTTCAGAAGCTTCCTTGGTTCAGTAGCTACGTCCCCACACAAAGCTTCCTAGCTCTGGTTCAGCAGCTACGTCCCCACACAAAGCTTCCTAGCTCTGGTTCAGCAGCTACGTCCCCACACAAAGCTTCCTAGCTCTGGTTCAGCAGCTACATCCCCACACAAAGCTTCCTAGCCCTGGTTCAGCAGCTACGTCACCACACAAAGCTTCCTAGCCCTGGTTCAGCAGCTACGTCCCCACACAAAGCTTCCTAGCCCTGGTTCAGCAGCTACACCCCCACACAAAGCTTCCTAGCCCTGGTTCAGCAGCTACGTCCCCACACAAAGCTTCCTAGCCCTGGTTCAGCAGCTACGTCACCACACAAAGCTTCCTAGCCCTGGTTCAGCAGCTACGTCCCCACACAAAGCTTCCTAGCCCTGGTTCAGCAGCTACGTCCCCACACAAAGCTTCCTAGCCCTGGTTCAGCAGCTACGTCCCCACACAAACATTTCAGCAACAGAAAACACCCACAACTATCTAATTAATTTCATAATTTATTCAACTCATTGATTATGATAAAATCTATATAACTGCATCCATTGATACTCTTCAAGTATAAACCAATAAACTACAATGTCAAGTCTCTTGAGTAAGTAGGTATGAGTAAGTAGGTCAGTGTTTCAATTTGAAGGCAGTGTGTTGTGTGTGGGATTGGGAGGGGGTCCAAGACCTATAATTCCTTCCCTTCTCTCATCACCAATCAATTGTCCTTACAGAGCAGTGATCTGAGAGACAAGGCGAGAAGAGTAATCAATATTACAGTATATGGATAATGCTGTTGGTATTAGATCTCCACTTCAGCTAGGTCACTGTGAGGAGGAGGATGATGAAGAAGAGGTGAAGGCCTTCAGTAACAGATCAGCCGCCAGGCCCGGTGATATAGCTCCCCTGGTGACCCTGTCCTCTAGCTGGGGTAGCTCCCCCCTGACGGCAGGGTGTTCCTGGAAGTGCCTCAGGACATTCTCCTGGATCAGGCTCCACATCCACACCTTGTGCTGGGCCCTACGTCTGTCCTGGAAGTCCCCGCTGGACAGGGTGGCTGAGTGGAACGCCTCCATCTTACCCCACAGCTCTGCTACACCCTCGCCTGTCTGGGATGACACACGCACTACCTGATGACACACACACACACACATACATATGGTTAAGGACCAGTGAGCACACATACACACAGCATGTTCTACTATCCTTGTGGGGACCTAAAATGTATTTCAATGGAAAATCCTAATTTACCTGATGACACACACACACACACACATACATATGGTTAAGGACCAGTGAGCACACATACACACAGCATGTTCTACTATCCTTGTGGGGACCTAAAATGTATTTCAATGGAAAATCCTAATTTACCCTAACCTTAACCCCTAAGCTTAAAATAGCCTTTGTCCAAGTGGGGATGTGGGAAATGGCCCCACAAGGGAGAATTTTCCTTGTTTAACTATCATTGTGTGGACTTTGGGGATTTTCAGTACCCACAAGGATAGTAATACAAGCCCCCCTCCCTCCCACACACACATACACACAGTGCATACAGACATACATATACTCTCACATACAGTACTAGTCAAATGTTTGGACACACCTACTCATTCACGGGTTTTTCTTTATTTTTTACTATTTTCTACATTGTAGAATAATAGTGAAGACATCAAAACTATGAAATAACACATATGGAATCATGTAGTAACCAAAAAAGTGTTAAACAAATCCAAATATATTTGGATTCTTCTAAGTAGCCACCCTTTGTGTTGATGACAGCTTTGTACTCTTGGCATTCTCTCAACGAGCTTCACCTGGAACGCTATTCCAACCGTCTTGAAGTAGTTCCCACATATGCTGAGCACTTTTTGGCTGCTTTTCCTTCACTCTGCGGTCCAACTCATCCCAAACCTTCTCAATTGGGATGAGGTCAGGTGATCGTGGAGGCCAGGTCATCTGATGCAGCAATCCATCACTCTCCTTCTTGGTCAAAAAGCTCTTACATAGCCTGGACGTGTGTTGGGTCATTGTCCTGTTGAAAGACAAATGATAGTCCCACTAAGCGCAAACCAGATGGGATAGTGTATCACTGCAGAATGCTGTGGTAGCCATGCTGGTTAAGTGTACCTTGAATTCTAAATAAATCACAGTGTCACCAGCAAAGCACCCCCACACCATCACACCTCCTCCTCCATGCTTCACGGTGGGAACCACACATGTGGAGATCATCCATTCAACTACTCTACGTCTCACAAAGACACAGCGGTTGGAACCAAACATCTCAAATTTGGACTCATCAGACCAAAGGACAGATTTCCACCAGTCTAATGTCCATTGCTCATGTTTCTTGGCCCAAGCAAGTCTCTTCTAATTATTGGTGTCCTTTAGTAGTGGTTTCTTTGCAGCAATTCGACCATGAAGGCCTGATTCACGCAGTCTCCTCTGAACAGTTGATGTTGAGATGTCTTACTTGAACTATGTGAAGCATTTATTTGAGCTGCAATCTGAGGTGCAGTTAACTTTAATGAACGTATCCTCTGCAGCAGAGGTAACTCTGGGTCTTCCTTTCCTGTGGCGGTCCTCATGAGAGCCTGTTTCATCATAGCACTTGATGGTTTTTGCGACTGAACTTGAAGAAACTTTCAAAATTCTAGACATTTTCCGGATTGACTGACCTTCATGTCTTAAAGTAATGATGGACTGTCTTTTCTCTTTCCTTATCTGAGCTGTTCTTGCCATAATATGGACTTGGTCTTTACCAAATAGGGCTATCTTCTGTATACCCCCCTACCTTGTCACAACA
This sequence comes from Salvelinus namaycush, assembly GCF_016432855.1. Lineage (NCBI taxonomy): Eukaryota > Metazoa > Chordata > Actinopteri > Salmoniformes > Salmonidae > Salvelinus > Salvelinus namaycush. The sequence goes on from NC_052348.1 coordinate 12,967,826, forward strand.
CAACTGATGGGCTCAAACGCATTAAGGAACGAAATTCCACAAATGACATTTTAACAAGGCACACATGTAAATTGAAATGCATTCCAGGTGACTACCTCATGAAGCTGGTTGAGAGAATGCCAAGCATTTGCAAAGCTGTCATCAAGGCAAAGGGTGGCTACTTTGAAGAATCTCAAATCTAAAATATATTTTGATTTGTTTAACACTTTTTTGGTTACTACATGATACAAAGTGTGTTATTTCATAGTTTTGATGTCTTCACTATTATTCTACAATGTAGAAAATAGTACAAATAAAGTAAAACACTGGAATGAGTAGGTGTGTCCAAACTTTTGACTGGTACTGTATGTGAACACACACGTGTGGACCGCCATGTAGTTGGTAATCAATCCCCCCATATGCCCATGCAGGCACAGTGACACACCACAGATATCACACACGCAGTGGGGTCTCTGTATTCCCATATTCACCTCAGGCCTGTTCAGACAACACCAGTGATTTAGGGACTAAACAACTCAGTATTGACCAGTGCTTGAATGAGAGTGACGGCACTACAAAAAGGGAACTGTGGGAAGTCATATCTCAATGGTACAATACACTATCAAGCTGTATTCTATCTAGTCATTTCTAAATTGGTCTATTCACAATTCAAGTGTGCCAATAGAAATGTGTTTCTGACTTCGGGAAATACTGTAGAAATGTCTTACAAAGCTACAGTCAAAATGATTAATCTGCTAGAAGGGAGCCTTCCAAAGTACCCTCCCCTGAACCTAATATTGAGATATGGCAGAGGAGGAATCATGTGGAGACCCATTAAAATCACTGTGGTGGATATATCCTGTCCTGAAGTCAGTGTTGCTGCCTCTGGTACTAGTGGAAAGAGGAACAGGGCCAGAGAGCGAGAGAGAGACAGAAAAATGGAGACAGCAAAACAGAGAGAGATTAGATAGATGGAGATGAAGAGAGAGAGGTGGAGAGAAAGACAGAAAAACAGAGAGAGTGAAAGAAAGAGAGAGAGAGAGAGAGAGAGAGAGAGAGAGAGAGAGAGAGAGAGAGAGAGAGAGAGAGAGAGAGAGAGAGAGAGAGAGAGAAAGAGACAGAAAATTTGAGAAAGAAGAGAGAGAGACAGAGAACCAGAGAGCGAGACAGGTCTGGGAGTCTTTCATCTGAGTGGGTGGGCTGCTAATCAGGAAAATGCATGACACAGCAGCTCTCTATTCAGAGTGGGGAGGAAGAGGAAGAGGGGGATGGAGGGAGAAGGGTGGGTGGGTGGCGGTAGGGGACTTTGGCAGTGTGCCAGGTGGGCAGATGCTGCATTGGGCCGCGCACGGTCGGTCTGAGACAAAGAGACAACGCCACAGCGCTCGGCCCAGGGCGGGGAGACATGCAGAGCACCCCCTCCCCACCCCGGGAACACTGCGACAGACTAGAGTGCCCTGATGATGACATCACATTATCCCCCTCCCCCGGGTCAGCTGACCTCGCTGTGCAGTGGGACGGCCTGTCGGCTCTGGTGATGTGTGCGTGTGGAGAGTTAAGGGCGGCAAAAAAGGATTTTCAGGGGAAATGTAACACAGCTCTCCAATAGAGGATATGAAGAAGAATATCAGGTTCCAACCCCCAGTTACCTGGAGTTTGAGGCAATATGCATTGCCTCATTTTTCATGTTTTGCTATTTTTTGTCACATGCATTTTTGTAGGTATGCATTTATTTCTCATTTCTCATTATCTGTTTGTATTTCTTAATTATGTGCGTATGAAAGTACGAGCACAAACCCACATAACCCAACACTAACCACGTTCCAGGTCTTGGACTTCTTCCTGAGCAGCTATTTGAAGCACTTTTATATATAGGTTTAAAACCCCTTCCCACTACCCCTCAGACAAAAAACATTCAACCCAATACAACTCACCTTAGGGTTCCAGGACTTTGATTTCTTCCTGAGCAGTTTCAGAGCGCTGGTATACTCTGCCTGGATTCTCCTGGCTGGAACTAACAGGTCTCCGTCTGCTTTAGTGACCACCACAAGGTCTGCCTTTTCTATGATGCCTCGCTTAATGCCCTGGCAATGGAGAAGACACACACACATTCAGTACTGTGCCCTGAACTTTACAAAATGTCCCTAGACGGCTACCACCCGGTTACTCAACCCTGCACCTTAGAGGCTGCTTGCCCTATGTACATAGTCATGGAACACTGGTCACTTTAATAATGTTTGCATACCATTTTACCCATTTCATACGGCTCACAAGTCCTTAACTAGCAGCTTAATTAAATAGTACCTGCAAAACACCAGTCTCAACATCAACAATGAAGAGGCGACTCCGGGATGCTGGCCTTCTAGGCAGAGTTGCAAAGAAAAAGCCATATCTCAGACTGGCCTATAAAAAGAAAAGATTAAGATGGGCAAAAGAACACAGACACTGGACAGAGTAACTCTGCCTAGAAGGCCAGCATCCCGAAGTCGCCTCTTCACTGACGTTGAGACTGGTGTTTTGCGGGTACTATTTAATTAAGCTGCCAGTTGAGGACTTGTGAGGCGTCTGTTTCTCAAACTAGACACGAATGTACTTGTCCTCTTGCTCAGTTGTGCACTGGGGCCTCCCACTCCTCTTTCTATTTTGGTTAGTGCCAGTTTGCGCTGTTCTGTGGAGGGAGTAGTACACAGCTTTGTACAAGATCTTCAGTTTCTTGGCAATTTCTTGCATGGAATAGCCTTCATTTCTCTTATCAGAGGCCCTGATAATGGGCCTCTGTACGCCTATGTAGATATTACATTAAAAATCTGCAATAGTCATTTACAATATTAACAATGTCTACACTGTATTTCAGATTAATTTGATGTTATTTTAATAGACAAAAACATTTTCTTTTCTTTCAAAAACATTTCTATGTGACCCCAAACTTTTGAACGGTAGTGTATATGAGATTCTTCAAAGTAGGCACCCTTTGCATTGATGACAGCTTTGCACACTCTTGGCATTCTCTCAACCAGCTTCATGAGGTAGTCACTTGGAATTAAGTTAGTTTGTTGAATTAAGTTAATTTGTGGAATTTATTTCCTTCTTAATGCGTTTCAGCCAATCAGTTGTGTTGTGTTGTGACAAGGCAGGGGTGGTATAGAGAAGATGGTCTTTAACCAAATAGGGCTAAGTCCATATTATGGCAAGAACAGCTCAAATAAGCAAAGAGAAACAACAGTCCATCATTACTTTAAGACATGGTCAGTCAATCTGGAAAATTTCAAGAACATTGAACGTTTCTCCAAGTTCCGTCGCAAAAACCATCAAGCGCTATGATGAAACTGGCTCTCATGAGGACCGCCACAGGAAAGGAAAACCCAGAATTACCTCTGCTGCAGAGGACAAGTTCATAAATTGCAGCCCAAATAAATGCTTCACAGAGTTCAAGTAACAGACACATCTCAACATCAACTTCATGGTTGAATTGCTGCAAAGAAACCACTACTAAAGGACACCAATAAGACAGTAACACAAGCAATGGACTATAGACCGGTAGAAATCTGTCTTTGGTCTGATGAATTCAAATTTGAGATTTTTGGTTCCAACCGCCATGTCTTTGTGAGACGCAGAGCAGGTGAAGGGATGATTTCCGCATGTATAGTTCCCACCGTGAAGCATAGAGGAGGTGGTGTGATGATGCTTTGCTGGTGACACTGTAAGTGATTTATTTAGAATTCAAGGCACACTTAACCAGCATGGCTACCACAGCATTCTGCAGCGATACACCATCCCATCTGGTTTGTGCAACAGGACAATGACCCAAACACACCTATCTGTGTAAGGGCTATTTGACCAAGAAGTAGAGTGAAGGAGTGCTGCATCAGATGACCTGGCCTCCACAATCACCTGACTTCAACCAAATTGAGATGATTTGGGATGAGTTGGACCGCAGAGTGAAGGAAAAGCAGCCAACAAGTGCTCAGCATATGTGGGAACTCCTTCAAGACTGTTAGAAAAGCATTCCAGGTGAAGTTCGTTGAGAGAATGCCAAGTGTGCAAAGCTGTCATCAAGGCAAAGGGTGGCTACTTTGAAGAATCTAAAATATATTTAGATTTGTTTAACACTTTGTTGGTTACTACATGATTCCATGTGTTTTTTCACTTGTTTTGATGTCTTCAATATTATTCTAAAATGTAGAAAATAATAAAAATGAAGAAAAAACATTTAAAAATGTAATGAGTAGGTGTCCACACTTTGATAGAAATAACATCTGCTAAATACGTGTATGTGACCAACACGACGTGCTTTGAATCAACTTTATTGATCTCCAGCGGGGAAATTGGATGTAAATCTTATGTCTATACGTCTAAGCTGATTGATGGACAGTGTGACAGTCTGTGATCCTGTTTGAATACTTAAGTGCATCCTGAGACAGAATAAGTGAAGAAAACAGGGTGGAAAGAAACCATTTTGTTTCTTTCCCAAATATGAAAGGCATGAGGAATCAGTGATGTACTTTAAAGCCAGTTGAACTAAGCTCATGAGACATTTATATTTATCAAGAATCAATGGATATATTATTCATTTAAATGATCAAAAATGTCTGTAAATATCACAAGATTTTCACAGGTTCTTTAATGGCATTGTAACAGGGGAGTGTGATGGTGATGGAGGTGCAGCCTGTCTGACCTGTAGTTCATCGCCCCCTGCTGGTGGGATCAGCAACACAAACATGTCCACCATGTCAGCCACAGCAAACTCTGACTGGCCTACACCTGAGGACACAACACACAATGAAACTAAGTATTTATGAAACGCTAGCTACCTAAGGAATTTTATTAATAAACTATGAGCTATGTTATGTAATTTCATCATTTTATCCTTCATGCCACTTAGACTTTAGAAACCAAGTAATGTGGAAGATGCAAAGCATGAATCACAATGAGATTAAATCTGGTTCAATAAAAACTGTGCAGGTGGCCTGTCCCAGGTGAATATTTGTCCCTTCTGAGGCTTTTTAAAACAGTCAACTCAACCGTTGAGTTCCTCACCTACAGTCTCTACCAGAACGATGTCGTATCCGCCCCCCTCACACAGTACTATGGCCTCATTGGTGGTCCGGGTGACTCCTCCCAGTGTTCCAGAGGTGGGGGAGGGTCTGATGAAAGCACTCATGTCTCTGGACAGCTCAGTCATACGAGTCTTGTCACCCATCAGAGACCCTGGGGAGAGGGGGAGGATTAATGCATAACACCAACATAAAGTATAAAGGTGGTAGTATATCAGTATAGCTATCAATATTTAATAATAATCCTTTGCCTAGCTTGAAGAAGATATATGTGAGGAACACAGGAGGCTGCTGAGGGGAGAACAGCTTGTAATAAATGTCCAGAACAGAGCAAATGGAACGGCATCAAACACCTGGAAACCATGTGTTTGATACCATTCCACTAATTCCGCTCCAGTCATTAACACGAGCCCGTCCTCCCCAATTAAGGTGCCACCAACCTCCTGTGGTGAGGAAATTATGTTTACAACATTGAACAAGGAGGAATAGTTATGTCAATGTTCACAAAATCCCATATATTACGGTGCAAGAGTCTGTCTGGCATTACGAGGCATTCTAACAGACCCATTTAAACCAATATATATACCCCACAACACTGATGAAATACCACGCACAAACACAGCAATGAATATGTAGAATGATGTGGAAACATACCTCCTGTAGTGCATGATGAGGGATCGACAGCCAGAACAGAGACTTTATGTCCTTGTCCTGTGAGCATCTTCCCCACCACCTCAATGAAGGTGGACTTCCCAGCTCCGGGTGGGCCAGACAGACCTACAGACAGACGTCACCTCACAGAGAACAAACATGCACGTACACCAAGCCCACACTCTTCCCCATATGGTATTTTAGACTTAGCTACCTCAAGTGTAGGAGTACAAAAATCTTAAATAAAAAGCCCACATTGCAGCCACCAATTCAAGCGGTCCAACTCTAAGAACTCTGCAAGCCACTAGTTCAAATGTTCACATATTATTGGGTCTGTGTGCATTCTGTGTACTAGGCATAGACACAACAATATTGAACATAACAATCCACATACTAACCCACTCTGAAGGCCAGGGGTTTCCCTCCGTTCTGTTTCTCCTGCTCCTTCCTGTAGGCCAGTACTCTCTGCAGCAGGACCTGGGCCAGCTCTTTCTTCCTGAGGTGCTGGGTCTCCACCAGGGTAATGGACTCAGCCAGACTGGCCCGCTGACCTGAGATCAGTCCTTCATACAGCTTATTCAACAGCCTCTGCTCTGGTGGACTCAGCTCCTTGATGTGGCTGAGGGTGGATTCCACACACATACCACGGATGTGTTGGGAGTTAAGCCCAGGGAATGAGGGGGTACAAGGGGTATGAGTGCAGGATGGTGGGGGTAGCTGGCGGAGGAGGCATCGGCCCCATGTTGGGGTGACAGTTCGTAAGGGGTATGACAAGCGGTGGAGAAGCGGAAAGAGTACTGGCGGTCCCATGATTGTCTGGCACTGCTCCCTTCTCTAGGGGAGAGAGTCTGATAATGATGTAACGTTAGACAACAGGCATTCAATAGAGGTTTGTGACACATTTCAGTTCATTCAACAAGACAGAACCAAAACAAAGCTGATTCTGATTATTCTATGACACTCACTTTGGGCTATTTAGACTGTTTGAGGTTGTGGCATTCAGGAGCAAATTCTGCCAGTAGAAACGAATGGACATATGCATACATACAGTACATACACCGGTAACTGACTGACAAGTAGCCATATAGCTGAACAGTTACAAAACGTGTACATACAATGGAGAACTCACCTTGATAGCTAGCTATTTGTACATAAATCTGCTTCGTTCGTCTTTGCTGTTGTCCTCTACTATTGGTCCAAACACTTTCATAACTGAGTATTACTTTTAGGAATAAAGAAAATAAGGATAATTCTGTCATTTGATACTCCAAAGCAACCACACGTTGACCTACCAGTGCTTTGGTCGTCACTAGCTACCACAGTCAAAGTCAGAATCTCTGCACATTTCTACAATTGATCTTCTTAAAATGTGATATTAAACCTAACATTGACCATAACCTTAACCACACTGCTAACCTTATGCCTAGACATAACCTTAAAGTAAGACCAAAAAGCACATTTTTATTTTCATAAATCTTTTGACTTCGTGGCTGTGCTATCTAGTGAAACCCAGTGGGTATTGTTTTTTGCTTCGTTCACTTCCTACTTCCTGTGACGTTGAACACCGCCCCTTTCTAGAAAAGTAGTACTACTCAAGGCCACGCGGTCGAGCTCTTGTCTTCACAATTCATTAAAATTAAAATTCAAGGGAATCAATTTAGAAGGCATTTATCTAGGGATGGATAACTTTTGAACAATTTTGCATGTATTTTGCAAGATTTTTCAATTTTCAGCCATTGTGGCCATACAATTTCATGTTAGTGTCTTGAGTTGTAATATTTTTGTGCGTGCTTATACAGTTCATGTCCTTTTTCACACAGGAACACGTGTTAAAATCAAATCCAAGTTTATTTGTCACGCGCGCCGAATACAACAGGTGTAGGCTTACTTACAGGCTCTAACCAATAGTGCAAAAAAGGTGTTAAGTGAACAATAGGTAAGTAAAGAAATAAAACAACAGTAAAAAGACAGCCTATATAAAAGTAGCGAGGCTACATACAGACACCGGTTAGTCAGGCTGATTGAGGTAGTATGTACTTATAGATATGGTTAAAGTGACTATGCATATAGAATGAACAGAGAGTAACAGTAGCGTAAAAGATCAATGCAGATAGCCCGGTTAGCCAATGTGCGGGAACACTGGTTGGTCGGTCCAATTTTAATTTCTTTAAAAATATATATATTTCACCTTAATTTAACCAGGTAGGCTAGTTGAGAACAAGTTCTCATTTGCAACTGCGACCTGGCCAAGATAAAGCATAGCAGTTCGACACATACAACAACACAGAGTTACACATGGAATAAACAAAACATACATTCAATAATACAGTAGAAAAAAGAAAACAAAAAGTCTATATACAGTGAGTGCAAATGAGGTAAGATAAGGGAGTTAAGGCAATAAATAGGCCATGGTGGCGAAGTAATTACAATATAGCAATTAAACACTGGAATGGTAGATGTGCAGAAGATGAATGTGCAAGTAGAGATACTGGGGTGCAAAGGAGCAAGATAAATAAATAAAAACAGTATGGGGATGAGGTAGTTGGATGGGCTATATTACAGATGGGCTATGTACAGGTGCAGTGATCTGTGAGCTGCTCTGACAGCTGGTGCTTAAAGCTAGTTAGGGAGATATGAGTCTCCAGCTTCAGTGATTTTTACAGTTCGTTCCAGTCATTGGCAGCAGAGAACTGGAAGGAAAGGCGGCCAAAGGGGGAATTGGCTTTGGGGGTGACCAGTGAGATATACCTGCTGGAGCGCGTGCTACGAGTGGGTGCTGCTATGGTGACCAGTGAGCTGAGATAAGGCGGGGCTTTACCTAGCAGAGACTTGTAGATGACCTGGAGCCAGTGGGTTTGGCGACGAGTATGAAGCGAGGGCCAGCCAACGAGAGCGTACAGGTCGCAGTGGTGGGTAGTATATGGGGCTTTGGTGACAAAACGGATGGCACTGTGATAGACTGCATCCAATTTGTTGAGTAGTGTTGGAGGCTATTTTATAAATGACATTGCCGAAGTCGAGGATCGGTAGGATGGTCAGTTTTACGAGGGCATGTTTGGCAGCATGAGTGAAGGATTCTTTGTTGCGAAATAGGAAGCCGATTCTAGATTTAATTTTGGATTGGAGATGCTTAATGTGAGTCTGGAAGGAGAGTTTACAGTCTAACCAGACACCTAGGTATTTGTAGTTGTCCACATATTCTAAGTCGGAGCCGTCCAGAGTAGTGATGCTGGACGGGCGGGCAGGTGCGGGCAGTGATCGGTTGAAGAGCATGCATTTAGTTTTACTTGCATTTAAGAGCAGTTGGAGGCCACGGAAGGAGAGTTGTATGGCATTGAAGCTCGTCTGGAGGTTAGTTAACACAGTGTCCAAAGAAGGGCCAGAAGTATACAGAATGGTGTCGTTGAGGTTTTTTGGGGTAGTATGTACATGAATGTATAGTTAAAGTGACTATGCATATATGATAAACAGAGAGTAACAGCAGCGTAAAAAGAGGAGTTGGGGGGGCACACAATGCAAATAGTCTGGGTAGCCATTTGATTACCTGTTCAGGAGTCTTATGGCTGTGTCAATTGAAAATGTGTTGTTTTCATGTCCCAACTCCCCAAGTGTGATCCGAAGGTTTTTATACCTAAGGGCCTTGCAACAGGTGTGCTTCCAATACCATGGCCTCAGTCTATATCAGAGGAGGCTGGTGGGAGGAGCTGTTTGATGTGTTTGATTCCGTTCCATTCCAGCCAGTACAATTTGAGCCCGTCCTCCTATAGCTCCTCCCATCAGCCTCCACTATATCTAGTCACACCACTCCTCTATCCACATTCATTCTCCTCATATGAGAACTCACCCTTCAAAGAATCATACTTGCAAAATATGCATTCTTGACTAAATATGAATGATTTTGGGATTTATGTTATTTGAGGTTAAATATCATCATGGTGTATTCTTCTGTTTGCTTAAAAGCGCTACATGGCCATTAGGACGTCTGCATTGGCCATGCAGCATTTATGGTGATACAGCCTCTGCAGAAGTCAGGGCATTCTTGGGCTTCACCAAGCAGCGGAGCTGTTGTGAAGGAAGTTTTCAAGGAAGTGAGTTTGTGTTTATACAGGACCTCTCGCCCCCACCTACCATTAACCAATCATGTCAATGCGGAGCTATACAGAGCCCTCCGCATTTGTTACAAAATTTGAGAAACGCACAGCGATGCGGTAGAGTTCAATTTGGCCTCTGTGTGCCTCCAGAGGCTCCGCGATTGCGCCACACCATCCATACGGCGCCTCCGATCACATTTCAGATCAAGCATAAATTGGCTCTTATGCAATATTTATACTGAACTTTCTTGATCGTCAACTTGAAACTGTTATGTAGCTTATGATACCAACATTACACGTGTTGACATCCGTGGACATTTCGTTTGGACATTGACATTAACGTTCTGTTATTCTTAAAAAATGAAAACAATATAAGGCCACAGGTAATGAAACAACTTTATTTATTGAATCTTCCAGTAGAGACTTGATATTCATGGAATAAAACTGCTTTCTGGGAGTACTACTCAGCAAAAACAGAAAAAACAAAACAAAAAAACAAAGAGAAGAGGCAACAATGCGTGAAAGTGCAGATAACAAGAAACGACAAGAAAACATATTGAAGAAAATACAAAAATCAATACAACTTGTAATAGCGGATGGAGTTTTCTAAGCCTAAAATAATTGAAAGAAAAAAACAGTCTGCATTTTTATAAAATGATCAAATCATGTATTAGGGCCATCAGTAACTCACTCACCAGTGAAACTAATATTTCTTTTTCAGTCAACAAGTTCTGAAGGATGCCATTGTTTTATTAACTGTCTTTTTGTATGTTTTGCTGAGTTGATGCCATCAGAGAATGTAACAGAAGAGATATATCCTCAATAGATTACCACACAATGTGTCATAATATCCATAAACCCTAGCGGTCAAACAGAGAAATGGTTCCAATCGTTTTTCCACCATTCATTTTTCCCATAGGGGATTTTAGAAACATTTCAAATGAGGGCTGTGTTTCATGAAGGCTTACCTTGGCTTGACGTTTTGATAACCGTGTAAATCTCTCTAGGACAAGGTGACTTTTAGTAATATATTCGCCCCCAAAAATGAAACGCTAATTAGCTGCTAATGTGGCTATCATAAAGGACTATAAATGCCATGATGATCTGGATGAGCCTGCCGAATCGAGGCAAAGGTAAGAAACTCTGGATTAACTATCTAATGTTAGCTAAATGCAGTAATGAATAAATTGGTTACATTTCTTTAAATGAACAATTCTGTTAAGTGTCTTGTGCAAGTTCTAAATTGACAATACCTGATAGCAAAGGTATCAGCTAGCGATGACGTGCAGGAGCTTGAAGGGATTTGTAGTTTTGCATGATGTCTACTTTGATGGTAATTAGCATTTACAAATCTGAGAGTAAATAGCGTAATATACTGATAAAAGTCACCTTGTCCAAGAGAGATTTACATGGTTATCAAAACATCACGCCGGGGTAAGCCTACACAAATCACAGCCCTTATTTGAAGTGTTTCTAAAATCCCCTATGGGAAAAATGATTGGAACCATTTCCCTGTTTGACCACTAGGTTTTATGGGTATTATGACACCTCCACTGTGGGGCTCTATGTGACTCTACAATTGATTATTTTCTTTTTTTGCTGTACCATGCACAGCTAGGGTCAAACTGAACTATCATACGCTTGTGCCCATCTCTGTCTCTGTTTAGTGTCATTCTTCAGTCACTACCTAAACAAGCCAAACGGTGATTTGCTACACTAAACCAAACTACGCGTTTGCAAAACCGACTGCACAGCACTTTGCTCTAATGTTGAGTATGCCTAAAACACGATTAAAATCGTTAAATTCAGTTGTAACATGGGTGTAACACAAGAAGAGAAATATTTATTTATGTACAATTTTTTAAATCTTATGTCCTGTGAGCACAATCCCACAATGCCCACCTCACTCTCCCGCCCCGCTCCCACTGATGCCCTCTCCTGATTTCTCCTCATGACAGGGTTTGTAAATAATCTAAAGGGATTTTATGTAGGGGTCTTTTTCTTCAACTCTTTTTATTTCCCAAAACCTAAAAAATTACATTTTTAGGGTTCTGGGGGAGACATTTGTATTTACTGACCTCAGTATCTTCATAGGTTCTAAATATGTTCATAAGAAACATAATATTTCTACATTTTTTCATCCATATTGGTTGTCTTCCAATCCTTCCAATTCTGTACACATTTATTATCGTTGTAACAACACATGAAACTGGCTGTATGGGTTTCCAATGTTAACCCAAAAAACAGGGGAAGGGAAGGGAAAAGAAAGAGGAAAAACTGCCGGAACAAGATCAGGGACCCATATTCTATGTTCAGGTCCCACCAGTCCATATAAATGTATTCATTATGATCTAAAAGGCCAAACTGATCCTCGTTCAGACTCTTTCTGAATATGGGCCCCATATGAGGGGGATACTTTGCGTAATGCTGAATTGATGATTAGTTTATAATGATTTGAGTCTGATTGATAATTATTACAGTTGGTCACAAAGATCAAGTATCTTCCAGATGCTTCTATCTCGTCCCCCCCCACACATCCCAGTCTGCAATGTGCCCAATTTCAGACATAATCCCTCAAGTACAAACCCACCAGGGTTGGGGTCAATTCCATTTCAATTCAGTCAATACAGTAAATAAACTGAATTTCCTATTTTAATTTAGATTCTCTTAAAATTCCAGTTTACTTCCTGAATTGACTGATTTCAATTAGAATTGACCCCCACCCTGAAACCCACCCATCCTCCCCTCCACTGGAACCTAAATGCTGGGTTTGGACAGCCCTGGGGCCTGGGGACAGTTTCGTCTAGGACACGGAGGAGATGGGGTTGTGGGGGGAACCCATCTGGGTTAGCACCTTGTCCAGCCACTGCAGAGGACCGTGCAGGTGAATCTCAATCCAGCAGGGGGTGCTGGTCACGTCCTGGCGGTGGTACTCTGCACCCCAGCCCTGGGAGAGCAAGAGGAAGAGAGATATTCTCTTTAGGGACAGGTATTATCATCATGGCTCTTTCAATCGTATTTCCTTTATTCTTTGAATTTTCTCGTCTTCATCTCATGACCCATCATTCATTCTGAACCCTTTAACATTATATTCTCTATATTATGGGATGTATGTCTATGACGGTTACCTTGACGAAGCTCATGCGGATGGTGCACATCTTGGTCAGCTCGTAGACAGCCTCAAACCCGTGGTTGACGGACTGGGCCAGCAGCTCAGCAAACTCCTGGTTGTTAAAGATCTTGAGGCTGCAGCCGCTGGGGATCTTACAGACAGTGGTGGGGTGGAAGCCATGGTGGTAGTTACAGTTCCGACTCTGGACGAAGATGCTGCTGTCACTCAGACATTCAGCATACACTTCACCACCCACATAGTACAGGTGAACTCCTGGGGAGAGTGGAAGAGAGGGTTACATTGGATTAGAATGGAGTAGAGTACAGTAGTACAGGTGGACTCCTGGGGAGAGGGGAAGATAGGGTTACATGGGACTAGAATGGAGTAGAGTACAGTAGTACAGGTGAACTCCTGGGGAGAGGGGAAGAGAGGGTTACATGGGACTAGAATGGAGTAGAGTACAGTAGTACAGGTGGACTCCTGGGGAGAGGGGAAGAGAGGGTTACATGGGACTAGAATGGAGTAGAGTATAGTAGTACAGGTGGACTCCTGGGGAGAGGGGAAGAGAGGGTTACATGGGACTAGAATGGAGTAGAGTACAGTAGTACAGGTGGACTCCTGGGGAGAGGGGAAGAGAGGGTTACATGGGACTAGAATGGAGTAGAGTACAGTAGTACAGGTGGACTCCTGGGGAGAGGGGAAGAGAGGGTTACATGGGACTAGAATGGAGTAGAGTACAGTAGATTAGAATGGAATAGAATATTGTTGCCTTTGGCAACTTGCTTGGATTCTTAATTGATCCATTAAAATTCTGATTGGACAGCACCACTCCTCTTTAGCCACAGCCCATAACACACTGTATCTGAGCAGCTTACCGATCTCTGCAGCTGTACATAGCCCATCTGTAAATAGCCCACCCAACTACCTACCTCATCCCCATATTGTTTTTATTTACTTTTTAAAAATCTTTTGCACACCAGTATTTCTACTTGCACATCATCATCTGCACATCCATCACTTCAGTGTTAATTTGCTAAATTGTAATTTCTTCGCTACTATGGCCTATTTATTGCCTTACCTCCTTACTCCATTTGCACACACTGTATATAGATTTTTCTATTGTGTTATTGACTGTACTTTTGTTTATCCTATGGGTAACTCTGTGTTGTTTTTTGTCGCACTGCTTTGCTATATCTTGGCCAGGTCGCAGTTGTAAATGAGAACTTGTTCTCAATTGGCCTACCTGGTTAAATAAAGGTGAAATAAAAAAAAATAAACACTGACACTAACAATTGAACCAGTCCTGTGGACAGTGTGTCCATGGCCTTATATTTGGGATAATATAAGGCAATATAAGAGTGTTCCCATCCATGGCCATTTTTACCTTTGCCAATGTGTCGCCGGGTGTTCTCTATGGTTGAGTTGCGGTTGACGTTGGAGAGGAGGCCCAGGCAGAAACGGTTGCGGTTGTTGGACGGGTCGGTGAAGCCGTCGACCAGGACGCTAGTAGAGTTGGCCTGGAACGCCTCGCCCACCCGGTTGTTCAACTCGTAGTACACTATAGAGCACCAGTGTTTAGGTTCCTCGTAGGCCACCGGCTGAACATCTAGGAGACAGGGAGGGGAAAGGGAGGAGAAAGGGAGGAGAAGACAGGGAGGAGAAAGGGAGAGGAAGGGAGGAGAGGAGACAGGGATGAGAGGGAGGTTGTTCAGCTTGTCGTACACTATGAAGCACCAGTGTTTGTCCTCCTCGTAGGCCACCGGCTGAACATCTGTACAGGATGTCAAACACACACAGAAAGGGTGAGATGTGTGTATGATCAGACACACACACACACAGTAAGACATTTAAGCGCACACGCACGCACGTGCAGATTGACTAGAGTGGCTCATGAGCATCAAGCCTTCTGTTCTGATAAAGTTCAAGTCTGTCTGTCTAGTCTGACTTTGAGCTGCAGTCTGATATAGCGGATGTTAATCTTTCATCTCCTTCTTCCTTTACTAGGATTAGAAAAAAAAAATGTTGATTTGTATGTTGATGACAAAACGTGGGAAAGGTGTATGAAATGTGTGGTATGTGACGTTAAGTCTGAGTACACACAGAGAGCTATAGGTCATGTTTGCATACAACAGAAACAGAAAATCAATGCTGACAAATCCATCCAACCCCACTAGACTGACTGTGGTCAGTCTGGACAGGGCCAGTCTTGATCAAATACTGTCCACTGACTGCGGGCAGTCTAGTCTGGTCTAGGATCAGTATTTATTGAGTCAAGCAGTCAGTCAATAGACCAAGCCGATGCCCGCCTGGTGCCGTCTCTCTCTGCCCGGTATCTTGGGTGAGCTTTATGCCAGCTGGCCCCCTCTCTCTAAAGGAGGGAGGGAGAGTTTATCCAAGCGGCATACTCCTTCCTAACTTCCTCTGCTGAGAGTAGCGGCCATCAGGTGTATTTGGTCTATGCTTTTCCTAGATCCATCGGCCCGGCCCACAATGGAAACGGCCCGGACCTCTAGAACACTACACAGGATGCAGCTTGGGGAAGGACAGAAAATTCCCCAATCACCACTTCCAGGGAGTATTTCTCCACACCCATTGCAATATCCATCTGTGTGGGTGGGGATATTACCGTGACTGGATGCATAACAATTATATAGGGAGATTGGTAAGGAGATTGCAATACTGGTTTTAGCAAGCGTAAACAGTTTGTACAATTCTGCCCAATACCTTGGCTGCTGAAAGTATCAACAGACTTTGTACTGTAGACACCTCAAAATTGCTTCGACTTCAAAAATCAAACCCCTTTAACACCTTATCTTTTGCCATGTAAATAGCCTGCATGACTGGTGGCATACATGGCGTTTGCGTATGGACTGGCTGTTCAGATGTGTGATGTGTAGGAATGCCAGATCTCCACAGCAACTAACGATTGACTGAACCACAGTTGAGGTAGGTGGTAGCAAACAAGGGTTCTCAACAAGGTTTTTTTTATTTGAAACAAGTGTTTCAGATATAAAAGTTGGATGTAATTAGTGAGGCCAATTCTTAACAAGTTCTTAACGACCTTTCAGTTAATTACCACCGGCAGAGATGATGTCAGCCAGAAGCTTTTAAAGGCCTCGTAAAAACTGCTCTGAGACCAGATTTAATTGGCAGACTCTCTGATCTTTCCTCTGGGTTGCATGTATAGACTGACGCTTTTGTGTTCATCATACTGAAATCTAAAACCTACTGCCTCAAAATGGTGTGAGATACTCAGCTTTTCTGAACATGGATACGCATTCATGTTATTTTCCCATTTACCCTGCATTAATGATCATATAAAATTCCCTATAAATTCTCTTTTTATTGAATATATGAAGGAAATTGTTTTCTAGCTAATCTTTTCCAACTCATGATGTGCAATTTTGAAGGTCATCACATGAATCACCCCTTACCCCGTAAGTTTTTCTTACTAGCTTTACTGCATGCATGAGAACTTTAATGAACACTACCACAAACCCCAACAACCACGACTACTTTTCAAGTGTTATTTTCAACTACATAGCCTATTAAAACTGAGTTTGATTCACCACGACAAATAAAAAGCAGTGTGTCATGGTTGCGTACTTGTACCCAGAAAACCCCTTGCACCTGTAGTACGAGCTGGTGGGGCCGCTGACAGCTCTAAGTGGGTGATGTCACAGCTGATTACCTGGCCTGTTGCTGATCTCCAGGGGCAACGCGGGGACCATCAGGTTGGTGTCCATGGGCTGGGGGCAGTCCTGAGTCATCCGCTCCTCTGGGGGCAAGTAGGCTGGAGGAGGGGTCTCTGGAGGAGGGCAGGGAGAGGGGTGAGAGGGGGTTTAAACCAGAGAGAAAGAAGTCTTCCAACTGTCACTATACTGAACATTGACTTACCAGCTTTATCTGTTTTAGAGCCTTTGGTTTAGTCCAACATACTGACAAAAACACCTTTACCTACACCAGGGTTTCCCAAAGTCCTCGGGACCCCAAGGGGTGCACGTTTTGGGTTTTGCCCTAACACTACACAGCTGATTCAAATAGCCAACAGGCTTTGATCATTTGAATCAGCTGTGTAGTGTTAGGGCAAAAACTAAAACGTGCACTCATTGGAGTCCCGAGGACCGAGTTTGGGAAACGCTGACCTACACAGTACAGCTACCTGAATATTCCTGTCATACGTCCTTTACTTACTGTCATCACCTACAGTAAGTCTATTGCTGCTTAGCCTATTCCATTGTTTATATTGGATCAGCCATTTGCCTAGCACACACATATACACTGAGTGTCCAAAACATTATGAACACCTGCTCTTTCAATGACATAGACTGACCAGGTGAATCCAGGTGAAAGCTATGATCCCTTATTGATATCACTTGTTAAATCCACTTAAATAAGTGTAGATGAAGGGGAGGAGACAGGTTAATAAGGGATGTTTAAGCCTTGAGACATGGATTGTGTATGTGTGCCATTCAGAGGGTGAATGGGAAGACAAAATATTGAAGTGCCTTTGAACAAGGTATGGTAGTAGGTGCCAGGTCGAACCGGTTTGAGTGTGTCAAGAACTGCAACGCTGCTGGGTTTGTCAACCTCAACAGTTTCCCGTGTGTATCAAGAATGACCCACCACCCAAAGGACATCCAGCCAACTTGACACAACTGTGGGAAGCATTGGAGTCAACATGGGCCAGCATCCCTGTGGAACGCTTTTGACACCTTGTAGAGTCCATGCCCCGACCAATTGAGGCTGTTCTGAGGAAAAGGGTCTGCAACTCAATATTAGGAAGGTGTTCATAATGTTTTGTACACAGTGTAGATACCCAAGAGGGTGATGGCATAATTCAATACATTGTTACCACACTAACCGTTATAAAAGTTATTAGTGAATTGTACCTGGCATCTGACCTGGCGGCTCACCTGGCATCTGAAATGGGCTGCCTGGGTCAGAGCTGGTAGGGGAGTGGGGGAAGGTTGCACTGCTGCCACTACCAGGGGAGCCGGGGTAGCTGTTACCCCCAGGGGAGTGTGTCTGTGTCTGGGGGAAGTTCATCTGGGTGTTCGCCTGGGAGAAGGACTCTGGGAAGGTGGCGTTCTGGGGCATGTGGGGCTCGTTCTGGTGCAGAGGGTTGCGGAAGCGTGGTAGCATGCTGTGTTTGGCATTGAACTCGCTATTCCGCGGGACCAACACCGGGGGCAGCACTGAGACAGAGGGGAAGGAGAGAGGACATCAGGGTCATGTTCAGTTGGCATGAAACCGAAGAAAACAGACAGAAACATGGAGGGACAACCTGGACTTGCCCAATAAGAAAAACATTTTGTTTTCTGCTGTTAAATGTTTTCTGTTGTGTACTCTAATGAACACGACCCAAGGTTAGTTACAGGAGCAGTTTCTGTATCTCTATACTGCTTTGAATGGTAAGTTATGGCCCGATTCTGCACAAAATGGCTGCCGGGTCTGTTGCACCATTGCATAGATAGACACTATATAATACATTCATAATAGGTGAGGCCAGTTTACGTTTCAAATGAAAGGCACATCCAAATACACTCTGCTCTATAATCAATATTCCAATCATTAAATATTCTAGCCTTTACAACTCTCAGCAGACCTATTATTATTCCCCATTTAGTTTCATTGAGATGTACAGAGCCTTTTTAGTTGAATACCTGCTATGATGCAAAGGCTGACCCTGCTAGCAATGGTATTGTGGGTAGTGAGGGTAGGGGGTTAGCCCTCTCTTTGTGTCCCTAAGCCCCATGAGTCCAGTTAGCGTGCGCACACACACACACACACACACACACACACACACACACACACACACACACACACACACACACACACACACACACACACACACACACACACACACACACACACACACACACACACACACACACACACACACACACACACACACACACACACACAGCCAGGATGGACAGAGTTCTTTAATTATAGCATCATAAAATGCCTCTCTCTTTCTCTCTGTCTCTCTCTCTTTCCCTCCTCCCTCTCTCTCTATTCGCTGTGCACATTTGCAGATGCCCCTGCATTTTTGGAATTGCAGCTTGCAGTGTGTTGGTTTAGCCAGCAGTATTTGGCCTCTGTACCAGACATCCTGTTCAGAGAAAACATCTCTGAGGTGAGTGAGTCCATTTATGAAGAATCTATCACATGGAGAAAAATATGATTGTGGCTGGATGGTGATGTGAGGACCATTCAGAGGTATGAGATCAGATATAAACCACTAGAGATCTGTTCCACCAATATCCACAAATAGGTAATAAATATATCATTAAATAATACTGAAACTAAGAGTTTTGTCAATGGAGGCAGGTAGGCTAGCGGTTAAGAGCGTTGGGCTAGTAATCTGAAAAGTCGCTGGTTCAAAACTCCAAGCTGGCAAGGTGAAAAATCTGCCGTTCTGCCCTTGAGTAAGGCAGTGTAACGTTCGTCGTCGGAATGAGACCAAAGCGCAGCGTGGAAAGTGTTCATAATTTAATGTTCAAAAAAACACTCAAACAAAAGGCGAAAACGAAAGCGCACAGTTCTGTCAGGGAAACAACCTAAACAGAAAACAACACCCCACAAAACCCAAACGGAAAATGACAACGTATATATGATCCCCAATCAGAGACAACGATAGACAGCTGCCTCTGATTGGGAACCACACACGGCAAAACAACAAAGAAATAGAAAACATAGATTTTCCCACCCGAGTCACACCCTGACCTAACCAAACATAGAGTTTGACAGGCAGTTAGTTAAACCCCAACAACAACTGCTCCCCAGGTGCCAATTATGTCAATTAAGGCAGCCCCCCACACCTCTCTGATTGGGTTAAATGCAAAAGACACATTTCGGTTGACTGCATTCAGTTGTGCAACTGACTAGGTATCCCCTATCCCAATAAAATGCTACAATGAGAAAGATTACTGGTCAAAAGCTGTGTTTTAAATTCTATTTACAGCATATTCTGTTGACAAATTTAGTTTGAACGTAGTAAAAAAATCTCCTATTGAATACTATTGCATAACCAAATCCCAAGGTCGAGTCTGAACCCTGGCTATTGTTCTATATAAAACTAGTGTCAGGGCGTTTCATGTTATCTGTTCTATCCCGGTGTTACTGCTTTGGGACTAGCTCTGTCTGTCTGTCTGTGTGTGTGTGTGTGTGTGTGTGTGTGTGTGTGTGTGTGTGTGTGTGTGTGTGTGTGTGTGTGTGTGTGTGTGTGTGTGTGTGTGTGTGTGTGTGTGTGTGTGTGTGTGTGTGTGTGTGTGTGTGTGTGTGTGTGTGTGTGTGTGTGATGGGGGAGGTGTGGACGGACAGGTGCTACAGCCCAGTTGTTAAAACAAGTGTGTGAGGCGGGCATCCGCTCCTCCCTCCCATTGTGTGTGGCTTCCTGTCCCCTTCTTCCTCAGAGAAACACCACGTGTGTGTGTGTGTTCCCCGGCCCGACCGGCCGCACAGAGCATGCCAAAAACAAAGCCCTCATTCTCCCCCGGCTGGAATTTCCTGCTACACACACACACACTGACACACACACTCGCCCCCCTTCCTGTAGCACCCTGTGGACAGCTGTTTCTGTCTAGTCAGCTGGGCCTCATCTTCTGCTTAGCAGACAGACAAAAGAGGACATTTGATGTCCCCTGTCCATTAGGGAAACAAATATCTTTCGGTTTCACATACACACACGTATACACACATGTGCATGCGTATAGGCGCACGCACGCACACACATGCATAAATACAGTACACACACGCAAGCACACACAGCTGAGTTTTCTGAGGCATATCTATAGTGTGTGGTGGTGTTTTGTTTCTCCTGAGTCTCAGTTCAGACAGATTAGAACACCTGGCTGACACGGGGAAGATATGAAAGGGGGAAAGGGAGAAAAAAGGAGAGAACATCTGCAGAAACCATGGGAAGGGGAAAGCCATGAGCAGAGACGAGAAAACCATCGGCTGATGATAGGGGAGGAACAGGCTGCTGGGGTGTGTATCTTATGGGTTATGTGTATGGTTCACCATTAATGTTTCATGTTCAAGAGCGATGTGAAGGATCATAGGAAATGCAGGAACTATCAAAACACATTTTGAAAGGGGTCATAAATCAAACATGAAGTAAATGGGGCATTAGGCTGGAAAGATCTAGTGGAGAAACATTTGATATATTTACAGAAAACATAATTAAAAAGCATATCATCCTTGATGATCATTTTACGTTAACTTTTCAGCGCAACATAAACCTTCTAATGTTATAATACCCCCCCCCCCCCCACTCACCTGGACTATCCACTCTCTTGTAGTGGTACGGGTTGATGCAGACATCCTTCTGCTTGGAGCCAAACGGGTACTCACAGCACTCCAGAGCCTTGAGCTCATGATGAGACTGCAGGTCAGGCCACCTCCACACCCTACAGTAGATAACATGGGGTAAGCCTTTCCTGTGGGACACCTGGAGTCTTCCATCCAGGGAGCGAGGGATGGTGACACAGTTACTGGGCTGACCCGGGCAGCTCAGAGCCCTCTCCAACTCCTCCATTGCTCCCTTCTTCTTCTTCAGTTTCTTCACCAGCGCGTCCACGGCTTTCTCCGCCCATTTTTCCTCTTCGTCTCCTTGTTTCCAGCCGAGGAGGCGCTTGACGGCCGGGCTGGTGAAGGAGAACAGGGAGGTGACGTTCATGGTGACGTTTGTGTCTGTCGCCTCTTTGCGACCGTAGCGTTGTCAGGGCGCTACACGTGAGTGTGCGGGGTTAGGTTTTACAATGGAGAGATAGTCCACTTGGTGAGGGAAAAAGTTGGAGGTTAAAAGCTGCTGTTGTATTTTTTTAGGTGCCACTGATGGCTGGGTAGTCCTTGGTCTTCAAAGCTTCAGGACAGAACTTCTGAACAGGACACCTAGGAGGAAGATGGAGGAGATTAAACCAATGCTAACGAAATCTATAACACTTCTAACATAGACAAACAGAGTTCAACAGATTCCCTTCAAGTGGACAGTTGAAGGAAGAGATATCAGTGTTCCCACTAATCTTGCCTGGAAAGCAACTAGCGACCCTCCAAAGGAAACGGAGTGATTCTCTCTATTGGCAGAACAACATTGGCCGTGTGAGGAGAGAGGGCCAATGATGTCACTGTGTTATGACTTCTGGGAATTGACAGCAGTGGGGTCACAATGAACACCGTCCCACTACAGTCAGCAGCCATTCTCCAGATAACTTCCTGTACACACGGCCCTGTTACCGTCACATAACCACTCTCAAATATCACTCAGAGAGAACTCTGTTTCAATATCAACACTAGCAAACTAAGTAGTAGCAGAAGTAATAGGCTAGGTTAGAGCGTTGGGCTAGTAACCGAAAGGTTGCAAGTTCAAATCCCCGAGCTGACAAGGTACAAATCTGTCGTTCTGCCCCTGAACAAGGCAGTTAACCCACTGTTCCTAGGCCGTCATTGAAAAATAAGAGTTTGTTCTTAACTGACTTGCCTAGTTAAATAAAGGTTAAATGTAAGTCGCTCTGGATAAGAGCGTCTGCTAAATGACTTAAATGTAAATGTAAATGTAAGTAGAATGAAGTCATGTATTGGGCATGCATTCTTGGAAGTATGCTAGAAAGGACATTAGATCATAGAACTCTGCCATATCAATGGGGGCAGTTACATAAAATGATCTGCATTATCCAATAACATTCATTATCCAAATTATTTAGTTGAATAAGAAAATACACATAAAACATAAATTTAATTAGACCAACAGAGCAGAATTGTTGAGGTAGGATTTGGCCGCACTTGAAAGGAAACAGAACTTTATTGACTACACTGGGTTTTTATATTATCAAAATAATGTTCTACAAAACACTCAGCAACAAACAGCTTTAAGTGCAGGAATCAGCTAGCGACATCCAGGCCAATAAAAGAGGAAATGCATGGTGAAATTCAGGACAAATGTGCCCCATTCACTGAGGTCCCCTGACACCAATTCACCAGGAGAAACAAGACCACTCTCTCCTTCTGGAGGGGAAATATGAGACCAGGAACTCAATAGTTCATATATCAGCAGTGATGGAAAGTAGCATTTTGGTTGAGGATAGTATAGCCTACCCACCTTTCAGGTACCCACATAAATCTCTGATTTATTGTGCATCCATTTCATTGTAAACATTATATACTGTATCTATCCACCACGACAAAAATACACACATACACAAGTACGCACACACACAAGTATCATAGTTTTACACCCACTGAGTCAGGTACTGCTACTATTACTACTACTATTACCACTGCTACTGCTACTGCTACTACTAATACTTCTAATGCAACTACTATTACTACTGCTGCTGCTTCTATTACTACTACCACTACTATTATTGCTACTACCACTATTACTACTGCTGCTACTACTACTACTATAACTACTGCTACTACTACTACTATAACTACTGCTACTACTACTACTGCTGCTGCTGCTACTATTACTACTACTATTATTGCTGCTGCTACTACTGCTACTACTATTACTACTGATATTACTACTATTACTACTGCTACTACTACTACTACTGCTACTACTATTACTACTACTATTATTACTGCTGCTACTACTACTACTACTGCTGCTAATATTACTACTACTATTATTACTACTGCTGCTGCTACTATTACTGCTACTACTATTACTACTACTGCTACTACTATTACTACTGCTGCTGCTACTGCTACTATTACTACTGCTACTACTACTACTACTACTGCTAATATTACTACTACTGCTACTACTACGATTACGGCTGCTACTACTACTACTACTACTGCTACTACAACTACTATTACTGCTACTACTGCTATTAATACTGCTGCTACTACCACTACTGCTGCTACCTCTACTGCTACTACTACTACTATTAATACTAATACTATTACCACTGCTGCTACTATTACTACTACTACTACTACTATTACACCTACTGCTACTACTACTACTATTAATACTAATACTATTACCACTGCTGCTACTATTACTACTACTACTACTACTATTACACCTACTGCTACTACTACTGCTACTACTACCACTATTACTACTGCTGCTGCTACTATTACTACTACTACTACTACTATTACTACTACTGCTACTACTACTGCTACTACTACTGCTGCTGCTACTATTACTACTACTATTATTACTACTTCTGCTACTATTACTACTACTACTACTACTATTACTACTACTGCTACTACTACTACTATTACTTCTGCTACTATTACTACGACTACTACTACTATTACTACTGCTGCTACTACTACTGCTACTACTACTACTATTACTACTGCTGCTACTAATACTTCTAATGCTACGACTATTACTACTGCTACTATTACTACTGCTGCTGCTACTATTATTACTACTACTACTATTACTACTGCTGCTACCACTACTACTACTACTGCTACTATTACTACTATTATTACTACTTCTGCTGCTGCTACTATTACTATTACTGCTAGTATTACCACTACTACTGCTACTACTACTACTATTACTACTGCTGCTGCTACTATTACTACTTATATTACTATTACTGCTGCTACTACTAATACTACTACTACGGCAGCTATTACTACTACTGTTTACTACTACTACTGCTACTATTACTATTGCTACTACTATTACTACTGCTACTACTGCTGATGCTACTATTACTACTGCTAATAATACTACTACTACTAATAATAATATTACTACTACTACTGCTGCTATTATCACTACTACTACTACTACTATTACTACTGCTACTATTACTACTACTACTATTACTACTATTACTACTACTACTACTACTACTACTATTACAACTGCTACTACTACTATTACTGCTACTACTGCTGCTGCTACTACTACTACTACTACTGCTGCTACTATTACTACTGCTACTATTACTACTACGATTATTACTACTGCTGCTTCTGCTACTATTACTACTACTAATATTACCACTACTGCTGCTACTACTACTACTACTATTACCACTACTACTACTATTACTACTGCTACTACTACTATTACTACTGCTGCTGCTACTGCTACTATTACTACTGCTACTACTACTATTACTACTACTACTACTGCTAATATTACTACTACTGCTAATATTACTACTACTGCTACTATTACTACTACCACTACTGCTACTGCTACCATTACTACTACTGCTACTAGTACTACTGCTAGTACTACTACTACACACTAACAGGCAGTGATGGTTCTGTGAGAACAGGTGCTGTTTACAACAGCTGGGTGTGTGTGTGTGTGTGTGTGTGTGTGTGTGTGTGTGTGTGTGTGTGTGTGTGTGTGTGTGTGTGTGTGTGTCTGGAGGGGTGCCATTGGAGGCCTGCTATTGCTAACCACACTGACAGGGGAGCTAAAAGCTCCTCCTATATTTAGCCTAGCCGCCCAAACACATTTGCTAATTTAAAAAGCGGTGTAAGGGGAGGGGAGAGGTATGTATGCAAAGGTATGTGTTTTATTGTATGTGTGTGTGTGTGTGTGTGTGTGTGTGTGTGTGTGTGTGTGTGTGTGTGTGTGTGTGTGTGTGTGTGTGTGTGTGTGTGTGTGTGTGTGTGTGTGTGTGTGTGTGTGTGTGTGTGTGTGTGTGTGTGTGTGTGTGAGAGATGGAGAAAGAGAGAGATAAGCTACATCAAGGGAAACCTGGGTTTGAGGGCAGATATCCTCTGTCTGGCCTGCTGCTGACCAGGGCCAGGCCCACTCCCATGACACCACATTGAAGCAGCATTATGTTTCAGCCATATGGGAGGAAGTATAGTTGAAGTCAAAAGTTTACATACACCTTAGACAAATACATTTAAACTCAGATTTTCACAATTCCTGACATTTAATCCTAGTAGAAATTCCCTGTCTTAGGTCAGCTAGGATCACCACTTTATTTTAAGAATGTGACATGTCAGAATAATAGTAGAGAGAATAATTTATTTCAGCTTTTATTTCTTTCATCACATTCCCAGTAGGTCAGAAGTTTACATACACTCAATTAGTATTTGGTAGCATTGCCTTTAAATTGTTTAACTTGGGTCAAATGTTTCAGGTAGCCTTCCACAAGCTTCCCGCAATAAGATGGATGAATTTTGGCCCATTCCTCCTGACAGAGCTGGTGTAACTGAGTCAGGTTTGTAGGCCTCCTTGCTGGCACACGCTTTTTCAGTTCTGCCCACAAATTTTCTATAGGATTGAGGTCAGGGCTTTGTGATGGCCACTCCAATACCTTGACTTTGTTGTCCTTAAGCCATTTTGTCACAACTTTGGAAGTATGCTTGGGGTCATTGTCCATTTGGAAGACCCATTTGCGACCAAGCTTTAACTTCCTGACTGATGTCTTGAGATGTTGCTTCAATATATCCACATAATTTTCCTGCCTCATGATGCCATCTATTTTGTGAAGTGCACCAGTCCCACTGGCAGCAAAGCACCCCCACAACATGAGGCTGCCACCCCCGTGCTTCACGGTTGGGATGGTGTTCTTCGGCTTGCAAGCCTCCCCCTTTTTCCTCCAAACATAACTATGGTCATTATGGCAAAACAGTTATATTTTTGTTTCATCAGACCAGAGAACATTTCTCCAAAAATGACGATCTATGTCCCCATGTGCTGTTGCAAACCAGATTTTTTGCGACTGCACTTGAAGAAACTTTCAAACTTTCTAGAAATGTTCCAGATTGACTGACCTTCATGTCTTAAAGTAATGATGGATTGTCATTTCTCTTTGCTTATTTGAGCTGTTCCTGCCATTATATGGACTTCGTCTTTTACCAAATAGGGCTATCTTCGGTATACCACCCCTACTTTGTCACAACACACCTGTTAATTGAAATGCATTCCAGGTGACTACCTCATGAAGCTGGTTGAGAGAATGCCAAGAGTGTGCACAGCTGTCATCAAGGCAAAGTGTAGCTACTTTGAATAATCTGATTTGTTTAACACTTTTTTGGTTACTACATGATTCCATATGTGTTATTTCATAGTGTTGATGTCTTCACTTTTGTTCTACAATGTAGAAAATAGTAAAAATAAAGTAAAACCCTTGAATGAGTAGGTGTGTCCAAACTTTTGACTGGTACTGTATGTTACCCAGAGCATCTTTCCAGAAAATATGTATTTTTAAGTTGTAGATTTTATTGTGCATTTATGACTTTTGTAAATTGTGTCAAATAATTCAGCATTAGCTGCCATTGATACTGTGTTGCCTTACTGAATTTGAAATAAACCATTCTCTCTCTTACAGGTTTTCCCGCCATTCTGGGATGAGATTCCCTTTCCATGAATGGAAAAGGAGAGAAAATTTAACAGCAATGATACACAACTCAATACCAAAGACAGCTCTTGTCTGTCAATCTCAAACACAACCCTGCTTTGATGGGTCAGTCAGTCAGACAGTCAGTCAGACATTCAGTCAGACAATCAGACAGACAGTCAGTCAGTCAGACAATCAGACAGACAGTCAGTCAGACAGTCGGTCAGACAGTCAGATAGTCAGACAGTCGGTCAGATAGTCAGACAGTCAGTCGGTCAGACAGTCAGTCAGTCAGTCAGTCACACAGACAGTCAGTCAGTCAGTCACACAGACAGTCAGTCAGTCAGATAGTCAGACAATCGGTCAGATTGTCTGACAGTCAGTCAGATAGTCTGACAGTCGGTCAGATAGTCTGACTGTCGGTCAGATAGTCTGACTGTCGGTCAGATAGTCAGATAGTCTGACAGTCGGTCAGATAGTCTGACAGTCAGTCTGACAGTCGGTCAGATAGTCAGATAGTCTGACAGTCGGTCAGATAGTCTGACAGTCGGTCAGATAGTCTGACAGTCACTCAGTCAGACAGTCAGTCACTCAGACAGTCAGTCAGTCAGACAGACAGTCAGTCAGTCAGTTAGTCGACAGCCCATCACACCACATGCTCCGGACCAGCTGCAAAAAAACAACTCGTAATCCAATTCAGATGGAGGATTCCAGGAAAGTAGAGAGTGATAGACTGTAACAGGAACATCTGGACAGACAGGGCTCTCTACACAATCACCTACTGTCAACAACATCATACACTTGGATTAGATCTTCTGGATTTCTCCAGTCCAGACCTTACTTGGGTATTTCCAAACCTGAGGATCTGAAGGGAATAGGTGTGACTTTCGCTCATAGTTAAAAATGGTACGTTTTATTTAGCTATTTCAGTCACACAAAAAACTGGACGTTTCTTCTGTCAATTGCCATCATTAAAATCTACTAATCTCCAACCTGAGGAGGATCTATAATGTATGACCGATATATGATCAGAGTTTGACCAGCGTTACTGTATGAAAAAGGTCAAAATGGGATTGTATTCACGCTTGAAACAGACAATGCTCATATGGGGTTGTCTGTGGCCCAGTCAAAATAGAATGGGGCCGGTGTTGTGCCCTACTCTGGACTGTATAGAAAGGGGCCGGTGTTGTGCCCTACTCTGGACTGTATAGAATGGGGGCCGGTGTTGTGCCCTACTCTGGACTGTATAGAATGGGGGCCGGTGTTGTGCCCTACTCTGGACTGTATAGAATGGGGGCCGGTGTTGTGCCCTACTCTGGACTGTATAGAATGGGGGCCGGTGTTGTGCCCTACTCTGGACTGTATAGAATGGGGGCCGGTGTTGTGCCCTACTCTGGACTGTATAGAATGGGGCCGGTGTTGTGCCCTACTCTGGACTGTATAGAATGGGGCCGGTGTTGTGCCCTACTCTGGACTGTATAGAATGGGGCCGGTGTTGTGCCCTACTCTGGACTGTATAGAATGGGGCCGGTGTTGTGCCCTACTCTGGACTGTATAGAATGGGGCCGGTGTTGTGCCCTACTCTGGACTGTATAGAATGGGGCCGGTGTTGTGCCCTACTCTGGACTGTATAGAATGGGGCCGGTGTTGTGCCCTACTCTGGACTGTATAGAATGGGGCCGGTGTTGTGCCCTACTCTGGACTGTATAAAATGGGGGCCGGTGTTGTGCCCTACTCTGGACTGTATAGAATGGGGCCGGTGTTGTGCCCTACTCTGGACTGTATAGAATGGGGCCGGTGTTGTGCCCTACTCTGGACTGTATAGAATGGGGGCCGGTGTTGTGCCCTACTCTGGACTGTATAGAATGGGGCCGGTGTTGTGCCCTACTCTGGACTGTATAGAATGGGGGCCGGTGTTGTGCCCTACTCTGGACTGTATAGAATGGGGCCGGTGTTGTGCCCTACTCTGGACTGTATAGAATGGGGCCGGTGTTGTGCCCTACTCTGGACTGTATAGAATGGGGCCGGTGTTGTGCCCTACTCTGGACTGTATAGAATGGGGGCCGGTGTTGTGCCCTACTCTGGACTGTATAGAATGGGGCCGGTGTTGTGCCCTACTCTGGACTGTATAGAATGGGGGCCGGTGTTGTGCCCTACTCTGGACTGTATAGAATGGGGCCGGTGTTGTGCCCTACTCTGGACTGTATAGAATGGGGCCGGTGTTGTGCCCTACTCTGAACTGTATAGAATGCGGCTGGTGTTGTGCCCTACTCTGGACTGTATAGAATGGGGCCGGTGTTGTGCCCTACTCTGGACTGTATAGAATGGGGCCGGTGTTGTGCCCTACTCTGAACTGTATAGAATGCGGCCGGTGTTGTGCCCTACTCTGGACTGTATAGAATGGGGACGGTGTTGTGCCCTACTCTGGACTGTATAGAATGCGGCCGGTGTTGTGCCCTACTCTGGACTGTATAGAATGGGGCCGGTGTTGTGCCCTACTCTGGACTGTATAGAATGGGGACGGTGTTGTGCCCTACTCTGGACTGTATAGAATGGGGCCGGTGTTGTGCCCTACTCTGGACTGTATAGAATGGGGCCGGTGTTGTGCCCTACTCTGGACTGTATAGAATGGGGCCGGTGTTGTGCCCTACTCTGGACTGTATAGAATGGGGACGGTGTTGTGCCCTACTCTGGACTGTATAGAATGGGGCCGGTGTTGTGCCCTACTCTGGACTGTATAGAATGGGGCCGGTGTTGTGCCCTACTCTGGACTGTATAGAATGGGGCCGGTGTTGTGCCCTACTCTGGACTGTATAGAATGCGGCCGGTGTTGTGCCCTACTCTGGACTGTATAGAATGCGGCCGGTGTTGTGCCCTACTCTGGACTGTATAGAATGCGGCCGGTGTTGTGCCCTACTCTGGACTGTATAGAATGGGGCCGGTGTTGTGCCCTACTCTGGACTGTATAGAATGCGGCCGGTGTTGTGCCCTACTCTGGACTGTATAGAATGGGGCCGGTGTTGTGCCCTACTCTGGACTGTATAGAATGGGGCCGGTGTTGTGCCCTACTCTGAACTGTATAGAATGCGGCCGGTGTTGTGCCCTACTCTGGACTGTATAGAATGGGGACGGTGTTGTGCCCTACTCTGGACTGTATAGAATGGGGCCGGTGTTGTGCCCTACTCTGGACTGTATAGAATGGGGGTCGGTGTTGTGCCCTACTCTGGACTGTATAGAATGGGGCCGGTGTTGTGCCCTACTCTGGACTGTATAGAATGGGGCCGGTGTTGTGCCCTACTCTGGACTGTATAGAATGGGGGCGGTGTTGTGCCCTACTCTGGACTGTATAGAATGGGGGCCGGTGTTGTGCCCTAGTCTGGACTGTATAGAATGGGGCCGGTGTTGTGCCCTAGTCTGGACTGTATAGAATGGGGCCGGTGTTGTGCCCTAGTCTGGACTGTATAGAATGGGGCCGGTGTTGTGCTCTACTCTGGACTGTATAGAATGGGGCCGGTGTTGTGCCCTACTCTGGACTGTATAGAATGGGGACGGTGTTGTGCCCTACTCTGGACTGTATAGAATGGGGCCGGTGTTGTGCTCTACTCTGGACTGTATAGAATGGGGCCGGTGTTGTGCCCTACTCTGGACTGTATAGAATGGGGACGGTGTTGTGCCCTACTCTGGACTGTATAGAATGGGGCCGGTGTTGTGCCCTACTCTGGACTGTATAGAATGGGGCCGGTGTTGTGCCCTATTCTGGACTGTATAGAATGGGGCCGGTGTTGTGCCCTACTCTGGACTGTATAGAATGGGGCCGGTGTTGTGCCCTACTCTGGACTGTATAGAATGGGGCCGGTGTTGTGCCCTACTCTGGACTGTATAGAATGCGGCCGGTGTTGTGCCCTACTCTGGACTGTATAGAATGGGGGAGGGTTTGGGCTACTCTGATAAACTTACATTAGCTTCATACAGAATGTTCTGAGAACAGGAGTGGTAAAAATGTAAATGAGAAACCAAAGGTAATGTGATGGGTAAGGTTTCAGTATCACCTTATTAGTCATCAGACACAATAACTACCAAGCTAGATCACACATTATCTGATAAATGGTTACTACAAGTCATTATTTGATCACTGGTCGTTGGTTACTAAAGGCGACCCCGTAGATCTGTGATAATCTGATATCCGATCCCCCTCCTAAAGGTAAGCCTGACCTACACTTTTCTTTCTTCCCTAAATCACATTAACCTCCCAAACATCTTCCAGCCCTGCCGTCCCCTTCTCTAACCTCTCTTACCCAACAATATACTTAGGGTGTGTCCCAAATGGCACCCTATTCCCTACACAGTGCACATAGTGCTATGGGCCCTATAGGTTGTGTAATATATAGAGAGGATGCCATTTGGGATGCAGTTACGCCTCTCCCTTACAGGACCCAATGAAGCATCACACAAATATCTGTAGAACCCAATGAAGCATCACACAAATATCTGTAGGACCCAATGAAGCATCACACACATATCTGTAGCGGACAGGTCCCACTCTTATCCGCCCTCTGCCCATTTAAGCTGAAACACACGCTGCCGTTTACACAAGAGCTCCATAAAAGTGCCCAGGCAGAGCTATCTATCTATCTCCCTTCCTTGCCTGCCATTCATTCAGCCTGTGTTGGGTTAGTGCGCTAACTGCCGCTAACGCTAACCCGTTGGTGAGTAGTTAGTATAGCCAGGCAGAATTAATGGGAATCAGAGGGATCTAATAGGTTAGCCCATGATCACATGTCATTGACAAGGCCTGTTAGCCTGACCTGTGCCGTTCCAAGCCTGCGCTAGCTGCTAGCCACCAATCCCTACCAACCCCATTGATCATTTTGCGCTAGCTGCTTCAGTCAGTGCTGTTAATCAATTTAGGGGCCGGGGCTGTAGGATGAGGAGCCAGTAATGATGCTCTCTGCTCTCTCCCCAGAGACGGGGCATTATAAAGAAGCTACATTATTTATCAGCAGGGCCTGGATGGGGCCTCCATTAGCCCCCACTCAATTGAGTCGCTGGCAATGAAGGGAGGAGTGGATGGAGAGAGGAATAAAGAGATGCAGAGCGATAAAGAGGAGCGGAGAGAGGGATGAAGAGAGGTAAAGAGGAGAGGAGAGAGGGATGAAGAGATGGAGAGAGATAACGAATAGAGGGATGGGAGAGGAGGGTGTGTGTGTGTGCGTGCGTTCGTTCGTGTGTACGTGCATGTGCAAGTGTGTCTGAGAGAGAGAAAAAGAGTGAACAGAGAGACCAAGGGAGGAAAGAGGGAGAGAGAGAGGAAAAGAGAGAGAGAGGGGGAAAGAGTGAGGAGAGAGAGAGAGGAACGAGGGAGGAGAGCGAAGGGGGATGCAAATTCTCATTAATACACACACTGTCTAGCCTCTCGCGTAAACCTTCCACTTCACACAAGAGTGTTCCCTCTAACTGTCAGCTCAGCAGCCCAACACAAATAGTGACTGTATGGCCTCGTTGTGCTGTCTCCCTCTCACTCTGTGTGGCCTGACCCATCGCCATGGAGGAGGTGTATCTATTCCATGTATTATGTGTTCATTAATACACAGATAACAATCATCAAGTGCCAAAACTGGATGTCAAGTATCGATGAATGATCTCCAAAAAGCAGCAGAGAGAATGTTTCGGCAAGCAAGCCCTCACGAACTAGGCCTACCCACAACACCCAAACAACCATACCTCCCCAG
This sequence comes from Salvelinus namaycush, assembly GCF_016432855.1. Classification (NCBI taxonomy): domain Eukaryota; kingdom Metazoa; phylum Chordata; class Actinopteri; order Salmoniformes; family Salmonidae; genus Salvelinus; species Salvelinus namaycush. The sequence continues at coordinate 13,000,748 of NC_052348.1, forward strand.
TCTCTACAGTAGACAGAAATAACCAGACAGACAGGAAGACGGAGAGGTGTTGCCCTTGGTGACTAGACACAGCATTGACCCAGGAGGTCTACACAAATCTAGGGTCAGTTATCACACACGCACACATGCGCACACACACACATCCACCACACCTCACGTTAGCCACAGACATAACTCACCCACTGTAACCAACACATGGGCTTTCAATCAGCTATCCCAACCATCCCAGGCATTTGGGGTAAGTGTTGTTTGTGGTGGTTGGGCTGGTGGGGAGAACACCTCTGGCCAATACATCATGAGGGGTCTGGGATGGGATGGGTCGCACATATAGAGAAGGGCTATTCTGAGGATGCCTCTGTCTGAACTGAGAATTATGTTATGGCTGGAGACTGGAACTTGTTTATTCCTATAAGGGGGAAATGTCTCTCCAAGTCCACCATGTGCTGTACCAGACTGAATACAGGAGATGTCCACCTATAGATGAACAGAAGAGGAACTGAGAAATGTGCCATTTCCTCTGTATAAGATCTAGGTTAAATGTCTAAGCTAAGACTGTACTCATTTTTACAGTGTTAACTACACAGAAAAATACCTCATTCTCTGAGATAATGTTGCATATGAATTATCAATATCACTATCAACACTAGGATTTAGAGATACAGTAGACATGTCCCTTTCACTCCTTCTCTTATCCTGTCTTTAGCGAACCCAACATCTATCTGTTATCAGACCATTCCAGAAATATCACATCTTTATAACTATGTAACACAGGCATTGCATCACAATCTTTATATCTATTTAAAAGTTTGAATAAAGCCAAAGTGTCAGTCTACAGTGTGCCCCGCAAAAAAAACAGAAACAAATTGTTCATTTATAATAAAACACAAACCTGATTTTGACAAGAATGCAGCAGGATTCAACAATTGTACTAAATCATGGACAAGGACAAATTCCAGTCCTTTGAGTAATCTGATATGTCATCTTCAATGATGTCAGGAGATCTGGCCCTGCTGCTCAGGGTCTCACAGACACACAGGCTCGCTCTGCATCCATGAGGCATGGAACACACACACACACACACACACACACACACACACACACACACACACACACACACACACACACACACACACACACACACACACACACACACACGTGTGCACACAATGCACGCACACACACGCACACATGCATGTGCACGCGCGCGCAAACACACACGATGGAAAAGATAGATAGCCTATGTTGATTATTTAAAGCAAGTCATTTAGCAATGAGACACAGCTTCCCTCCAAATGGACACTGACGTTGAGATGAAGATCACTGTTAATATCCAATTAAATATCGCAAATCTTGGTTTTGCATCTTGGTTTTGCTGCTACATGCATGATGCATGAACATAAATCAAATAATCTGCATGACATTTACAGATGGAAAGTAAACATGTGTGTCACAAATCTGATGTTGATACTATTGCTGAGTACAAGGGGCCTACATCAGTAGCATATTAGATTTAATCACAACAAATACAGATGGACAGACTGATATCAAACATCATACCAACACAATGCATCACAAAGGTTAACCATCAAAGCAGACTGACACATTGAAATGCACACATTGTGCACACTATAAATATTGTTCACAAGTACGTGTTCCAACTGTAGAATACACGACAATACAATGTTACAAATATGAAATGAATCCCACATTCTACTAACGTTAATTGTCAATCAATCTCTGTTGCCAAATATGATAGACAGAAAAGTTTGAAGCCTTAAAATACACTTTCACTGTCTCTATCCCTTTTAAAAAGTTGCAAATACTATTTTCTTATAAGCAATAGATCTAGTCAACCGAACATACTCATTCCCCCAAGGTTGTTGATGTTTTGACGGGTGAAAAATAAAGTTTACAGTACCTTATAAACAGCTATCAAGCTCGCTCTCAACGCTTCCATACTATACAGCTGCCTGTCTCTGGTCTCCTCGCGCTGGCGTCAGGGAGTCGCAGGGCCGTCGCACCCTCCGCGGAGCGCCAGTATCATGCCGCGGGATACAGTTTAGGGCGGTCCATGAATAACAAGACCTACTTTTACACATCTAACATTTTCATGCACTGTGGAATAAACTATAGAACAATGTATTATTTCGTGGAGTTTTTTAAAAGAGGGCTAGCTCTTTTGCTATTTTGGCAGTGGAGACTCTAGAGCAGCGCCAAGTTGATTGCCTGTAGAGGACTATATACTCATCTGAATCCTATGTTTGTCATTAAAAGATACAGTTATGTGTTACATCTTTTATGTGCAAATTGCATGAATGAGAAAAGAAGTACAGTTAGCATATTTATTTTACGAAGCTGTGAACATGTTTGAGGGTTTGATTCATTGTGATTAGATAGCAGAACATTCTTGCAGATGGATTGGCACAGCTGTTTTTGATGAACAGTTGCATTTTTTCTAAAGATACATTTATTGCCATTAATGTATTGCTGATTCAACAAAATGGCCACACACATTCACACACTGTAAATAAAGATTGTGATCATTTCTTGTCGAAGGAATGCATTGAATGAATTATAAATGAATGCATATAACCGACACAAAAACGTAGGTTATTCTGGTGTAATACTTTATAATATAATAGTATATGCCATTTAGCAGACGCTTTTATTCAAAGTTACTTACAGTCAAGTGTGTAAACACATACATTCTTATATTATACTGAACAAAAATATAAACACAACATGCAACAATTTCAAAGATTTTACTGAGTTACAGTTCATATAAGGATATCAGTCAATTGAAATAAATAAATTAGGCCCTAATCTATGGATTTTACATGACTGGGCAGGGCGCAGCCATGGGTGGGCCTGGGAGGGCATAGGCCCACCCACTTGGGAGCCAGGCCCAGGCAATCAGAATGAGTTTTCCCCCACAAAGGGGCTTTATTATAGACAGAAATATATATGGTCTCAGACGATCCCTCAGGTGATGAAGCCGGATGTGGAGGTCCTGGGCTGGCGTGGTTACAATGTGGTCTGCGGTTGTGAGCCCGGTTGGACGTACTGCCAAATTCTCTAAAACGACGTTGGAGGTGACTTATGGTAGAGAAATTAACACTTAATTTTCTGCCAACAGCTCTGGTGGACATTCCTGCAGTCAGCATGCCAATTTCACACTCCCTCAAAACTTGAGACATTTGTGGCATTGTGTTGTGACAAAACTGCACATTTTAGAGTGGCCTTTTATTTCCCCCAGCACAAGGTGCACCGGTGTAATGATCGTGCTGTTTAATCAACTTATTCATATGCAACACCTGTCAGGTGGACGAATTATCTTGGTAAATGAGAAATGCTCACTAACAGGGATGTAAACAAATTTGTGCACAACATTTAAGAGAAATAAGCTTTTTGTGCACATGGAACATTTCTGGGATCTTTTATTTCAGCTCATGAAACATCGGATCAGCACTTTACATGGTGCGTTTATATTTTTGTTCAGTATATATTCAATAACCAGAATATGCCAATTTACTGTAGACCTAATATAAGCCTATTATCACCGCAAGTTAAAAATACACCTTCTGTCTCAGAACTGGATCAGTAATCTCTTGCAAATATGAGAGAAAGAGCGATAACACTGGTGTGGTTATCTGATGGAACTGATCTGAACTCTTGAACTGATCTGTGCTAAGCTTGTTCTTAGTTCCCCTTCTTTGATTGTGGCGCGATAAGCACTATTTATGTAGTCGGGAGAACTAAAGTGTCTAAGGCAAGTGTCAACACAAAGAGCATGTTCTGTCATGTCCTCATATAGGCTACCATCTCAAATGAACACCTTGCTCCAGGGCCTAGGCCTAAAGACAGTGTTTTAAAGTAAAGTGGAGAATGACAGCTGTGTTACAACTTAACAACAATGGGCCTGTGTTAAATGTGGGGAAAGACGGCTTAGTTTGTATCAACCCTCATTTTGATAGTTGCACTGTCAGAGAGAACGAAGCTGCAACGATTCATCAAACCATCTCATTAATACTGCATGCTAATGCATGAAAATAGACGTTAGGGTATCAGGCAGGCAGCAGACAGGCTGGACGACAGGAACATTAAGTTTAATTTCCTCTCTCAGATTTGTGTGAGAGAGATGATACTAGACTGCAGACATAAACCCATTTTATATGTATTGACTGAATTGATAAATAGGCTCAATACATAGGCTAATAATAATTACTGATCGTTTACAATTGTGGGATAGTGCACCATAGCCTAGCCTACATCTGGAAACCTGTAAGAAAATGAAGCAAAGAAGAATAGAATACAATAGAATATGACATGATAGACTACAATAGAATATAACATACTGGAATAGAACAGAATAGAATAGGCCTATGCCATGATGACAGTGAACCTGTCATTGTCATAAAATTACCATTGACATAATTTATGAGAAATAGGCTAAATAGATCTTCCTTTTGAGATGAAAGATTTCGTAGAATTTCGTAGAATTTTTACTGGTCAAGAATTTTCACCGGTCAAGTTTGACATGGCTATTTGGCAAATTGGAGGGAATAGCCGCCGGCAGCAAACAGAGACAAGCCGGTGGAACTAGATTATCCTCAGGACTACTAGCCGCGGAGGAAAACCGCTGAAAGTGGAAGTTACTAGCGCAGGTTACGTCACGGGGCTGGCGACAGAATGTCTGAGTGAGGCGAGAGCAAGCTGCATGTGAATGTGAAGTGAAATCTGGGAAAACAGTGCGATGCGCGAGCGTGTTGGGAGCAGTTGAGGAGGAAAGACAAGGACTCTCGGAGGAGACCTGAATTAGAATAAAATTGTCAGCAAATTTGATTACTTTGCTGTTTTAGAGCAGCAACAGTGTCTGTTTGCTCTCTCTTGTTCTGGCTGTACTTTTACAGACTGCAACTCACTGTCCAAATACTGTATATTAATTTGTTTGCAAAGCTGGCAGCCACCCTTAGGCAAATATTTGCATTATGGCACCATCATATCTGATAAACACAGAGATAAAACAATGCACATGTTCTGTGCCAGACAGACTATCAGTGTAAGCATAGCATAATTGTAATCAATTTATCAAACCTATTTGAATCAGAACCTTTACAAGTTATTTTGATTACTTGATTGCAAAAGAATGTGTGCATTTGCTGATATACACTATATATACAAAAGTATGTGGACACCCCTTCAAATGAGTGGATTTGTCTATTTCAGCCACACCCGTTGCTGACAGGTGTATAAAATCATGCACATAGACAAACACTGGCAGTAGAATGGCCTTACTGAAGAGTTCAATGACTTTCAACGTGGCACCATCATAGGATGCCACCTTTCCAGCAAGTCAGTTTGTCAAATTTCTGCGCTGCTAGAGCTGCCCCGGTCAACCTTTAAGTGCTGTTATTGTGAATTGGAAACATCTAGGAGCAACACAGACTCAGCACGAAGTGGTAGGCCACACAAGCTCACAGAATGAGACCACCGAGTGCTGAAGCACATAGCACGTAAAAATCTTCTGTCCTCGGTTGCAACACTCACTACCTGAGTTCCAAACAGCCTCTGGAAGCAACATCAGCACAATAACTTTTCATCAGGAGCTTCATGAAATGGGTTTCCAAGGCGGAGCAGCCACACACAAGCCTAAGATCACCAGACGCAATGAGTCGGCTGGAGTGGTAAGCTCGCCGCCATTGGACTCTGGAGCAGTGGAAACGTGTTCTCTGGAGTGATGAATCACGCTTCACCATCTGGCAGTCTGGCGGACAAATCTGGGTTTGGCAGATGCCAGGAGAATGCTTCCTGCCCAAAGCATAGTGCCAACTGTAAAGTTTGGTGGAGGAGGAATAATGGTATGGGGCTATTTTTCATGGTTCGGGCTAGGCCCCTTAGTTCCAGTGAAGGGAAATCTTAACGCTACAGCATACAATGACATTCTAGACCATTCTGTGCTTCCAACATTGTGGCAACAGTTTGAAGAAGGCCCTTTACTGTTTCAGCATGACAATGCCCCTGTGCACGAAGCAAGGTCCATACAGAAATGGTTTGTTGAGGTCGGTGTGGAATAGAATGACAGACTCCTAGATTATGGCGGATGGCGGTCGGTATGACACTGGCCTTTCATGGAATGTTTGACTCATCCTAATTTTGATTAAACTCATTTGTCTACTCATATAGTCAATGGATACCTTATATTGTTCTTCAGAAACTGTTAACACAAGAAAAGGAAAATGCATCTGAACTGTAATATCATAGTAAAAGTCATTAGAGATTTCATGAAAGCAGGACTATGGAAAGAACTGGGAAATAGAGTCAACCACCTTATCTTCCATATGCTGTCTCACCACCATTCTTTCTAGTGATGTGTGTGTGTGTCTTTTTCTTTCCTGAGATGTTCTATGACAGGTCCTATTGTTAGGTCATCACACAGCTGGATACCTTGGAGTGACTGGAGAAGAGAAAAGATCTATTGGAGAGGTCGTCACCTTCCCATCTCTCTTTACCACACAAACACAGGCATGCACGCACAGCACACACAAACACACACTGCCTGTGTACTAAATAATGGAAGGCGTTGCTTTCTAAGCACAGATCCAGGATCAGCTCTTCCCGAGACCAACCCTAACCAAAAAAAAAGGGTTCAATGCATATCTGACCCAGACCTAAGATAACCTACTACACCCGACTCAATCTTAAACCTATCTGTCCACTCCTTAGTGACCAGTGACCAGTGATCTAAAATAAGACGATAGGTGGGTAACCAAAGGTGGGAACCAATGGTTAGTAGTGTGAGTCATTGACATCACTGGTATAGTGAGACTTATGATCCTGGTACACCTGTTTTCATCTTAAACCTGTCCGTCCACTCCTTAGTGGCCACTGATATAAAATGACTAAAATTAGACGCGATAGGTGGGAACCAATAAGAGGTGGAACCAATGGTTAGTGACTGTGGGCATTTAATATCATACACTTAATGTTGTGGGCGCATGGCCAGCCACTTTGATTTCACTTAGTTGTTTGAGATCAGAGGTCATGAGGACAGCGTGCCATTGGCCCATTTAAAAGCATTGGAACTCAGCCTGTCTCTAGGCTAGACGGCATGAGGAAGAGCATAACTGGAAGGTTGGATTGCAGCACAGCGTTCCATAGACGTTCCATGAATTGGCACGGGCATCGGAATGCTCTACGACGAACGATGACAGACGTGTTTAGATGAGAGTGAGAGAGACCGGGCGGGCGGTGCGAGTGGGGACGTTGCTCCCCCCCCCCCCCCCCCCCACCGGAGGACTTTGGCAGGACTGGTAGGTTTTTCAGTAACAACAGGCATTCTGGCAGGCAGTGTATCAGCCAGCTCGCATTTCAAACGGGCGCCTCTCTTGACGCGGCTTTCCACTAGTCCTTCTAGAAATAATGTTAGGAGTGGTAATATTAAAACTGTCTCTCTACGGGCTGAGGGATTACTATCTCCATCCAGTCACTGCACAGCACAATGCCCTAAGCCTTCCTCAGTAGCATACTGTAACATTCAGGTGTCACTCACTCATGTCAGTGACCACAACAAGCATATTGCTGTGTATATATCATTGGCTATTGTCATCATGACTCTCTAAATTGCAAAATAACAAGGCAGACACATGCACACACAGCTATGCACTAACACGTGCACACACATGGTATGCAACAACAGAATGCATCAGTAGTACCCTACTATGTCACTTCTCCAGTATGACTCAAACCCCAGCCTGTAAGGACACGCACACACGCCACTCCTCTCCCCTCACCCCTCTGATCTGATCACAGGTCCGCTGGCGATTGCCGTTAGTCTCTGAGGACAATGTGCTATTTGTGAATCCGCCGTATGTAAACTGAGATGGCAGACTGTCGGCTGTGTCTAAAAATCACGGTTGGGGCTGGTCGCCTGCCCCCCACCCAACTACCCCCCAGAAGAGGCCCCCAAGGCAGGGCACCATGGAGGGTGGTCTGGGCTGCCCCTGTCCCCAGGGTTTGGCGGGTTGGGGGGGGGGGGGGGGTCACTTTTGGGGAGAAGCGTCAGCTGCCACGGTCACTTGGTGGATGAATGGAATAGTCAGCATCAGACAGCAGCTCACGGCTGTCAGTCAAGGATCCATCCTGAAACGATAGGTTTGTGGGCTACAACAGAGAAGGGAAGGTGACACACTGGGCCTCTCCTAACTGTGAGATGTTGTTGTATTTTATTAGACACATGCCGGTGAATTCTCAGATAGACCTTCACTTTCAGGCATACATCTCCTGACCCATCCACGTTTGGTGTTACGGATGTGATTAGAAGACCACAGAACATTCTTCAAGGCCTTTGGAGAGGACACAACGCGGTAGCACATAACGCTCATTCAGAAGCTCCATTAAGGGGAATGGGGTAATGGATTTAATTTACGGAGGGTTATACACAATATTCTTGTGAGGTGATGTCAGGGGTGACAGATGTACCGTGCAAGGTTCTCCTCAACCAGTTAATGGATCTTTAATAGAGGAAGTGGAGGAAATGGATGACGTAACTATAGCCTTGTAGAACACCCTAAAGCTAATCATCTCATACTGTACATCCAGCACTATTCTATCTCTCATATAAACACAGAACACAACACTGATATCGTACAGTACTGTATGTCATACTAAATATGGATCTGCTTTTGTAGTAGGGGTCACAATGGGGCAAAAATTTGAGCTAAATTACATAGATGTTTTTTTAATGGAGTGCAGTGATGAGGTCATCTCTCACGAGACACGCACACACACACACACACACACACACACACACGCACACACGCACACACGCACACACACACACACACACACACACACACACACACACACACACACACACACACACACACACACACACGTGTGTACATCTGGGAGTTGAGAGAGAGCATTGTAAGCGATAGCATCATGACGTCACCTCTTTTCCTGGATTGGCCTCCAAACACCAGAATGTACTGTAACAGCAGAACATACTGTAACAGCAGCGGGTAAAAATAGATCACAGTTCCCAAACAAAGCTGCGATGACTGATTTAAAAAAATAAAAAATAATTTAAGAATCACTCAGGCAGTGGTTGGAATTAGATCATTAGGGTACGTTTGAGGTCGACCGTCAATGAGTACAGAGTAACACAAGGAGCGGGGCAGCTGTGGAAGTGATTAGATATAAGTTACTCATTAAAATGGATTGTGATACAGATTTAGCTCAATGAAGGAAAAATGTATTATTGTTACAACACAATGATGGTCTTGGAGTAAGGACACCCTGTCCAGTCGAAAAGAATATCAGGTGATAACTGCACCATCTCAAAGCAGGTCTGGTTAGACAAACAAATAAAAAGGGCCTCTGATTTCCAGAACTTTGAGACGCAGCACGCAAATAAGAGGCATACAACCGAACGGTTCAATTAACATTATTACGTTTCACCCATCATGAAATTCCTGTTAAAATGTCAGTATGTGTGGGTATAGCAGGGCTGTTGAATTGAACACTTGTTAAAGAAGCAGAAGCTTGAGGACATCCCTCCCTTGCTTTGTTGACCTTTAGGGGAGAGAGATAGAGGCGAGCTGCACCCACCTACCCAGACTGAATGATGATGTCATGCCACCCACCTCCAGACCAGTGGTGGATTGATCTCTGTAGTACCACACCTTAGCCCCCCTGGGCTGCATGTATCTGTGTCCTCACTGCCCTGCACCCGAGGGAGGCAGGTGGAGGGACTAGGAGGGAGGTGGTAGTGGGGTTAGGGTCAGGGGTAATGTGGTTACAAGCTCAGTTAACTGCTCCAATCCAATCGTTCTTGATTAAGGGTTGTTGCATCATTTTACTCCCACCAGGGCAGACAGACCATCACTCTTTGCTCCCTCGCTACCCCCTCCAATAGTCTAGTTATTCACCCCCCCTCTCCCTCCTGTAGTATCTCCCCCTCTCTATCTTCCCCTATCTGCCACTCTCTCTAGTATCTTCCCCCCTTTCTCTCTCTAATATCTTCCCCTCTCTCACTCTTCCTCTATCTTCCCCCTCCCCCTCTCCTCTACTATCTTCCCCCCTTTCTCTCTGTAATATCACCACCCCCTCTCTCTCCTCTAGAATCTTTCCCCCACTTCTCTCTCTATCTTCCCCCATCTTCCCCCTCTCTCTCTCTAATATCTTCCCTCCTCTCTCTCTCCCTCTAATATCTTCCCTCCTCTATCTCCCCCCTCTCTCCCTCTAATATCTTCCCTCCTCTATCTCCCCCCCTCTCCCTCTAATATCTTCCCTCCTCTATCTCCCCCCCTCTCCCTCTAATATCTTCCCTCTATCTTCCCCCCTCTCTCTCCTCTAGTATCTTTCCCCTCTCTCCCACCCTCTCTCTCCTCTAGTATCTCCCCCCTCATATCTTCTCCCCATCTCTCTCCTCTAGTATCTCCACCGCCCCTCTCTCTCTCCGAGCATCCACTCCTCTCTCCCACCTCCTTCAGTGTGCAGCCTAGGCCTAAGGGGGAGACCCGTCCCATCGATCATGGCCAATTACCACAGCAACCCTCTCAGGACAGCACAGTGACAGGCAGACCTGGGTTCAAATACTATTTGAAATCACTTCAAATTCTTTATTTGAGCGTTATTGAGCTTGCCTGGCGCAATGGAACCAGTAGAATAGTCGCACAACTGTAAACCCAGTCCATCTAGAACCACAGGCAGGCCAAATCAACAGTTAAGTATTTGAAAGATTTCAAATAATATTTGAACCCAGGTCTGCTGTCTACAGCGCTCCAATAACCTCTCGTCTACTATATACTTCACTTTATGAGTCCTCTGAGTAGAATGGAGAGGATGGCTGAGAGATCGGTTGGTTAGTCCCCATAGGACAGAGACATGGAGGGGGTCACCTTCTGGAAAATGGCAGTGGCTGCATCTGAAATCCCACCCTATTCTCTGTATAGCGTACTACTTTATACCAGCGGCCAGAGGGCCAACCAACCGATCTCTCCACAATCTCACCCAGACTCCATTTCAAATCAAATCAAATTATATTTGTCACATGCTTTGTAAACAACAGGTGTAGGCTAACAGTGAAATGCTGACTGATGGGCCCTTCCCAACCATGCTGCGAACAAAAGAAATATAAAAAAATGGATTAAAAAAAAGCCAAACAATTCAGTGTCACCTTGTCGTGTACCAAGCTCAGAGTTTCCAAATGTTTCCTCTCATTTTCAAAGCGAGGAATCCCCTAGCCCTGACAGTCATCTTCATTAACGTCGAACATAATGAACATCAACGCAAAACTCAATTTCTTAGTGTTAGTGGCTATTTAGCCCCATCTAGTGGTTGAATACATGGTTGACTTTTAAACAGTACAACATAGAATTCTAGTTTGGATATTCTGTCATTTGCACCTTTAAAAGGAAAGATTCACCCATTTTGATTATTATATTGTTTTTGTGCATCTCTGAGCGATGTTCTATCTATGCTGGAAGTTAATAGGAACACAACTTTTTGATCATGAAAACGTATATCATACATGTCCAGGGTTGGGTAGGCTACTTTCTAAATGTAATCCGTTAGTTACTAGTTATCTGTAAAAAAAAAAATGTAATCAGTAACGTGATTTTAGATTACCCAAACTCAGTAACATAATCTGATTACATTCTGTAACTTTTAGTTTACTTTCCCCTTTTACTTTCCCCTTAAGAAGACAAAAATGTATGTTACCAATTGATTTATCCTGCAATAGATGTCGTTCAATGTTAAAGTTTACATAGCTGGCCATATATGGATGTAAAATGTTACTTAATGGGTTGGTTATGTAGGCTTCTTCTAACCCATCACTTTCTACTACATATAATATGATTAAATTATATATTTACATTAAAAACCAAAGTCTATCAGAATTCCAGTCATTCCAATAAATGTTATACCCCTTGATCTTCAAGAATAGGACTTGGAAATATGGAAGTATAGATTAGTCAAATTGTTGTAACTGAGCTATGGACTTATTAGCCAACCCTACTCTGTTTATGATTTTGTTGTCAAGGAGGACTGATTTGGCTCATTGATTCGAGTTGTTGAGCTCATGGAATTGCATGCTTTGAGCACTATTGAAAAGTGCTATTTACATGTGAAAAATTAATGCCATATGCTGCATTTGCTATAGGCCTATTGTTTACCTTTTTGTTGGTGACACTTTGATATCTTGATAATATGCAGCTGTTCAAAGGGCAAATCCACAGATGAAACAATAAAATGGACATCCTGCCTCTGTTTTGGTAAAAGGCTGAGGGATGGGCCTGGAGAAATGTAACCACTCTCAGATTAATAGACAGAGCTATGGATGCAAGGACTGACCATCCATGATATAAAAATGGTTTTAACCATGTTATGAGGCTATATACAGTGTTTGTTTACATTTACAACATCATAAACATTGGAATATAACAAGCTAATATTTTGGGTTCTAAGCTCATGAGGCATTTATAAATTATATTCTTCAAAAATCAATGGATATATAATTCTAATTTATAAATCCAAAAATGGATGTAGCCACTACAGATTGCCCATTTAAGTCTATCAAAGGTGTACAAGTTCAAGCATGTGTCCATTAGGACAATGGATATTTTTTTAATTATCAGCATGAATTACATTGAGCAATAAAAGCCCCACTTTTATTCCATAGGCTTGGATCCGCACTATGCAGTGGTTGCAAGAGCACATTTTTCATTGGCTGTCCACTGGTTTCAAAAACAATGATTGATAGGCAGCTTAAATGTATTGAATTCAACCATTATTGGGTTAAAAATATTTAGATTAGTGAACAGCCATCCACAACCCGTAAGCAGCAAATCGCTAAATGAGAGAGTAGCAATGTGATTCGCATCAATGTGCTTATGTAGCTATCAATAAGTGATATCCTTATCGCCGTAGACTACACCACTGCTGTCATCCTTACCTCCAAGCGTTTATTTAAATTGGTTGCCGACTACAGTCGCACCATTGGAAGACAGCTTGGACTGTAGTCTACAAAAGCCTATTCCTACTCTTTTCCCACGATCCATCAAACACATTTGGTGTGTCATGAAACAAACTTAAAAGCGACCTTTTTTCGATGCTGATTTGAATGTCGTTGAGAAAACAGAAGTGTCAAAGATTTTTCGCAAATATCCTTTCTGAATTTAAAAGTAATCCTCTAGTTTTACAAAAGTATCTAATCTGATTACAATATTTTTGCTGGTAATGTAACAGATTACAGGTCGTTTTTTTGTAGTCCCTTACATGTAACCGATTACATGTAACCGATTATTACATTACATGTAATCCATTACTCCCCAAAACTGTACATGTCAGATTTCAATACTGGCCGATGTTATAACGTGGGAGGATGCGATATTCCTACACAGAGAAATTTGTAATTTAACGGAGGGTCTCTCCTATTTGTCTGCCTCTTTAGTCCAGGGTGTCGTTGCGAATGTCACACTGCGAGCCCCTGGTGAGATTTTAAGACTCCTACATTGATAGTTGGTTTAGGCGATTTTACAGCTAGCTAGCTACTTCACATGCTAATATTATTATTATTAAAAAAATTGTATTGCATTTTTTTTTTATTTAACCATCATTTAGATAGGCAAGTCAGTTAAGAACAAATTCTTATTTACAATGACGGCCAAACCCGGACGACGATGGGCCAATTGTGCGCCGCCCTATGTTTTTTTATTTTTTTTATTTTTTTAATAAATTTATTTTATTCATAATACAAAAATCAACTTACATTGCTACATCAAACATGTCTAGCAAACCAAACACAGGTATTAACAATGCTCAAACATACAAAAAATATAAATACAAATAAAATACAAAAAATAAACAATTTAAGTGCAATTATATTCACTCTGAAAATATCTTATTATAATGATTCATGAAGATGTTATTCTTGTTGTTATTCACTAGGGTTAATGTTTTAATAAGATAATTAAATTCAATCAGAAAAATTGGTAATTTTGGTATAGAATTTTGGAATTTTTGTTTGTGTATAAAGTATTTGGCAACAAGAATTAAAAAATTAACTATCGTTTCAGTGGTTTTGTTATCATTGCAATAGTAACATATTATATATTTTATGTTAACATTATAGGCAGTGTTCATAATGTTAAATAAGTACTTTGCAAGGTTTTCCCAAAATTCTGACACAAATTTACATTCAAAGAACAAGTGAGACAGATTCTCACCTTCTTTTTCACAGAAAACGCAGATATCATCAATAGCCACAAATTTGGAAATCATAGAATTACATGGATATATCTTATGTAAAATTTTGAAGTGCACTTCCTTAACTTTGTTTGGTATACAGTATTTGTAAGGCCTTAACCATGCATTTTTCCAGACAATGTCAGGAATAAGCATGTTCCAGAAAAACTTTCCTCTCAGTGTAAGTTGGTTTTGTGAATGAAGAATTTGTCTTATATATTTATTACAACACGATTTCTCAAGTAAGCCCACGCCTTCCAATCTGAGTTCTGGATAAACTTTGTGATCATTCCCAAAACTAAGATGACTTTTCATAAGTGTAGTTAGACCACTGGGAACGGCTTTGATCACAGAAATAAACTCTCTGAAAGGTATTGGAAACTCTTTCACAATGTTATAAATTGTTCATATGTGAGAATATTACCCTTGTTGTCGAAAATATCAAGAACAAAGTCAATATTCCTCTCATGCCAGCTGGGTTAGAACAATGACTTATTCCTTACAGTTATGTCTGAATTATTCCACAAAAGAGCTTTATGAGGGGAAAAATTGTGCAGGAAACTTATTTTCCAGGCCAGTAAAGCTTGTTGGTGAAACCTAGCCAATTTAGCAGGTAATCTTTCAGGAATATAATTATATTTCAGTAAAAATTGAAGACCTCCCAATTTATTAAACACATTATTTGGAATGAAATACCATATTGAATCAGTATCGAGCAAACATTTTTTCAACCAGTTTGTCAACAAAATCCAACACTTCTAGACTGCCTTCAGCTCTTTTGTTAGAAAGGACAGATTTTTTTAGTATGTGAGACTTATTTTTCCAGATGAAGTCAAGAAAGGTCTTATTGATCTCTTTACAAGTAGCTGGATTTACACATAACGATAATGAGGGGTACACAAAACGAGACAGTCCCTCTGCCTTGGACAGAAGTACTCTCCCAAGTATAGAAAGATCTCTTTGTAGCCAATTATTAAACATATTTTTAGTTCTCTTAATTTTAGGAGAGAAATTCAAATGTTGTCTGACTAAGTGGTTTTTTGACAGATGTATTCCTAAATATTTAACACAGTCCTTTACAGGAATATTTTCAATTTCTTTATCATCAGAGTCAAATAAACATAAGATTTCACATTTAGAAACATTCAGCATTAATCCTGATGCAATAGAAAATGCAGTTATAGCATTAAGGGCATGTGCGACCTGGTCTTTGTCTCTTAAGAAAAGAGTAGTATCATCAGCCAGTTGGGAAATGTTGATTTCTTTGTTAAAAATGGTTAAGCCATACAAATTTGCATCATTCAGAATATCTAGAGATAGAAGTTCCACAACCAAAATGAATAAAAATGGCGAAATTGGGCATCCCTGTCGTACACTTCTGTTGATACTAAATCTTTTGGAAGTATTAAGGTTTAGTAGCACAGAACTATTTATATCTTTGTAAAACATGCAAATTACTTTAATAAAATTTTCACCAAATCCAAAAAGTTTAAGAGACCTAAAGAGAAATTCATGTTCAATTGTGTCAAAGGCTTTACAGAAGTCCAGAAATAGGACAACCGCATCTGAGTCAATTGCATCTGAATAATCTATAAGGTCCAAGACTAAACGAATGTTAGAGCTTATGTGACGGCCCTTCATAAATCCTGTTTGAGTCTCATTTATAATGGTATCTATTCCTTTCTTTAATCTTTTGGCATAAACCAGAGCAATCAATTTGTAATCAACATGCCAGATCCGTGTAAGTCTGTTCTAATTCTAGTTGTAAAGACCTGAACACAGACTCCTCTTCTTCAGATAGATTATCTTTCTTTAGAAAACTGTCAAGCTTGCTCATCATCTCCTTTTCTCTATGGTTCTTTAATTGCATCAGCTCTTTGGCGCGTTTAATGGCTACCACTCTGACTTTATATTTGAAAAATTCCCATCTACTTCCATGACCCAAGTCTTTTCTTGCTAAAATATCTTTAGCTAATGATTTGATGTTTTCAATGAGAGCAGTATCTTTAAGAAGTGTATTGTTTAATTTCCAATATCCTCGAGTACCTTTTGATTTTTTAGTAGCTTGTAAATTCAGGGAAATCAAGTGATGATCAGAAAAGGGAGCCAACTGATGATCTACATCTATAACAAATTGTAACAAAAAAGGGGAAATTAGGAATAAATCTATTCTAGATTTACGTGACATAGTTTTGTTGGTCCAGGTATAACCCTTAGCATCCGGATTGAAATAACACCAGGCATCCTCAACACAGAGATCCTTGCATAATGTAATGATAATGTTACTATTTTGCGGGTTTTGACTCGATCTAGGAGGAAAACGATCAGCAGATGCATCAGGTGTTTCATTAAAATCTCCTGAAATAAGTAGAAAAGCCTCTGAGTATTTGTTGCTTAAATCCTGTACTTTCCTGGTAAATTGGGTAAAAAGGGTCTTATTAGGAGCATGTGAGTTATGTCCGTATACCAGTAGCGTGCCGTGGGCCTGGGGCCTGGGCCTTCAGTGAGGTCCTACACAGTCCCACCCGAATTAATCCACCTCTTATTACAGAAACGCAGTATAACCAGGCGTTGCGTCACCTTGAAATTGACATTTTTATTCAGAGAATTGCAGGGGAAGAGTACAATACAGTACAGTTCAACTAATAGGCAAGAACATAGTCGAGTGCAACAGAGTTATATTAATATTCTTCTTCTATCCATTTCTGGTCCACAAACTTTGAGCTTTAAGTCCCCCAAAAAATAAATACAGTGTGTTCACTAAACAGCGCATTGTCGCACCCAAAGCAGTTTCACCGTGATGATAAAGACACATAACTATTCACTGAAAATAAAAGAAAGAAAACAAATAATTTGCAACATAGGCTATTTGCCATTTTATTTTGTTAATATATAGGGTATTTAATATTAACGAAATAAAATGCGAAACATACATACACATTTAATAAAAAATAACATGCAGTGTATGCCTACTCACCAAAGACTGATTATTTGAACACAAAATCCTTCCTCCTTTCTTTCCTCAAGAAGACTTCAATGACTCTGTTGTACAGTCTATCTGTGCGTTTTAGTTCCACCAATAAGCCCTTTTCTATCGACATGGAGGCTAATGCTGAAAGCCGAGTCTGTCCAGTAGCATTTCTGGAATACGTTTTGATTCGCTTTAAGGCCGAGAATGACCGCTCGACAGAAGCCGTGGACACAGGGATAGTCACTGTCACACATGCCAATGTGTAAAGTTGCCCCATGTCCTCATTCAGATTTTTCTGCTTAAGGAAATCAAGGAGATCAGAGGGACTTTTCCCTTCAAAATCAGTCATAGCATACATTACAGTCAGTTCTGTTTTTAGCTTGGATAGGTCGAACAGTGTTCCGTGACTCTCTGTTAAGCTGGAGAAGGCTGTTTCCGGGAGTTTTTTCCGGTAGGTCTGAAAGTGCCGGGGGTCCAGGAGGGAGAGAAACATTAATTTTTCGTGGTCTTGAAACCTGTTTCGTATCTGGCAAAGAATGTTGTCCAGAATATTGCTGTGGAGTTGTTGATAGTATGTGCGAGGGTCTCCTTGTGGGCCTCTGCGTGCGCTGGGTAAACTTGAGATGCGCGCTGTGTCATCGTAGATTTGACTGAACCTGCACCTCTCTCGCTCAATTGTGTCACAAAACTCGTTCACCCTTGTCAGGCAGAATTGTACATCCAAAGTTTGTTTCTGTAGAATTCCAAAAAGCACATCCGAATAATTAAAAATCCCATTGAATGTTTCAAGCAAAAAACAAAACTCAAAATCATCCAAACGTGCATTAAATCCATCAGCCATAAGCACAGTATCCCCGTCATGGTCATCATGATGTTCCAGTAAGTGGTTAAACAGCTCCTTTAGGGCAACTCTCTTTTCAAAGACTGCATTGACCAATCTAGATGTATATTGCCACCTCGTTGGTGCAACCTTAGGAAGACGACGCTTGCAGATGTCATCCAGCAGTTGCGTGCGCTTAGGGGATCGTGAGAAAAATGCTGCAAGGCCATTGAGGTTGGCAAAGAAGACCTTGCATTCTTTAAGCTTTGAGGCTCCTTGAGTCAGTACTAAATTTAGTCGATGTGCATAGCAGTGAATGAATAAGGCCATCGGTGCCCTCTCCTTAACTTTAGCCTGCACCCCATTGAGTCCAGATGCCATGACTGCTGCGCCATCAAAACACTGTGCCACAACTTTATCCAGACTACATTCATTTTCCTCCAAGAAACGGAAAATAAGAGCGGCAATGTCATCAGCTCGCTTGCCGCTTGTCACATCTTCAAATCGGATAAATCGCTCCTTGACTCCTGTGTCCGCCACATAACGCAGGACGAGTGAGAGCTGTGCTGCATTTCCCACATCTGTTGTCTCGTCCACCATAACAGCAACAAAGGGAGCTTTTTTAATCTCCATTTTGATCTCTTCTCCCATCACTTCAGCAATAGCATAAATTAGGTCATTTTGTATTTTGCCGGATGTCCCAATGAACACTTTGTTAGTGGACAGGTGGTATTGTAAATCTGTGTTGCTTTCAGAAAGAAAAGAAAGAAGCTCCACGTAGTTCCCTTTGTTTGTGGAGTCAGCACTTTCATCGTGTCCCCTAAAAGAAAGTTCCTGTTTACCCAAAAACATGACACAATCAATGAGTCTTTTCAATATTTCCCTATTTTTCTTCACCTTTTCATTGTGCAGCTCCGTTGCCCTGCGCGATTGTTCATTGAGCTGTAGATCCACTCCGGTGTCCCCAAAAGTTTTCAAAAGCACCATTGCTTGTAAGTGCCCAGCCGTACTTTGGTGTCTCGTTGCTGCCTTGGTTAGACAACTCAAGTTTGCAAAGCCAGTGTGGCTCCAAACACCAAATCCATCACTTGCAAATAATAGGCATTCCCAGCAGTACAGTTTGCAGTGCTTCTCGGAGCCTGTGAGCCATTGATAGCGCTCGTAGTTGGAACGTTGAAAGTGGCGAACGAACCCGTTTCCCGCCTGTGACAGGCTTTGTAGCATCGGCGTCGGGCGACCTCTCCTTACAATGTCTAACTTTTCTTGAAAAGTTAGTCTTGAGAATGGCGTTATAATTATATCCTCGACCAAATCGATATCTTCTCCTCCTTCCGCCATTGTGGGTTGAAAAAACAGCTTAGTCGTACGCAAATTAATTCGTTTATCAAATTCAGTTTCCTAGTTCTGAGGATCTGCATAGACCTGCCCATAGGACCTGCTTCTCAATATTGGTAATCCAATCAAAAGACGTGCACGCACTACGCCTGCTAGCTGGCTCCTGTGTAACACTGGAGCCAGCCAGCAGGCGTACAATAGCCAACTCTAAAGCTGATTGGTTGACACTAAATTTTCATTTCCATTCACTTTAAGCTACAAGCGCCCGCACTGTTGATTCTGAAGGCCTGAGGGCAGATTTTAGACCCCTGGCAACACATGATGGCTGAATATGATTGGATAAAAGATCTAACATAAAGGCCAGCCCTCCAAATCTCAACCTGGGGCTGGAAGCAGTGCAACCAAGAGGAAAGCTATGAAATTAAGAGTATAATTCTTACTCTGGGGAATAATTTAATACATATTTGTGGGAAAATATATTTAAAAAAAATATATATTCTGATGATGTTTAGGCCAGCAGAGAAGGCCTTGCTGGCCCTGACGGCCCACCACTGCCGTATACATTACAGATGATGAAAATAGCATTGTCAAGTTTAACAGTTACTATGACCCATCTGCCGTCTTGTGAAGATGTGGATTCTAGAATGTCACCTTTAAACTTGTGAATAAGTGTCAAAACACCAGCAGAATGATCAGATCTTCGTTTCCCAAGTCGATGTACCACATCAATCATGTCTCTTAGCCTGTCTTTGATGCATGGTGCCACTTTTCCCAGGATATTAATGACTACTTCTCTAATATCCTCTCCCTCTACCTATTTTACACCTTGGATTTTCAGATTCCACCTGCGAGAGTACCTTTGAAGTTCAGCTACATTCTCACACAGCTCATTATTTTTGGATTGCATTTTCTTCAGCTCATTCTCTAGGAACGTTATCTTATCCTTGTTCTCGCTCACAATTTTGTGTAGTTGATTGACAGTTTGACAAATTATCGATCTTCTTTGATGTTTCTTCTATAGCCCGCTCTATGAGGGACACTTTGGAGAGCGTGGCGTCTTGTTTAGTTGACAGGGACTGGATTGCAGAGAAAAGTTCCGACATGGAAATGTTTTCTTTTACTTTTTTCACCGGTGGATTTTTACTTGGGGTCTGAGGTAAAGAGGTTGCAAGACTTTCATCCTGGTCAGTTTTGTTCTTTCTCTTGCTTGAGTTCGCGGCTTCTTGTGTATCCATGCTGCTCTGGTTCTCGTTGTGGCTAGCTAGCATGTCAGCCGTCTTCTGTGAGACTTGGATATTTCGTCTACTTTTGTCTTTCTGTCGTGTTCTTCCCATTCAACTTGACAAAAACTAACTCTAAACTTATCCCATGTCCATAAAAAAAGTTATAGTTAGTTTCTTTCAATATTAATAGCCAATATTTGACTGTTAACCAACTAACCCTCAATATTGCTTTGAAGAGCGAGAAAACACTCGCTCTCACAGCGACGCCATCTTGGCCTCCATCCTTATTCTGATTAAGTCAACAATACCTCTAGGCATATCTGACGTCATGTATTTGATATCTTTATGTGAAGGTTAATTTCCATATTGACATCAGTTCATTGTGTTTGAGGACGGTTCACTGACGGGTTTTCAACGGATAGATTAGATTAGACTAGTTTAACAGTTACAGAGCAGCTACAGTAGCCTATCAGAACAGCTACAGTATTAGAGGCGCAGACCCTTAATTAACGGGCTACACATAATGGCTGACGACAGCCAGGTAAGGTTAATTTTAGCCTACGTTTAACGAGCTTTAGAGTTTTCCTAATTCCATCTTGTTCTAATAGCAAGTCTGCCTTAAGTGCAGAAACCGTGGTTGATATTAGAAAATAAGTATGATTGGAAGTTTAGGCAAGTAATTCAATTGGGTAATTGTTGTGGGATGTTAGCATACCATACTGCGCGTGTAGCATTAGTGCCATGGAGGATTGTGCAGGCCGGCAGGTTGCTACAGTTTCCTAGTAGCATGTATGCTTTAGGGATCAGATCTGGATGACTTTTTCACCTGAACTGCTCATTGGCTGTCCATAATGAGCCCAGCAAGCAGGATGTGTAGCTGGGCTCTGCAATAACTAGCTCCCAGAGCAATTACAAATAACTATTCTTGTTTTAATAGCGTCATTAGAACTAGCAACATGACAGTGAGTCACCTCAGTAGAAACGCTATGTGTTGGATTCGCCCATGTCTTGCTAAATTACCTAGCTACCTTAACAGCTGTGGAGAATTTATACTGCAGTTTTAAGGGATCTCTCTGAAGGTTTTAGATGATACAGTGGTGCTTCGTCCTCTGGATGAAGAATCATACATCTCGGCTTGGCTTCATTGCATTATTATTTGGGAAACGTTGACACGCCATTTGTGTTGACGGATGGATGCAAATAATGTAATTATAGTATCGTTATACATAGGCTAGCAGGAAAATCCGCATGAGATACCCATAGAACTGAGCCCTGCTCCATTTCAGCACCATGCCGCGGTCTCAGGTGCTGCCCAGACTCGAAACATTTCAGCACCATGGCACGGTCCCCTGACGCCTAGAAACGTGTCAGCACTATGCAGCGGACAATAGTGCTGAAATAGTTAAAGCCCCCCAGAACGTCATTGATTTTAAATTATTGTAAGTGCAAGTGGTTATAATTTATTGCATGTCCTAGTTTTGCAGCTTTGCAACCTCAGAATTGTAGCTAATGGATTGCAGCGAGTTACGTGTTTGTGCATGGTGATGAATGAGGATGCTTGATAAACCATAAATTACATGCAACAACGTGCACTTACAAATATTTTCGTTTGGCAGAACTTTGACAAGCTATGATCTGTTTTCTAATGGCATTGACAATTCATATAGACATTAGACTTAGGCCTAATTGTGACATCATGTGTGTATGACATCTTTGAAGAATGCCCTGGCTTCAGCCAATCGGAATCGAGTATTCAACAATGCTTTGGCATAATTCAAGGACGTTCATATTCACTTCAGTTGTCTGCCGATGGTTCACTGACGTTTTTTCAAAGGAAGTATTAGTATTACCTCTAAACAGCCTACAACAATAAGCTACACATCATGTCAGACGACAGCAAGGTATGATTCATTTAGCCTATTTTGAGTTTAGAGGAGAAATTACTAACAATATAGTAGGTCACTACCACAGCAATAGGTCTCACTGGTTTGATCCATGGACTGAAATCTGACCACTATTGCCGTTTTGTTTGAAATAGGAGAGAATCATTTATTTCATAAAGTCACAACCTTGGACTGATATTGACCTCTCATTTATCCACCAGAACGTGAATTGGGAGGATCATCCGGATGACCAAAATAAAGTTGTGGAGAATATGAAGGATGAAACAGAGACACATGAGACCAACAAGAACAGGACAGGAGGCAAGGTAAGAAATATGCTGTCCTTTACACATCCTCTGCCTACTTAGGCACAGATCTAGGATTAGTTTACTATCACTAAATCCTAACCTTAAAGCATTAGGAGACACTACACTGACCTTAGATCTGCTATGAGACCTATAATCTGTTGTCATGTAGGCTAAACGTAAGTCCAGTGGCCGTGCCAAGAAGACTTCCGTGGAGGAGGACAGCAGCATTGGTGCAGGTCCGAGATTACTTAATGTTGGGTGCAGGTTGTGTTCAAATTCATCAGCACTGATCTGAGAAGATAGTATCTATATAGGTGAAAGCAATATAGTGGAGGCCCGCAGAGAGATGTGCTTTTACCTGTCCAGTGCAATCAAATCACTAAAGGTGAAGGAAATTAGGAATAAAGTTCAGATTCAACTTTAGATTTCTCTTTGCGATTTCCCAGAGTCTTCTCAGACACCCGGGTGTGGTTTCCGGGAAAGGGGATCTATCATTGAGCAGCTGGAGAAGGAGGCTCAGAGGACTCTAATGCCTTCTCTCAAGATTGGGACATGCTGTGCCCCAATCCTCCTCTCTTTCCTGAGGAGTCTAACTGATGAGCAAGTTCCATGTCTTTTTCCAACCTCACATACAACTTATCTGAATTTATAGTCATAGTGCACCTTCTAACCACAAATGGGATTTTAAACACTACACCTAACCCTAACATCACTGTAACCACACCCCTAACTCTTGCTGTAAATCAAGAACAAAATGACTCATGTACTTGCTAATAGCTTAATTAAATACACTTTTATTATCCCTAACATGGCTATCTAGTGACTCCACTAACTCAACACCAGTGTGCAGCTAAAATATGTTTCCTTTCTTTTCTTTTCTCTAGCCAATGGAGAGTGATTCAGCATGGCATGAAAAATAACGTAAGTCTCTCCACATAATGTTCTGGTCAAAAGTTGTGCACTATATATATATATATATATATATATATATATATATAGGGAATGGTGTCATGGAATTGGTTGATTGGCAAAAACATTACTCTGTTTGTTGGTCATAGCTGACATTCGAGCAGCTCTCCATGCTGTGTCTGAAGATTGTTAAGGTCGTGACCCAGACAGCCCTCCGCATTCTCCTACCAGCGCTAGCTCGTATCATGGGGGTGAACCTGAGGAGTGGGGCAACCTCCCCAGAATCCCAGTGCTCTCTGACAGGGTCTGAGGATTCCTTAGGCAGTCTGGATGAGAGAGAGAAAAGGCTGCTGATCAGTGAGATGAACTACTGGACTAAGGAGAGGAGGAGGAATGGCAGTGCAGGGTGCCGCCAAAAATCCACTCGCAGAACCTCATCATCATGCTGGTCGCCTAAGAGGTATGTTCACAGCAATATTTGAACTTAATAATTTCAAGACCTGACCCATACTTATCATAAATTATTAACTTGGAATTCATACCTTGTAGTTTTAAGTTCTGGTCAGAAATGTTGCCCCTGAGGGGGTGGGTCCAGGTGAAAGTAATTTTTAACTGGGTAAGCCATAAAGTAATCTATGAATAAATTGATCAGGTACATGCCTTTCAGAATTAGTCATATTCTGATGTCGTATAAACATAAAAATCAGGCAAAAAATTGTGTCAGTTGGCTTTAGGCTTCTAGAACTACGATGGTATGAGAAGTAAACCATCATTGCTCTAATTTGGTTTTCAGGCTCACTAATGACCCAGATAAGATACCAGTTGGTCACATTTGCATGGCATAAGTGGTGATTGTGTGTTTATCTTCAAGGTCCCAGACCTCATTGCAGAGCTTGCCTGCAACTAGAGAGGCTCCCCTCATGGAGGAGCCTCTGAAGGCTCTTTTTGGGGTAACGGAAGAGAGCCTCCTGATATCCCTGGTTGAGGGTCACTCCAACCCCACCTCCTCCAGCTCCTCCGAGTTGAGCTGTGCTATCGTGGGGGAGGTAGTACACCAGCTTAACTCTGGCCTCTCAGTGGCCATTCAGGCCAGCTCGGGGAGTTGCCCCCCTATGGACAGTCAGGACATAGCAGCAGGCAAGGAGGTCATTCGGGTAGCCTCGGTGCAGATCCTGGCCGAGCTACAGAGCAAAACGTCTGAGCCAGAGTGGGTAGGGTTTATCGAGCCCCTCATGGACCCTGTGACCGATGATGTGCTGGATGCCATTGTCGGCACAATGGACAAAATGGCACAGGACTTCAACATCCTCTTGGATCTGGCCAAGAAGATGACAATCTTGGGGTCTAAATTTCTGACCAATCTTCAATGTGACCTTGATGTTGAGTGTCCATCTGGGAAAGAAGGAACCACTCACTTTCTCAAAGAGACTGGATCCTCTACCAGTGTGGTGGACAGAAAGCTTCAGACCCTCTCTAGCCCCGACTTTCAGTCTAAAGCCCTCAAGGCGGTGAGCACCATCCTTACAAGGAAAGTCAGCAGCTCTTCTGGCATGGCTCCTTCCTCTAGGCCTTCTAGTGCTGCTCCTAGCTTTACTGAAGCACCCCTGAATACCAGCTCTACAGCCCTGACATCTGTAACCTCCACTGCCACAGTGATTGTTAAGGCATTTGTGGGAGGCATGGAGACGATAGCATCATTTGAAGGCACATGTGAAGCAGTTGATTGGCCAGTTCCTGTAAATGACCACAAAACAGGGTCTTCACAGAAGATAACCTTCTCTCCAGCCCGCACACTCTACGGCCTTATACGAGCAAAGCTGAGGGACCTTTTAACTCTATCCGCTCGAGAAGAAGGTGTGGCTAAGGATGCTTCTCTTCAGGAGTCTTCAGACACCCTGGAAAAGGCAACTGTTTCAACTGTTGAGGTCCAGTTACCCAGCACCAAACTTAGTAGAGTTCCCAGTGAGAGCCAACCAATATCAGCTCTCTGTCTCTCCAATCTGGATACCAGTACTCAAGAAGTTCTTAGCAGTGTTTTTTCCATCTACAAGTCAGAGTTATCAAAAGTGGAGAGTAAATCCTTGGACGTTGTCAGTTCATCTGATGAGTCCCTAGAGGCTTGTTGGTTGGTTGATGGTGTCCTATCAGAGCTTGATGACTATACTATTTCCCAGTCACCCTCACCCAATGAAGACTTGAGTGTGAGTACTCAATGTTCTCAACTGAGCTCAGAAGAGAGTGTCAGAATCACACAGTCCTCTACTAGTCTGATTCAGAGCATTAAGAAGCTCTCTAGCAATGACTTTCAGACTCAGGCAGAAGAGGCAGTGAGTAAAGTGCTGATGAGATCCAGTCATTCCTTTATCACACAGATCAGCCATACTGGTCTTCAGAAAAGTCCGCAGGCTGGCTTATCATCTAGCTCGCCATCAGAGATTGCCTCCATGTCCTCTCAAAATACAGCCTCTGGATTAGTGGAAACCTTTGTCAAAGGAATGGCGACTATTTTCCAGAAAAATGAGTCCACTGGCACTGTGCTACTGGAAAGAAGTGGGAAAGTTTCGCAGTGCTCCCACGGGGGCTCCCAACTGGATGATACTGAATTGAGTGTTAAAATATCAGAGGAGAAGCTTTGGTCAACAGCTAAGACCATCTGCGTCAGTATGAAGAACACACTTAAGGATTTCTTCACAGGGCTGAAGCCATCCGGATCCGAAAGGACAGAAAATGCTTCTTCCAAAGAGACCCTTGGGGAAATCCTGGTTGCTATCCAGAGTGAAATCTCAAACTTAGGGCGAATGAAGAATTCCAGGGAGCTCCTTCAGATCAACGATATGGTAGGAACTATGCTGAAGGAGGTTGAGAAAAGTGAGGATGACAGTGAAGAAGTCTGCCAAGACATCCCTAGAACCTGTTCATCTTTGTCCACTTCTTTAAAGGGTCGTAGTTCCTTGTCCAGCTCTTCAAAGGGTCCTAGGTCAGAGTGTGAGTTAGAGATCAACCTCCCTGGCACTCCCATCCCTGACGAAGTGCCTTTTGATCTGACCTGCCCCATAGTCAGGAGCTCCTGCATCGACATCAGGGACTCTAAAATGCCAGAGATTTCTACAAGTGACCTAAAGACAAAGATGATGGCACACACAGATGAACCCCTTCATCGTAACAGTCCAATGACTGACAGCAGCCGACCACCGAGTGCTAAAGCCTCTTTTCGATCATCCACTCCGTCTTTCACCAGCAAGGGAACCTCTTTGGTACCAAAGGGAGATGGGATTGACATTGAAGAGAAGGAGGTGTGCATCCCCAGCAGCTCTGGCCATCTGAGGGAGCTCTTAATCACCCCGGACATCAGCAGTGCCACTGCATTCCTACTGCAGTACTTGATGGACTCCAGCAAAGATGATGTCATGTGTTTGGTCACCATACTGGTGATACGGTTGCTATCGAAGATCAGACCCTCAGCCCTAGATGGACCCTCCCAACAGGCAGCAGACATGACAGAAACATCTCAGCAACTCATCAGACCAGTCCTGTCTGAGTTCTGTGCTGCATCCAGATTCTCCAGGACACAGCCATATTCCCAGAACCTGCACATCCACAGGGTGTTCAGAGGTGTACATAAAAACCTCATGGAGGAGTTTGGCTCTTATAACACCCTGCAAGCAGCTATTTCCTCCCAGGACCCTGCATTTGACAGAGTCCTGGTAAAGTCCTTGACCCAGCAGCTGGTACAGGGATGCAAGGAGGCATCAAGACCAGCTTCTGCTGCAACAAACCCATCAGACCAGGCTGAGACAGAGAGGGGGGCTGAGCAGAAAGCAAGAAGGAGCTTCCTTTGCTTTTCAATGACCAAACTCAGGATCCACTTCAAGGTATAGCAGGGAGTTAGCTTTTTTTTTTGTTCCAGTTAGGTGCTGATGTTATTGATGTGGCTATGATAAGACACATACATGCGATAAATATGTTTTATTCATCACTAAATTGTTGCCTTGGATTCAGAAGTGTTCCATTTATTTATTTATTTATTCTCTGTACCATTTTCTTTACCTTTCTCCTGTTAGCGTTCCAAGAGAGAAAACAAAAAGGACTGCCATTCAGTCCAGGAACAGACTGAGATTCCCTCTACTGATGGACATTGCATAGGTAAGGATGTTTTAGAGCTCTGCTATAGCTTGTAGTTTTGTTTAGGTGTGTGTTAGAAACATAGAGTATGCCTACCAAACTCATAGCACTGTTATTTTTCAAAATTATTATACTGTATTTCTCTCTCTCTCTCTCTCTCTCTCTCTCTCTCTCTCTCTCTCTCTCTCTCTCTCTCTCGCTCAATTTCTCTTTCTCTCTTACTCCATCCATTTCTCTTGTGTTTCTAGCTCCAGTTGGAGAGGTTTCTCCCTCCATATCTCAGCCTATCAAAAAACGATCCTTGATTGTCAGGGTCTTTTCAGCAATGATGAAGCCATTCAGGCGCTTCACCAAGAAGAACCTGTAACCTGTTACGCTGCATGAAGAACTACTTTTGTAACAGCAAGACTTTTGACAAGAGGAATTTCTGCATGTTTACCCTTTCAAAGTCTATTTGATCAAATAAATGCAAATTATTTTACAAGAGTTTCAAGTGTTTTGGATGATTGGTAGCACTGAAGCAGCTTTTCTCAGAGAAATGTGCTAGTTCCCCCTTGGTTACACATTTATTGTGCAGTTTTTGAGTTGGCAGGACTTGGGGTGGCAAGTAGCCTTGTGGTTAGAGCGTTGGGCCAGTAACCGAAAGGTTGCTAGATCAAATCCCTGAGCTGACAAGGTAAAAATCTGTCATTCTGCCCCTGAACAAGGCAGTTAACCTGCTGTCATTGTAAATAAGAATTTGTTCTTAACTGACTTGTCTAGTAAAATATAATAACCAGAGCTTGTCTCTAATACAATAGTTGCTGCATAGACCGTCAGATAACCGGTTGTTCTCTATTCATTTAGTTAGATTGATAAGAGCTTATTAGCAGCAAGGGGAAAACACATAGAGGAGAATTAGCTATCTGCAGCTAGATCAACCCTCTGAGATGTTATCTGTATGTTGAATATATAAGGTCCAGCAGTTGACAGTGTATGTCAGAGCAAAAATCAAGCCATGAGGTCGAAGGAATTGTCCGTAGAGACATGATTGTGTCAAGGCACAGATCTGGTGAAGGGTACCAAAACATTTCTGCAATATTGAAGGACCTCAAGAACACAGTGGCCTCCATCATTCTTAAACGGAAGTTTGGACCCACCAAGACTCTTCCTAGAGCTGGCCGCCAGGCCAAACTGAGCAATCGGGGGAGAAGGGCTTTGGTCAATTCAAAAATGCTCTATTCTGAGAACTACTTTTAATCACAGAGTGGAAAACATAGAACCATACTGTGTGAATCACAATTATGGGTGTATTCTGGAATAAGACAAACCTAGAAATAGAGTTGGAGTCTGAGTGTGTGTGCACACAGCCACCTCTTTAACCACTCTTCAAAATATTTCGCAGCCTTTGAGATGGAGAAGCAGGAGAATGAGTGACAGAACAAGAGTCTAATAAAAGCATGGCTTCTCTCCCACTCCTGCTCACAGCAGCAGTGCAGTGGAGTAGCTTCAACAGCCATAGGCCCGGGGATTTCACATCACATTCCATGATGCAATGCAGAATACGGCTTCACACAGAACAAACACCAAACCCATAAGATAACACTTCACCTGGTTCCTCTCTAGGCTTCTTCCTAGGTTCCGGCTTTTCTAGGGAGTTTTTCATAGCCACCGTGCTTCTAAATCTGCATTGCATGCTATTTGGGGTTTTAGGCTGGGTGTCTGAATAAGCACTTTGTGACATCTGCTGATGTAAAAAGGGTTTTATAAATAAATTGTACTGATTGATTGTATGAAATGGAGTAGCATATATCCATCATGTAAAATTAATAATGAACACTGTCTCCATGGAGTATAGCACTGCAGCCTTAGGCAATGTATATTTGCATGGTACATAACATTATCTCATATCACATGCATGGCAAGACATGATTGATGTAATTAGATGCTCTGGAGAGATCCAACCCTCCTTCCCCAACACATGTAGAATGCTTAGAAACTGTAACGGCTGTTCTCCTCCTCTTCGTCCGAAGAGGAGGAGTAGAGATCAGACCAACATGCAGCGGGTTTAGAAAACATAATGAATTTATTAAACGACGAAGACGAACACGAAACAACACTTGGAATAATTACAAAATAATAAAACGAACGAAGACAGACCTGAACTAGAGAACTTACAAATAACACGAAGAACGTACGAACAGGTATAGACTACAAACCAAAACGCTACAGTCCCGTGTGGTACAAACATACATACAGACACGGAAGACAACCACCCACAAACAAACAGTGTGAACACCCTACCTTTATATGGTTCCCAATCAGAGGAAACGACAAACACCTGTCTCTGATTGAGAACCATATAAGGCTAATTACCAATGGCCTAAACATAGAAACACAAAACATAGAATGCCCATCCCAACTCACGCCCTGACCAACTAAACACATACAAAAATAACAGACAACAGGTCAGGAACGTGACAGAACCCCCCCCCTCAAGGTGCGAACTCCGGGCGCACCCCTAAAACTCGAGGGGAGGGTCTGGGTGGGCATCTGTCCGCGGTGGCGGCTCCGGCGCAGGACGAGGACACCACTCCACCATTGTCTTTGTCCCCCTCCTTAGCGTCCTCCGAGTGGCGATCCTCGCCCCCAACCCTGGTCTAGGAACCTTCACACCGGTCCCCCCTAGATAGCTCAGGACAGAGAGGTAGCTCAGGACAGAGAGGTAGCTCAGGACAGAGAGGTAGCTCAGGACAGAGAGGCAGCTCAGGACAGAGAGGCAGCTCAGGACAGAGAGGCAGCTCCGGGCTGGGTGGCAGCTCCGGGCTGGGTGGCAGCTCCGGGCTGTAGGGCAGCTCATGACTGTAGGGCAGCTCATGACTGTAGGGCAGCTCATGACTGTAGGGCAGCTCATGACTGTAGGGCAGCTCATGACTGGAGGGCAGCTCATGACTGGAGGGCAGCTCATGACTGGATGACTGATCTGGCTGATCCTGTCTGACGGAAAGCTCTGGCTGATCCTGTCTGGCGGAAGGCTCTGGCTGATCCTGTCTGGCGGAAGGCTCTGGCTGATCCTGTCTGGCGGAAGGCTCTGGCTGATCCTGTCTGGCGGAAGGCTCTGGCTGCTCCTGTCTGGCGGAAGGCTCTGGCTGCTCCTGTCTGGCGGAAGGCTCTGGCTGCTCCTGTCTGGCGGAAGGCTTTGGCTGCTCCTGTCTGGCGGAAGGCTCTAGCGGCTCCTGTCTGGCGGAAGGCTCTAGCGGCTCCTGTCTGGCGGACGGCTCTGAAGGCTCATGGCAGACGGGCGGCTTTGCAGGCTCAGTACAGACGGGCGGCTTTGAAGGCTCAGTACATCATGGCGAGTACGGGGAGAAGGAACAGTGCGTACAGGGCTCTGGAGATGCACATGAGGCTTGGTGCGTGGTGCCAGCACTGGTGGTACTAGGCTGGAGACACGCACCCCAGGGAGAGTGCATGGAGGAGAACCAGGGCTCTGAAGACGCACAGGAGGCTTGGTGCGTGGTGCCAGCACTGGTGGTATTGGGCTGGGAACACGTATCTCAGGGCTAGTGCGGGGAGCAGTAACAGGACGCACAGGACTCTGGAGATGCACAGGAGGCTTGGTGCGTGGTGTAGGCACTGTCTTAACCAGACGGCTAGCACGCACCTCAGGACGAGTATGGAGAGCTGTTCCCAGTGACATTAACTCACCAATACGTTCATTCGGACGGATGCCGTGCCTCATGCACCAAACCAGTACATCCCTCATATCTTTCTCCTTCAATTTCTCCATTAGCTCCTTTACTGTCTCTGCGTTACTCATCTCCAAATCCGCCCTCACCGGCTCCTTATGTAAAGCAGGAGGAGTTGGCTCAAGTCCCCTGACTGACCCAACTATATACCCCGAGAGCCCCCCCCCAAGAATTTTTTGGGTTTGACTTGCGGGCTTCCAGCCTTGTTTCCGTGCTGCCTCCTCATATCGCCGCCTCTCCGCTTTCGCTGCCTCCAGCTCCGCTTTGGGGCAGCGACACTCCTCTGGTTCTGCCCAGGGTCCTTCTCCGTCTAGGATTTCCTCCCATGTCCATTCCTCCTTGTACACCTGCTGCTGTCCGTTAACCCGCTGCTTGATCCTTCGGTGGTGGGTGGTTCTGTAACGGCTGTTCTCCTCCTCTTCGTCCGAAGAGGAGGAGTAGAGATCAGACCAACATGCAGCGGGTTTAGAAAACATAATGAATTTATTAAACGACGAAGACGAACACGAAACAACACTTGGAATAATTACAAAATAACAAAACGAACGAAGACAGACCTGAACTAGAGAACTTACAAATAACACGAAGAACGTACGAACAGGTATAGACTACAAACCAAAACGCTACAGTCCCGTGTGGTACAAACATACATACAGACACGGAAGACAACCACCCACAAACAAACAGTGTGAACACCCTACCTTTATATGGTTCCCAATCAGAGGAAACGACAAACACCTGTCTCTGATTGAGAACCATATAAGGCTAATTACCAATGGCCTAAACATAGAAACACAAAACATAGAATGCCCACCCCAACTCACGCCCTGACCAACTAAACACATACAAAAATAACAGACAACAGGTCAGGAACGTGACAGAAACCACCAGAAACCTGTGAAATAGATCAACAGATGTTCTTTTATCTCCTCTCAAGGTCTGTTGATTTACAGTATCTCAGAATCAGGAACTGTCATATCCCATGTAATATGTCAAAACAAGTTGATGCATGTGTTATCATGGTGCATTGGGTTTGTATTTGTATTTATTGTGGATCCCCTTTAGCTGCAGCAGCTACTCTTTATGGGGTCCAGTAAAATGAAGGCAGTTATACAATTGTAAAAACATTACTATACATTCACAACAGATTTCACAAAATCCATGTTCCTGTTTGAGTTCGGGGTAGGCTGTCAACAGCACGTACTGTAACACTATCATATGTATTCTGATTAAGTATTTTTATTTTTATTTTTATTCTTTTTTAATTCATAATACAAAAATCCACTTACAATGCTACATCAAACATGTCTAGCAAACCAAACACAGGTATTAACAATACTCAAACATACAAAAAATATCAATAAAATAAAATACAAAAAATAAACAATTTAAGTGCAATTATATTAACTCTGAAAAGATCTTATTATAATGATTCATGAAGATGTTATTCTTGTTGTTATTCACTAGGGTTAATGTTTTAATAAGATAATTAAATTCAATCAGAAAAATTGGTAATTTTGGTATAGAATTTTGGAATCTTTGTTTGTGTATAAAGTATTTGGCAACAAGAATAAAATAAAAAAATAATTTCAGTGGTTTTGTTATCATTGCAATAGTAACATATTATATATTTTTTGTTAAAAATATAGGCAGTGTTCATAATGGTAAATAAGTACTTTGCAAGGTTTTCCCAAAATTGAGACAGTGAGACAGATTCTCACCTTTTTCACAGAAAACGCAGATATCATCAATAGCCACAAATTTGGAAATCATAGAATTACATGGATATATCTTATGTAAAATTTTGAAGTGCACTTAACTTTGTTTGGTGTACAGTATTTGTAAGGCCTTAACCATGCATTTTTCCAGACAATGTCAGGAATAAGCATGTTCCAGAAAAACTTTCCTCTCGGTGTAAGTTGGTTTTGTGAATGAAGAATTTGTCTTATATATTTATTACAACAAGATTTCTCAAGTAAGCCCACGCCTTCCAATCTGAGTTCTGGATAAACTTTGTGATCATTCCCAAAACTAAGATGACTTTTCATAAGTGTAGTTAGACCACTGGGAACGGCTTTGATCACAGAAATAAACTCTCTGAAAGGTATTGGAAACTCTTTCAATGTTATAAATTGTTCATATGTGAGAATATTACCCTTGTTGTCGAAAATATCAAGAACAAAGTCAATATTCCTCTCATGCCAGCTGGGGTAGAACAATGACTTATTCCTTACAGTTATGTCTGAATTATTCCACAAAAGAGCTTTATGAGGGGAAAAATTGTGCAGGAAACATATTTTCCAGGCCATTAAAGCTTGTTGGTGAAACCTAGCCAATTTAGCAGGTAATCTTTCAGGAATATAATTACATTTCAGTAAAAATTGAAGACCTCCCAATTTATTAAACACATTATTTGGAATGAAATACCATATTGAATCAGTATCGATCAAACATTTTTTCAACCAGTATATCTTGAAAGTGTTATTTATGTCAACAAAATCCAACACTTCTAGACCGCCTTCAGCTCTTTTGTTAGAAAGGACATATTTTTTTAGTATGTGAGACTTATTTTTCCAGATGAAGTCAAGAAAGGTCTTATTGATCTCTTACAAGTAGCTGGATTTACACATAACGATAATGAGGGGTACACAACACGAGACAGTCCCTCTGCCTTGGACAGAAGTACTCTCACAAGTATAGAAAGATCTCTTTGTAGCCAATTATTAAATATGTTTTTAGTTCTCTTAATTTTAGGAGAGAAATTCAAATGTTGTCTGACTAAGTGGTTTTTTGACAGATGTATTCCTAAATATTTAACACAGTCCTTTACAGGAATATTTTCAATTTCTATATCATCAGAGTCAAATAAACATAAGATTTCACATTTAGAAACATTCAGCATTAATCCTGATGCAATAGAAAATGCAGTTATAGCATTAAGGGCATGTGCGACCTGGTCTTTGTCTCTTAAGAAAAGAGTAGTATCATCAGCCAGTTGGGAAATTTTGATTTCTTTGTTAAAAATGGTTAAGCCATACAAATTTACATCATTCAGAATATCTGGAGATAGAAGTTCCACAACCAAAATAAATAAAAATGGCGAAATTGGGCATCCCTGTCGTACACTTCTGTTGATACTACATCTTTTGGAAGTATTAAGGTTTAGTAGCACAGAACTATTTATATCTTTGTAAAACATGCGAATTACTTTAATAAAATTTTCACCAAATCCAAAAAGTAAAAGAGAAATTCATGTTCAATTGTGTCAAAGGCTTTACAGAAGTCCAGAAATAGAACAACCGCATCTGAGTCAATTGCATCTGAATAATCTATAAGGTCCAAGACTAAACGAATGTTAGAGCTTATGTGACGGCCCTTCATAAATCCTGTTTGAGTCTCATTTATAATGGTATCTATTCCTTTCTTTAATCTTTTGGCATAAACCAGAGCAATCAATTTGTAATCAACATTTAATAAAGTAATTGGTCTCCAATTGTCAATGAGAGAATGGTCTTTATCAGGCTTCGGAATCAATGAAATAAGGCCCTGTTTCATAGTGGAGACCATTTCCCCATTTTTAATGCAATCTTGAAACATATTGAAAATCGGGTCTTCTAGCAACTCCTAAAACTGTCTATAGAATCCAACTGACAGGCCATCGGGGCCAGGTGATTTCCCTTTTTTCATTGAATTCTCTAATTTCTCCAATTGACACAGGTGAATCGCAAACTGAGTGGAAATCATCCTCAATTACAGGGACATAATTCTGAATGTGGCAAATGTAGCTTTCACAACCATCTTCCTGAAATTGAGAGCTGTAAAGGTTTTCATAAAAGGAATTGACAAATTATGATATTGTAATGGGATCTTTGCATAAAACATTGTTAATTCTTCAGATAGATTATCTTTCTTTAGAAAACTGTCAAGCTTGCTCATCATCTCCTTTTCTCTATGGTTCTTTAATTGCATCAGCTCTTTGGCGCGTTTAATGGCTACCACTCTGACTTTATATTTGAAAAATTCCCATCTACTTCCATGACCCAAGTCTTTTCTTGCAAAAATATCTTTAGCTAATGATTTGATATTTTCAATGAGAGCAGTATCTTTAAGAAGTGTATTGTTTAATTTCCAATATCCTCGAGTACCTTTTGATTTTTTAGTAGCTTGTAAATTCAGCGAAATCAAGTGATGATCAGAAAAGGGAGCCAACTGATGATCTACATCTATAACAAATTGTAACAAAAAAGGGGAAATTAGGAATAAATCTATTCTAGATTTACGTGACATAGTTTTGTTGGTCCAGGTATAACCCTTAGCATCCGGATTGAAATAACGCCAGGCATCCTCAACACAGAGATCCTTGCATAATGTAGTAATAATGTTACTATTTTGAGGGTTTTGACTCGTTCTAGGAGGAAAACGATCAGCAGATGCATCAGGTGTTTCATTAAAATCTCCTGAAATAATTAGAAAAGCCTCTGAGTATTTGTTGCTTAAATCCTGTACTTTCCTGGTAAATTGGGTAAAAAGCATCTTATTAGGAGCATGCGAGTTATGTCCGTATACATCACAGATGATGAAAATAGCATTGTCAAGTTTAACAGTTACTATGACCCATCTGCCGTCTTGTGAAGATGTGGATTCTAGAATGTCACCTTTAAACTTGTGAATAAGTGTCAAAACACCAGCAGAATGATTTGATCCATGACTGAAATAGGCCATATCTCCCCATTGTGCTTTCCAAAATTTCAAATCACTTTCACCCGAATGAGTTTCCTGAAGAAGGACAAAATCTGCGTTACTGCGTTTACAGTATAAAAATAAAGCTTTCCTTTTTGTAGGATTTCTCAAACCCCTAGCATTCAGACTAACGATATTGAGTGAATTGAAAACGAACTCCTGCATTAAAAAAGCAAGAACACAAATTAGATAACAAGTATTAATGTGAACAATAAAACAAACAGTGAACCTTGAGAGCATTACTCGACGGAAAACTACGCTCAGCTGAGGTAGCGGTGGTTAACAGAATAACAAATCTATTTACTTCCTTTTCTTGGCAAGTGTTCATCAGTTGTAGTTCGAACGGTACATGTATAATTGGCAGTACATTAACTGTACTCATGGAAGTACTCACAGTTCCAATTTGGTTAATGTCAACAGAGTTACCCAGTAATCATTCTTCCTTCGATAAACGCGTGTGGGCCCTTGAACCCTGTAACTGACAGTTAGACTTACAGGTTATGTCGTTGTTTTGTGTTTGAATTGTGTAACTGACAGTTAGACTTACAGGTTATGTCGTTGTTTTGTGTTTGAATTGTTTACGTGTCCGCTGTGCGGGGAAATGATAAGACAAGCGGAACTACGTAGCTAATAACTGTTGTAACGGGGATTCTTATTGTAGCAACACACTTTTGGAGGGAAGGCAATCCCGCGCTGTGTTAGCTAAGTTTTCATGTCATCGGGTGTAGTTCATAAAGTTTGAAGCGTATATGTTAGGATGGTAACGTTATAATAATTAAGGATGAAGCGTGAATTCATGCCAGGAATAATAAGTGTGAAGTTTGATTTCCTCCCTTCTGTAATAAGCAGCCAATGAGGTATTTTTCCTTTATTCATGTGTTTAATCTAATACTGTTATAGTGCTGGCTAAACTGTTTATGTATGTAAGCACTTCAGAGTTATACCAAGCTAATAAGTCACTCGTAAGATAAGGTTGTAAGAGTATGCTTAACTGTATTTTTTCATTTACTTTATAGTTCTCACGGAAGGTGATAATTCTGACTAAATCTACAGAATAAAGCCGCCAGTTAAAATCAAGGAACGGTTGTGCTCGTGGTTACTGGAGGGAGCTACAGTGAGAACTCAATGCTCTTCACGAGCAAGAGAGAAAGAAGAATCTTACCCAGCTGTAAAACGTCTACAAGATTCCCAAATCCTGGTAGGCCCTGTCATCTGATAAGAGTTTTGCACCTACCTGCAACCTAAGAAGAAAATCTCCACATAAGGAAGCATCGTGAGGCAACATAAGGTCAAGACTAACAGGAAAGTCAGACACGCAAGTACAAGTCAAGGTGTTTGAAGGTGGTCCTAGCCTTGTGAACAGCTAATAAGAGACTTTAAGATTACAATTCGTAAGGACTGGAAATAGTTGTGTATTTCAAGAGGCTGGTATTATGCATTTGTTCTTTCTATCTTATTAATGTATCGCTGGTATGTGTATTACTGTAAAAATATTCTTTGATACTTACTAAAAAAATATATATATATAAAAAAAAAAGGGATATATATATATAGTTACAAAACATTAAGGGTCAGCGTACACCTATTAATTCTATTTTCACCTGTAAGTTAATAGTGTAATTGTTTGGTAAGGTGTTTGTTCAAGCCTTTGTTACAAGCATTATACATGTTTATACCACGTACTAAGGTTTAAATTACAGTGAATTAGAGTATAAATTACCTACTCACTTATCCAAACCTTACCTAGAATTGATTTGATTTAGAATGTCAGAAAGAGGTAGTTTCACTAAAGGTGATAGAGATGGGGTAGGTCAAGTTGAGCAGCTGCAGCAACACCTCGCAAACTTCAAGCCTTCATCAGAACAAACAGAGCAGCAGGAAGAGGCCCAGACTGGTGTGGAGTCACTTCTGCCAGCGAATGACGATACAGAGGCTGCTAATGAGATATCACAACAAGAGCCACGAAAAGGTGAGAGGGTCCGCAGGTTAACTGAAAAGGGCAGAGAACTGCGCGACGAAAGGTGGAGACAGCTCGAACATCGTTTCAGGGTCAGCTATGAGAAGTGGAAGGCTCTGGTAAAGGAAGCAAAACAGTCACTGACAGGCTGTTGCTCTGAAGACCTACTAGAAGACCTCTTAAACAAGATCAGTCATACCTCTACAGAACTAAACCTTGTCTATGTAAATTTGCGTCAAATCGACATTCCCGACAACGATATAAGACGCAGAGTTGATACTTGTGAAGCAGTTACAATGTCTATTATCAAGACTGTAAGGTGTCATTTAAAAGGCAGGGAAGAAGGTCAAAGTAACCAGATAGAACTGAACTGGAAGGACAGCAATTCCTTGTGCGTGTCCGAACTCTCACATAAGTCAAGTCTCAACTATCAGCCCTCAAGTGCTTCCTCCCAGTCTCAAAGCAACGCAAAGCTCAACTCCAGACGCTCAAGCGTGTCATCTGTCAAGAGACAAGAGGCTGCGGCGGAAGTTGCTGCTAACCAAGCAGCTTTAGAAGTAATGGTTAAGCAAGAACGCCAACTAGAAGAGCTTCAGAGACTCGAAGATGAAGATAAGAAGAGGACAGCGGAGCAAGAAGCTGAGGCTGTGAAACGCAGCTTAGAAGAAGCTAGGCTGCGAGTCAAGTTAGAGGTAGAAAATGCTGCCAGACGAAGGACGCTAGAAGACAAGCGTAGAGAGTTAGAGCGCCTAGAAGTGCTCAAGAAACTAAATGCTGCCAAGGCGCGGATGCAAGTGTATGAGCAAGATGAAAACTCAGAGGACGAGAAGAGAGAACTACTCTCTAACTGCAAATCTGTGAAAGAAGTCATGCACAGAAGTGGGTCATTTCACAGTCTCTCACCACAACATGTTGTGACAAGCACACAACAAGAAGATGGCACCAAGACCATGTTCAGGTTACTAGCGGAATCAATCAGTGAAAGCCGCCTCCCCATACCAGAACCAGTAACATTCAATGGAGAACCACTCTCGTTCACTGACTGGAAGGTCTCTTTTCAGACTCTGATAGACAGGAAGAACATACCAGCAACTGAGAAGATATATTACTTAAGAAAATATGTCGGTGGGCCTGCCAAGAAAGCCATCGAAAGTTACTTTATGTTAGGAACAGAGTCAGCCTACCATGCTGCGTGGACCATTCTTGAAGAAAGGTACGGAAACAAATTCCTCATCGCCAAGTCCTTCAGAGATAAGCTCAATGCATGGCCTAAGATAGGATCCAAGGACAGTCTTGAACTTAGAGACCTTGTAGACTTTCTTCGCAGCTGTGAGGCTGCTATGTCTCAGAATAAGGGCCTGGAGGTGCTTAATGACTGTAATGAAAACCAAAAGATCCTCGCTAAACTTCCAGATTGGCTAACTTCAAGATGGAATAGAAAGGTCGTAGACATCTTAGAAGAAACTGAGACCTTTCCAAGCTTCAGTCAGTTTGTGAAGTTTCTCACGAGAGAAGCAAAGATCGCTTGCAATCCTGTAACATCCCTTCATGCTTTGCAATCAAGCGAAGATGGAAAACCTAAGACACCAAGGATTCAAATCCCCGGAGCAAGGGTGTTAGCAACTAACTCTGATGAGAAAGATACTGTTACTAGTTGTGTCTTCTGTGAGAAGTCAGGTCACAGTCTCCACAAATGCTGTAAGTTCATGGATAAGCCCACCACAGAGCGACAAAAGTTTGTTCAAGAGAATAAATTGTGCTTTGGCTGTTTAAGGCCTGGGCATCACTCGAAAGATTGTGATAACAGGAACACCTGCGACACGTGTCAGAGGAGGCATCCATCTTGCCTGCACGAAGATCGTACTAAAGAAAGGTTAAGGGATAGGAAGACAGAGCCCCCACAAGATAAGGGGACAAGAGCGTCAAGTGAGGCCATATCCAACAGAGTCGTAAGGGACATTAACAACACTCACACCTCCACAATCATTCCAGTATGGGTGTCAACCACAAGCGAGCCAGATCGTGAAGTTCTTGTGTATGCACTTCTTGACACCCAGAGGGACACCACCTTTATCCTTGAAGAGACAACAAACGCTCTCAATACAAGGAAGGAGCCAGTCCAACTGAAACTCTCTACAATGGCTTCAAGGAATACCATTGTGCCCTGCCAGAAGCTGTCTGGTTTGCAGGTTAGAGGGTTTTACTTGGAGAAGAAAATCCCTCTGCCAACGACTTACTCGAGAGAGTTTATTCCTGCAAACAGAGATCATATTCCTACTCCAGAGACTGCAAGAGCATGGTCTCATCTTGAACACATTGCAGAGGAGATTGCTCCTCAACAGAGCTGTGATGTCGGTCTCTTAATTGGCTACAACTGCTCCCAGGCTCTCCTTCCAAGAGAAATTGTGTCTGGTAAGGAAAATCAGCCTTTTGCTCAGAGAACAGACCTTGGCTGGAGCATAGTCGGCTATGGAAACCCATGTATCGACCATGGCGACGCTATTGGAGTGAGTCATCGGGTTATCGTTAGACAGGTGATGCCAAGCCTTCAATCTTCTTCCAACGTCACAAATCAAGTACACTATGTTAGTAGAACACGCGTAAGAGAGGTAATCACAGCACTGGACATTATCAAGACGCTTGAATCCGACTTCAACGAGAGAACTGCAGAAGAGGACCTCATATCTCAAGAGGATATCCGGTTCCTGACAAAAATGAAAGCGGGAATCAGACGCAAGGACAATGGACATTATGAGATGCCGCTGCCGTTTAAGGAAGAAAGACCCAACCTGCCGAACAATAAAACATGTGCAGTTCACCGTCTCAAGTGCCTGGAAAGGAGGCTAAGGAGAGACAAGCAGTACTACAAGGACTACACAGCATTCATGGAAGAGACCATAGCTTGTGGAGATGCTGAGAAGGTCTCCAAAGAGGAAATTAACAAGCATCCAGCATGGTACATCCCGCACCATGGGGTTTATCACCCACAAAAGCCTGGGAAGATACGAGTCGTCTTTGACTGCTCAGCTAAGTTTCGAGAGACGTCCTTGAATGACCATCTCCTTACCGGTCCAGAGTTGACAAACACATTGCTGGGCGTCCTTTGTCGTTTTCGTAAGGGTCCAGTTGCAATCATGTGTGATGTAGAGCGCATGTTCCACCAGTTTCATGTGAAAGCAGAAGACCAAGATTATCTACGGTTCCTTTGGTGGGA
Source organism: Salvelinus namaycush (assembly GCF_016432855.1). Classification (NCBI taxonomy): domain Eukaryota; kingdom Metazoa; phylum Chordata; class Actinopteri; order Salmoniformes; family Salmonidae; genus Salvelinus; species Salvelinus namaycush. The sequence continues at coordinate 13,042,208 of NC_052348.1, forward strand.
GAACGGAGATCTAGAGTCTCAACCCTCAGTGTATCGTATGAAGGTCCATTTGTTCGGCGCAGCTTCATCTCCTGGTTGCGCCAACTATGGTCTCAAACATCTTGCTGCCGAAGAACGAGGAAGCTTCAGCGAGAAGTATATCCAGTTCATAGAAAGGAACTTTTATGTTGATGATGGGTTGACGAGCGTATCGTCTGAAGCTGAAGCGGCCCAGCTGGTGAAAGAAGCAAGAGAGCTTTGCAGCATCGGCAAACTCCGGTTGCACAAGTTTATCTCTAACAGCAAGGAAGTGATAGCCACAATTCCCAAGGAAGAACGTGCCGAGGGTGCCAAAGACCTGGATATGGCTCTGGGTGAACCACACATGGAGAGAGCGCTTGGTGTACTGTGGTGTGTCGCATCAGACGAGATCCAGTTTAGAGTAGTTGTCAAGGAACGCCCACTCACAAGAAGAGGAGTATTGTCTACAGTAGCCTCTGTATATGATCCGCTTGGGTTTGTGGCACCCTTTGTCCTGGCAGGGAAGCAGATCGTGCAGCAGATGTGTCGTGACAAGATCGACTGGGATGACCCCCTTCCAGATGACCTACGTTCCCAGTGGGAATTCTGGCTCCAATGTCTACAAATCTTGTCTGAAGTAAGGATTCAACGAGCCTACTTGCCATCAAGTTTCAAGGAGGTGCAGAGTTATGAGCTCCATCACTTCTCCGACGCTAGTACATCAGGTTATGGAGAGTGCTCATACCTCAGAACATCCAACACAGACAGAAATGGAATAAAGACAGAAGAAACGCAAGGATTAATGACATTGTCATCTTGCAAGATGATACTGCACCACGCAACCAGTGGAAATTGGCAAAAGTTACAGAAGTGTACCTGAGACAGGATGGCCGGGTGAGAAGATTCAAGTTACTGATCAGCGACTCCTGGATGAGAGAGGTAAACGCATCACCAAACCCACCTATCTGGAGAGGCCCATCCATAAGACAGTCCTGGAAGCCGATCAAGAAACCTTGCAGACCCCTTTCACAGAAATCACCGGTGATTGGTGGGAGTGTAACTGACAGTTAGACTTACAGGTTATGTCGTTGTTTTGTGTTTGAATTGTGTAACTGACAGTTAGACTTACAGGTTATGTCGTTGTTTTGTGTTTGAATTGTTTACGTGTCCGCTGTGCGGGGAAATGATAAGACAAGCGGAACTACGTAGCTAATAACTGTTGTAACGGGGATTCTTATTGTAGCAACACACTTTTGGAGGGAAGGCAATCCCGCGCTGTGTTAGCTAAGTTTTCATGTCATCGGGTGTAGTTCATAAAGTTTGAAGCGTATATGTTAGGATGGTAACGTTATAATAATTAAGGATGAAGCGTGAATTCATGCCAGGAATAATAAGTGTGAAGTTTGATTTCCTCCCTTCTGTAATAAGCAGCCAATGAGGTATTTTTCCTTTATTCATGTGTTTAATCTAATACTGTTATAGTGCTGGCTAAACTGTTTATGTATGTAAGCACTTCAGAGTTATACCAAGCTAATAAGTCACTCGTAAGATAAGGTTGTAAGAGTATGCTTAACTGTATTTTTTCATTTACTTTATAGTTCTCACGGAAGGTGATAATTCTGACTAAATCTACAGAATAAAGCCGCCAGTTAAAATCAAGGAACGGTTGTGCTCGTGGTTACTGGAGGGAGCTACAGTGAGAACTCAATGCTCTTCACGAGCAAGAGAGAAAGAAGAATCTTACCCAGCTGTAAAACGTCTACAAGATTCCCAAATCCTGGTAGGCCCTGTCATCTGATAAGAGTTTTGCACCTACCTGCAACCTAAGAAGAAAATCTCCACATAAGGAAGCATCGTGAGGCAACATAAGGTCAAGACTAACAGGAAAGTCAGACACGCAAGTACAAGTCAAGGTGTTTGAAGGTGGTCCTAGCCTTGTGAACAGCTAATAAGAGACTTTAAGATTACAATTCGTAAGGACTGGAAATAGTTGTGTATTTCAAGAGGCTGGTATTATGCATTTGTTCTTTCTATCTTATTAATGTATCGCTGGTATGTGTATTACTGTAAAAATATTCTTTGATACTTACTAAAAAAATATATATATAAAAAAAAAAGGGATATATATATAGTTACAAAACATTAAGGGTCAGCGTACACCTATTAATTCTATTTTCACCTGTAAGTTAATAGTGTAATTGTTTGGTAAGGTGTTTGTTCAAGCCTTTGTTACAAGCATTATACATGTTTATACCACGTACTAAGGTTTAAATTACAGTGAATTAGAGTATAAATTACCTACTCACTTATCCAAACCTTACCTAGAATTGATTTGATTTAGAATGTCAGAAAGAGGTAGTTTCACTAAAGGTGATAGAGATGGGGTAGGTCAAGTTGAGCAGCTGCAGCAACACCTCGCAAACTTCAAGCCTTCATCAGAACAAACAGAGCAGCAGGAAGAGGCCCAGACTGGTGTGGAGTCACTTCTGCCAGCGAATGACGATACAGAGGCTGCTAATGAGATATCACAACAAGAGCCACGAAAAGGTGAGAGGGTCCGCAGGTTAACTGAAAAGGGCAGAGAACTGCGCGACGAAAGGTGGAGACAGCTCGAACATCGTTTCAGGGTCAGCTATGAGAAGTGGAAGGCTCTGGTAAAGGAAGCAAAACAGTCACTGACAGGCTGTTGCTCTGAAGACCTACTAGAAGACCTCTTAAACAAGATCAGTCATACCTCTACAGAACTAAACCTTGTCTATGTAAATTTGCGTCAAATCGACATTCCCGACAACGATATAAGACGCAGAGTTGATACTTGTGAAGCAGTTACAATGTCTATTATCAAGACTGTAAGGTGTCATTTAAAAGGCAGGGAAGAAGGTCAAAGTAACCAGATAGAACTGAACTGGAAGGACAGCAATTCCTTGTGCGTGTCCGAACTCTCACATAAGTCAAGTCTCAACTATCAGCCCTCAAGTGCTTCCTCCCAGTCTCAAAGCAACGCAAAGCTCAACTCCAGACGCTCAAGCGTGTCATCTGTCAAGAGACAAGAGGCTGCGGCGGAAGTTGCTGCTAACCAAGCAGCTTTAGAAGTAATGGTTAAGCAAGAACGCCAACTAGAAGAGCTTCAGAGACTCGAAGATGAAGATAAGAAGAGGACAGCGGAGCAAGAAGCTGAGGCTGTGAAACGCAGCTTAGAAGAAGCTAGGCTGCGAGTCAAGTTAGAGGTAGAAAATGCTGCCAGACGAAGGACGCTAGAAGACAAGCGTAGAGAGTTAGAGCGCCTAGAAGTGCTCAAGAAACTAAATGCTGCCAAGGCGCGGATGCAAGTGTATGAGCAAGATGAAAACTCAGAGGACGAGAAGAGAGAACTACTCTCTAACTGCAAATCTGTGAAAGAAGTCATGCACAGAAGTGGGTCATTTCACAGTCTCTCACCACAACATGTTGTGACAAGCACACAACAAGAAGATGGCACCAAGACCATGTTCAGGTTACTAGCGGAATCAATCAGTGAAAGCCGCCTCCCCATACCAGAACCAGTAACATTCAATGGAGAACCACTCTCGTTCACTGACTGGAAGGTCTCTTTTCAGACTCTGATAGACAGGAAGAACATACCAGCAACTGAGAAGATATATTACTTAAGAAAATATGTCGGTGGGCCTGCCAAGAAAGCCATCGAAAGTTACTTTATGTTAGGAACAGAGTCAGCCTACCATGCTGCGTGGACCATTCTTGAAGAAAGGTACGGAAACAAATTCCTCATCGCCAAGTCCTTCAGAGATAAGCTCAATGCATGGCCTAAGATAGGATCCAAGGACAGTCTTGAACTTAGAGACCTTGTAGACTTTCTTCGCAGCTGTGAGGCTGCTATGTCTCAGAATAAGGGCCTGGAGGTGCTTAATGACTGTAATGAAAACCAAAAGATCCTCGCTAAACTTCCAGATTGGCTAACTTCAAGATGGAATAGAAAGGTCGTAGACATCTTAGAAGAAACTGAGACCTTTCCAAGCTTCAGTCAGTTTGTGAAGTTTCTCACGAGAGAAGCAAAGATCGCTTGCAATCCTGTAACATCCCTTCATGCTTTGCAATCAAGCGAAGATGGAAAACCTAAGACACCAAGGATTCAAATCCCCGGAGCAAGGGTGTTAGCAACTAACTCTGATGAGAAAGATACTGTTACTAGTTGTGTCTTCTGTGAGAAGTCAGGTCACAGTCTCCACAAATGCTGTAAGTTCATGGATAAGCCCACCACAGAGCGACAAAAGTTTGTTCAAGAGAATAAATTGTGCTTTGGCTGTTTAAGGCCTGGGCATCACTCGAAAGATTGTGATAACAGGAACACCTGCGACACGTGTCAGAGGAGGCATCCATCTTGCCTGCACGAAGATCGTACTAAAGAAAGGTTAAGGGATAGGAAGACAGAGCCCCCACAAGATAAGGGGACAAGAGCGTCAAGTGAGGCCATATCCAACAGAGTCGTAAGGGACATTAACAACACTCACACCTCCACAATCATTCCAGTATGGGTGTCAACCACAAGCGAGCCAGATCGTGAAGTTCTTGTGTATGCACTTCTTGACACCCAGAGGGACACCACCTTTATCCTTGAAGAGACAACAAACGCTCTCAATACAAGGAAGGAGCCAGTCCAACTGAAACTCTCTACAATGGCTTCAAGGAATACCATTGTGCCCTGCCAGAAGCTGTCTGGTTTGCAGGTTAGAGGGTTTTACTTGGAGAAGAAAATCCCTCTGCCAACGACTTACTCGAGAGAGTTTATTCCTGCAAACAGAGATCATATTCCTACTCCAGAGACTGCAAGAGCATGGTCTCATCTTGAACACATTGCAGAGGAGATTGCTCCTCAACAGAGCTGTGATGTCGGTCTCTTAATTGGCTACAACTGCTCCCAGGCTCTCCTTCCAAGAGAAATTGTGTCTGGTAAGGAAAATCAGCCTTTTGCTCAGAGAACAGACCTTGGCTGGAGCATAGTCGGCTATGGAAACCCATGTATCGACCATGGCGACGCTATTGGAGTGAGTCATCGGGTTATCGTTAGACAGGTGATGCCAAGCCTTCAATCTTCTTCCAACGTCACAAATCAAGTACACTATGTTAGTAGAACACGCGTAAGAGAGGTAATCACAGCACTGGACATTATCAAGACGCTTGAATCCGACTTCAACGAGAGAACTGCAGAAGAGGACCTCATATCTCAAGAGGATATCCGGTTCCTGACAAAAATGAAAGCGGGAATCAGACGCAAGGACAATGGACATTATGAGATGCCGCTGCCGTTTAAGGAAGAAAGACCCAACCTGCCGAACAATAAAACATGTGCAGTTCACCGTCTCAAGTGCCTGGAAAGGAGGCTAAGGAGAGACAAGCAGTACTACAAGGACTACACAGCATTCATGGAAGAGACCATAGCTTGTGGAGATGCTGAGAAGGTCTCCAAAGAGGAAATTAACAAGCATCCAGCATGGTACATCCCGCACCATGGGGTTTATCACCCACAAAAGCCTGGGAAGATACGAGTCGTCTTTGACTGCTCAGCTAAGTTTCGAGAGACGTCCTTGAATGACCATCTCCTTACCGGTCCAGAGTTGACAAACACATTGCTGGGCGTCCTTTGTCGTTTTCGTAAGGGTCCAGTTGCAATCATGTGTGATGTAGAGCGCATGTTCCACCAGTTTCATGTGAAAGCAGAAGACCAAGATTATCTACGGTTCCTTTGGTGGGAGAACGGAGATCTAGAGTCTCAACCCTCAGTGTATCGTATGAAGGTCCATTTGTTCGGCGCAGCTTCATCTCCTGGTTGCGCCAACTATGGTCTCAAACATCTTGCTGCCGAAGAACGAGGAAGCTTCAGCGAGAAGTATATCCAGTTCATAGAAAGGAACTTTTATGTTGATGATGGGTTGACGAGCGTATCGTCTGAAGCTGAAGCGGCCCAGCTGGTGAAAGAAGCAAGAGAGCTTTGCAGCATCGGCAAACTCCGGTTGCACAAGTTTATCTCTAACAGCAAGGAAGTGATAGCCACAATTCCCAAGGAAGAACGTGCCGAGGGTGCCAAAGACCTGGATATGGCTCTGGGTGAACCACACATGGAGAGAGCGCTTGGTGTACTGTGGTGTGTCGCATCAGACGAGATCCAGTTTAGAGTAGTTGTCAAGGAACGCCCACTCACAAGAAGAGGAGTATTGTCTACAGTAGCCTCTGTATATGATCCGCTTGGGTTTGTGGCACCCTTTGTCCTGGCAGGGAAGCAGATCGTGCAGCAGATGTGTCGTGACAAGATCGACTGGGATGACCCCCTTCCAGATGACCTACGTTCCCAGTGGGAATTCTGGCTCCAATGTCTACAAATCTTGTCTGAAGTAAGGATTCAACGAGCCTACTTGCCATCAAGTTTCAAGGAGGTGCAGAGTTATGAGCTCCATCACTTCTCCGACGCTAGTACATCAGGTTATGGAGAGTGCTCATACCTCAGAACATCCAACACAGACAGAAATGGAATAAAGACAGAAGAAACGCAAGGATTAATGACATTGTCATCTTGCAAGATGATACTGCACCACGCAACCAGTGGAAATTGGCAAAAGTTACAGAAGTGTACCTGAGACAGGATGGCCGGGTGAGAAGATTCAAGTTACTGATCAGCGACTCCTGGATGAGAGAGGTAAACGCATCACCAAACCCACCTATCTGGAGAGGCCCATCCATAAGACAGTCCTGGAAGCCGATCAAGAAACCTTGCAGACCCCTTTCACAGAAATCACCGGTGATTGGTGGGAGTGTAACTGACAGTTAGACTTACAGGTTATGTCGTTGTTTTGTGTTTGAATTGTGTAACTGACAGTTAGACTTACAGGTTATGTCGTTGTTTTGTGTTTGAATTGTTTACGTGTCCGCTGTGCGGGGAAATGATAAGACAAGCGGAACTACGTAGCTAATAACTGTTGTAACGGGGATTCTTATTGTAGCAACACACTTTTGGAGGGAAGGCAATCCCGCGCTGTGTTAGCTAAGTTTTCATGTCATCGGGTGTAGTTCATAAAGTTTGAAGCGTATATGTTAGGATGGTAACGTTATAATAATTAAGGATGAAGCGTGAATTCATGCCAGGAATAATAAGTGTGAAGTTTGATTTCCTCCCTTCTGTAATAAGCAGCCAATGAGGTATTTTTCCTTTATTCATGTGTTTAATCTAATACTGTTATAGTGCTGGCTAAACTGTTTATGTATGTAAGCACTTCAGAGTTATACCAAGCTAATAAGTCACTCGTAAGATAAGGTTGTAAGAGTATGCTTAACTGTATTTTTTCATTTACTTTATAGTTCTCACGGAAGGTGATAATTCTGACTAAATCTACAGAATAAAGCCGCCAGTTAAAATCAAGGAACGGTTGTGCTCGTGGTTACTGGAGGGAGCTACAGTGAGAACTCAATGCTCTTCACGAGCAAGAGAGAAAGAAGAATCTTACCCAGCTGTAAAACGTCTACAAGATTCCCAAATCCTGGTAGGCCCTGTCATCTGATAAGAGTTTTGCACCTACCTGCAACCTAAGAAGAAAATCTCCACATAAGGAAGCATCGTGAGGCAACATAAGGTCAAGACTAACAGGAAAGTCAGACACGCAAGTACAAGTCAAGGTGTTTGAAGGTGGTCCTAGCCTTGTGAACAGCTAATAAGAGACTTTAAGATTACAATTCGTAAGGACTGGAAATAGTTGTGTATTTCAAGAGGCTGGTATTATGCATTTGTTCTTTCTATCTTATTAATGTATCGCTGGTATGTGTATTACTGTAAAAATATTCTTTGATACTTACTAAAAAAATATATATATAAAAAAAAAAGGGATATATATATAGTTACAAAACATTAAGGGTCAGCGTACACCTATTAATTCTATTTTCACCTGTAAGTTAATAGTGTAATTGTTTGGTAAGGTGTTTGTTCAAGCCTTTGTTACAAGCATTATACATGTTTATACCACGTACTAAGGTTTAAATTACAGTGAATTAGAGTATAAATTACCTACTCACTTATCCAAACCTTACCTAGAATTGATTTGATTTAGAATGTCAGAAAGAGGTAGTTTCACTAAAGGTGATAGAGATGGGGTAGGTCAAGTTGAGCAGCTGCAGCAACACCTCGCAAACTTCAAGCCTTCATCAGAACAAACAGAGCAGCAGGAAGAGGCCCAGACTGGTGTGGAGTCACTTCTGCCAGCGAATGACGATACAGAGGCTGCTAATGAGATATCACAACAAGAGCCACGAAAAGGTGAGAGGGTCCGCAGGTTAACTGAAAAGGGCAGAGAACTGCGCGACGAAAGGTGGAGACAGCTCGAACATCGTTTCAGGGTCAGCTATGAGAAGTGGAAGGCTCTGGTAAAGGAAGCAAAACAGTCACTGACAGGCTGTTGCTCTGAAGACCTACTAGAAGACCTCTTAAACAAGATCAGTCATACCTCTACAGAACTAAACCTTGTCTATGTAAATTTGCGTCAAATCGACATTCCCGACAACGATATAAGACGCAGAGTTGATACTTGTGAAGCAGTTACAATGTCTATTATCAAGACTGTAAGGTGTCATTTAAAAGGCAGGGAAGAAGGTCAAAGTAACCAGATAGAACTGAACTGGAAGGACAGCAATTCCTTGTGCGTGTCCGAACTCTCACATAAGTCAAGTCTCAACTATCAGCCCTCAAGTGCTTCCTCCCAGTCTCAAAGCAACGCAAAGCTCAACTCCAGACGCTCAAGCGTGTCATCTGTCAAGAGACAAGAGGCTGCGGCGGAAGTTGCTGCTAACCAAGCAGCTTTAGAAGTAATGGTTAAGCAAGAACGCCAACTAGAAGAGCTTCAGAGACTCGAAGATGAAGATAAGAAGAGGACAGCGGAGCAAGAAGCTGAGGCTGTGAAACGCAGCTTAGAAGAAGCTAGGCTGCGAGTCAAGTTAGAGGTAGAAAATGCTGCCAGACGAAGGACGCTAGAAGACAAGCGTAGAGAGTTAGAGCGCCTAGAAGTGCTCAAGAAACTAAATGCTGCCAAGGCGCGGATGCAAGTGTATGAGCAAGATGAAAACTCAGAGGACGAGAAGAGAGAACTACTCTCTAACTGCAAATCTGTGAAAGAAGTCATGCACAGAAGTGGGTCATTTCACAGTCTCTCACCACAACATGTTGTGACAAGCACACAACAAGAAGATGGCACCAAGACCATGTTCAGGTTACTAGCGGAATCAATCAGTGAAAGCCGCCTCCCCATACCAGAACCAGTAACATTCAATGGAGAACCACTCTCGTTCACTGACTGGAAGGTCTCTTTTCAGACTCTGATAGACAGGAAGAACATACCAGCAACTGAGAAGATATATTACTTAAGAAAATATGTCGGTGGGCCTGCCAAGAAAGCCATCGAAAGTTACTTTATGTTAGGAACAGAGTCAGCCTACCATGCTGCGTGGACCATTCTTGAAGAAAGGTACGGAAACAAATTCCTCATCGCCAAGTCCTTCAGAGATAAGCTCAATGCATGGCCTAAGATAGGATCCAAGGACAGTCTTGAACTTAGAGACCTTGTAGACTTTCTTCGCAGCTGTGAGGCTGCTATGTCTCAGAATAAGGGCCTGGAGGTGCTTAATGACTGTAATGAAAACCAAAAGATCCTCGCTAAACTTCCAGATTGGCTAACTTCAAGATGGAATAGAAAGGTCGTAGACATCTTAGAAGAAACTGAGACCTTTCCAAGCTTCAGTCAGTTTGTGAAGTTTCTCACGAGAGAAGCAAAGATCGCTTGCAATCCTGTAACATCCCTTCATGCTTTGCAATCAAGCGAAGATGGAAAACCTAAGACACCAAGGATTCAAATCCCCGGAGCAAGGGTGTTAGCAACTAACTCTGATGAGAAAGATACTGTTACTAGTTGTGTCTTCTGTGAGAAGTCAGGTCACAGTCTCCACAAATGCTGTAAGTTCATGGATAAGCCCACCACAGAGCGACAAAAGTTTGTTCAAGAGAATAAATTGTGCTTTGGCTGTTTAAGGCCTGGGCATCACTCGAAAGATTGTGATAACAGGAACACCTGCGACACGTGTCAGAGGAGGCATCCATCTTGCCTGCACGAAGATCGTACTAAAGAAAGGTTAAGGGATAGGAAGACAGAGCCCCCACAAGATAAGGGGACAAGAGCGTCAAGTGAGGCCATATCCAACAGAGTCGTAAGGGACATTAACAACACTCACACCTCCACAATCATTCCAGTATGGGTGTCAACCACAAGCGAGCCAGATCGTGAAGTTCTTGTGTATGCACTTCTTGACACCCAGAGGGACACCACCTTTATCCTTGAAGAGACAACAAACGCTCTCAATACAAGGAAGGAGCCAGTCCAACTGAAACTCTCTACAATGGCTTCAAGGAATACCATTGTGCCCTGCCAGAAGCTGTCTGGTTTGCAGGTTAGAGGGTTTTACTTGGAGAAGAAAATCCCTCTGCCAACGACTTACTCGAGAGAGTTTATTCCTGCAAACAGAGATCATATTCCTACTCCAGAGACTGCAAGAGCATGGTCTCATCTTGAACACATTGCAGAGGAGATTGCTCCTCAACAGAGCTGTGATGTCGGTCTCTTAATTGGCTACAACTGCTCCCAGGCTCTCCTTCCAAGAGAAATTGTGTCTGGTAAGGAAAATCAGCCTTTTGCTCAGAGAACAGACCTTGGCTGGAGCATAGTCGGCTATGGAAACCCATGTATCGACCATGGCGACGCTATTGGAGTGAGTCATCGGGTTATCGTTAGACAGGTGATGCCAAGCCTTCAATCTTCTTCCAACGTCACAAATCAAGTACACTATGTTAGTAGAACACGCGTAAGAGAGGTAATCACAGCACTGGACATTATCAAGACGCTTGAATCCGACTTCAACGAGAGAACTGCAGAAGAGGACCTCATATCTCAAGAGGATATCCGGTTCCTGACAAAAATGAAAGCGGGAATCAGACGCAAGGACAATGGACATTATGAGATGCCGCTGCCGTTTAAGGAAGAAAGACCCAACCTGCCGAACAATAAAACATGTGCAGTTCACCGTCTCAAGTGCCTGGAAAGGAGGCTAAGGAGAGACAAGCAGTACTACAAGGACTACACAGCATTCATGGAAGAGACCATAGCTTGTGGAGATGCTGAGAAGGTCTCCAAAGAGGAAATTAACAAGCATCCAGCATGGTACATCCCGCACCATGGGGTTTATCACCCACAAAAGCCTGGGAAGATACGAGTCGTCTTTGACTGCTCAGCTAAGTTTCGAGAGACGTCCTTGAATGACCATCTCCTTACCGGTCCAGAGTTGACAAACACATTGCTGGGCGTCCTTTGTCGTTTTCGTAAGGGTCCAGTTGCAATCATGTGTGATGTAGAGCGCATGTTCCACCAGTTTCATGTGAAAGCAGAAGACCAAGATTATCTACGGTTCCTTTGGTGGGAGAACGGAGATCTAGAGTCTCAACCCTCAGTGTATCGTATGAAGGTCCATTTGTTCGGCGCAGCTTCATCTCCTGGTTGCGCCAACTATGGTCTCAAACATCTTGCTGCCGAAGAACGAGGAAGCTTCAGCGAGAAGTATATCCAGTTCATAGAAAGGAACTTTTATGTTGATGATGGGTTGACGAGCGTATCGTCTGAAGCTGAAGCGGCCCAGCTGGTGAAAGAAGCAAGAGAGCTTTGCAGCATCGGCAAACTCCGGTTGCACAAGTTTATCTCTAACAGCAAGGAAGTGATAGCCACAATTCCCAAGGAAGAACGTGCCGAGGGTGCCAAAGACCTGGATATGGCTCTGGGTGAACCACACATGGAGAGAGCGCTTGGTGTACTGTGGTGTGTCGCATCAGACGAGATCCAGTTTAGAGTAGTTGTCAAGGAACGCCCACTCACAAGAAGAGGAGTATTGTCTACAGTAGCCTCTGTATATGATCCGCTTGGGTTTGTGGCACCCTTTGTCCTGGCAGGGAAGCAGATCGTGCAGCAGATGTGTCGTGACAAGATCGACTGGGATGACCCCCTTCCAGATGACCTACGTTCCCAGTGGGAATTCTGGCTCCAATGTCTACAAATCTTGTCTGAAGTAAGGATTCAACGAGCCTACTTGCCATCAAGTTTCAAGGAGGTGCAGAGTTATGAGCTCCATCACTTCTCCGACGCTAGTACATCAGGTTATGGAGAGTGCTCATACCTCAGAACATCCAACACAGACAGAAATGGAATAAAGACAGAAGAAACGCAAGGATTAATGACATTGTCATCTTGCAAGATGATACTGCACCACGCAACCAGTGGAAATTGGCAAAAGTTACAGAAGTGTACCTGAGACAGGATGGCCGGGTGAGAAGATTCAAGTTACTGATCAGCGACTCCTGGATGAGAGAGGTAAACGCATCACCAAACCCACCTATCTGGAGAGGCCCATCCATAAGACAGTCCTGGAAGCCGATCAAGAAACCTTGCAGACCCCTTTCACAGAAATCACCGGTGATTGGTGGGAGTGTAACTGACAGTTAGACTTACAGGTTATGTCGTTGTTTTGTGTTTGAATTGTGTAACTGACAGTTAGACTTACAGGTTATGTCGTTGTTTTGTGTTTGAATTGTTTACGTGTCCGCTGTGCGGGGAAATGATAAGACAAGCGGAACTACGTAGCTAATAACTGTTGTAACGGGGATTCTTATTGTAGCAACACACTTTTGGAGGGAAGGCAATCCCGCGCTGTGTTAGCTAAGTTTTCATGTCATCGGGTGTAGTTCATAAAGTTTGAAGCGTATGTGTTAGGATGGTAACGTTATAATAATTAAGGATGAAGCGTGAATTCATGCCAGGAATAATAAGTGTGAAGTTTGATTTCCTCCCTTCTGTAATAAGCAGCCAATTAAGTATTTTTCCTTTATTCATGTGTTTAATCTAATACTGTTATAGCGCCGGCTAAACTGTTTATGTATGTAAGCACTTCAGAGTTATACCAAGCTAATAAGTCACTCGTAAGATAAGGTTGTAAGAGTATGCTTAACTGTATTTTTCATTTACTTTAAAGTTCTCACGGAAGGTGATAATTCTGACTAAATCTACAGAATAAAGCCGCCAGTTAAAATCAAGGAACGGTTGTGCTCGTGGTTACTGGAGGGAGCTACAAACCCCGCCTTCTTTCCCTCTTGTCGTGCCTTCTGTATAAGCGGCCACAGTTTCTCTCTGGCAGCCTGATCCTGCGGTATCAGAGCTTCTTTGATGCGGAGTTTCTTCTCGTCCAGAAACTTGTTCCCCATGGCCATTTTCCATACGATGTCCCTGTAATGGCGCATAGTTAAGCGCAAGATGATATTGCGAGGGGGTCCATCAGATCTTCGTTTCCCAAGTCGATGTACCACATCAATCACGTCTCTTAGCCTGTCTTTGATGCATGGTGCCACTTTTCCCAGGATATTAATGACTACTTCTCTAATATCCTCTCCCTCTACCTATTTTACACCTTGGATTTTCAGATTCCACCTGCGAGAGTACGTTTGAAGTTCAGCTACATTCTCACACCGCTCATTATTTTTGGATTGCATTTTCTTCAGCTCATTCTCTAGGAACGTTATCTTATCCTTGTTCTCGCTCACAACTTTGTGTAGTTGATTGACAGTTTCTGACAAATGATCGATCTTCTTTGATGTTTCTTCTGTAGCCCGCTCTATGAGGGACACTTTGGAGAGCGTGGCGTCTTATTTAGTAGACAGGGACTGGATAGCAGAGAAAAGTTCCGACATGGAAATGTTTTCTTTTACTTTTTTCACCGGTGGATTTTTACTTGGGGTCTGAGGTAAAGAGGTTGCAAGGATTTCATCCTGGTCAGTTTTGTTCTTTCTCTTGCTTGAGTTCGCGGCTTCTTGTGTATCCATGCTGCTCTGGTTCTCGTTGTGGCTAGCTAGCATGTAAGCCGTCTTCTGCGAGACTTGGATATTTCTTTCTACTTTTGTCTTTCTGTCGTGTTCTTCCCATTCAACTTGACAAAAACTAACTCTAAACTTATCCCATGTCCATAAAAAAAGTTATAGTTAGTTTCTTTCAATATTAATAGCCAATATTTGACTGTTAACCACCTAACCCTCAATATTGCTTTGAAGAGCGAGAAAACACTCGCTCTCACAGCGACGCCATCTTGGCCTCCATCCTTATTCTGATTAAGTCAACAATACCTCTAGGCATATCTGACGTCATGTATTTGATATCTTTATGTGAAGGTTAATTTCCATATTGACATCAGTTCATTGTGTTTGAGGACGGTTCACTGACAGGTTTTCAATGGATAGATTAGACTAGTTTAACAGTTACAGAGCAGCTACAGTAGCCTATCAGAACAGCTGCAGTAGCCTTTCAGAACAGCTGAGGTAGCCTATCAGAACAGCTGCAGTAGCCTATCAGAACAGCTACAGTATTAGAGGCGCAGACCCTTAATTAACGGGCTACACATAATGGCTGACGACAGCCAGGTAAGGTTAATTTTAGCCTACGTTTAACGAGCTTTAGAGTTTTCCTAATTCCATCTTGTTCTAATAGCAAGTCTGCCTTAAGTGCAGAAACCGTGGTTGATATTAGAAAATAAGTATGATTGGAAGTTTAGGCAAGTAATTCAATTGGGTAATTGTTGTGGGATGTTAGCATACCATACTGCGCGTGTAGCATTAGTGCCATGGAGGATTGTGCAGGCCGGCAGGTTGCTACAGTTTCCTAGTAGCATGTATGCTTTAGGGATCAGATCTGGATGACTTTTTCACCTGAACTGCTCATTGGCTGTCCATAATGAGCCCAGCAAGCAGGATGTGTAGCTGGGCTCTGCAATAACTAGCTCCCAGAGCAATTACAAATAACTATTCTTGTTTTAATAGCGTCATTAGAACTAGCAACATGACAGTGAGTCACCTCAGTAGAAACGCTATGTGTTGGATTCGTCCATGTCTTGCTAAATTACCTAGCTACCATAACAGCTGTGGAGAATTTATACTGCAGTTTTAAGGGATCTCTCTGAAGGTTTTAGATGATACAGTGGTGCTTCGTCCTCTGGATGAAGAATCATACATCTCGGCTTGGCTTCATTGCATTATTATTTGGGAAACGTTGACATGCCATTTGTGTTGACGGATGGATGAAAATAATGTAATTATAGTATCGTTATACATAGGCTAGCAGGAAAATCCGCATGAGATACCCATAGAACTGAGCCCTGCTCCATTTCAGCACCATGCATCCATCCATCCAACCACCATCCATTTCAGGTGCTGCCCAGACTCGAAACATTTCAGCACCATGGCACGGTCCCCTGACGCCTAGAAACGTGTCAGCACTATGCAGCGGACAATAGTGCTGAAATAGTTAAAGCCCCCTAGAACGTCATTGATTTTAAATTATTGTAAGTGCAAGTGGTTATAATTTATTGCATGTCCTAGTTTTGCAGCTTTGCAACCTCAGAATTGTAGCTAATGGATTGCAGCGAGTTACGTGTTTGTGCATGGTGATGAATGAGGATGCTTGATAAATCATAAATTAAATGCAACAACGTGCACTTACAAATATTTTCGTTTGGCAGAACTTTGACAAGCTATGATCTGTTTTCTAATGACATTGACAATTCATATAGACATTAGACTTAGGCCTAATTGTGACATCATGTGTGTATGACATCTTTGAAGAATGCCCTGGCTTCAGCCAATCGGAATCGAGTATTCAACAATGCTTTGGCATAATTCAAGGACGTTCATATTCACTTCAGTTGTCTGCCGATGGTTCACTGACGTTTTTTCAAAGGAAGTATTAGTATTACCTCTAAACAGCCTACAACAATAAGCTACACATCATGTCAGACGACAGCAAGGTATGGTTCATTTAGCCTATTTTGAGTTTAGAGGAGAAATTACTAACAATATAGTAGGTCACTACCACAGCAATAGGTCTCACTGGTTTGATCCATGGACTGAAATCTGACCACTATTGCCGTTTTGTTTGAAAAAGGAGAGAATCATTTGTTTCATAAAGTCACAACCTTGGACTGATATTGACCTCTCATTTATCCACCAGAACGTGAATTGGGAGGATCATCCGGATGACCAAAATAAAGTTGTGGAGAATATGAAGGATGAAACAGAGACACATGAGACCAACAAGAACAGGACAGGAGGCAAGGTAAGAAATATGCTGTCCTTTACACATCCTCTGCCTACTTAGGTACAGATCTAGGATTAGTTTACTATCACTAAATCCTAACCTTAAAGCATTAGGAGACACTACACTGACCTTAGATCTGCTATGAGACCTATAATCTGTTGTCATGTAGGCTAAACGTAAGTCCAGTGGCCGTGCCAAGAAGACTTCTGTGGAAGAGGACAGCAGCATTGGTGCAGGTCCGAGATTACTTAATGTTGGGTGCAGGTTGTGTTCAAATTCATCAGCACTGATCTGAGAAGATAGTATCTATATAGGTGAAAGCAATATAGTGGAGGCCCGCAGAGAGATGTGCTTTTACCTGTCCAGTGCAATCAAATCACTAAAGGTGAAGGAAATTAGGAATAAAGTTCAGATTCAACTTTAGATTTCTCTTTGCGGTTTCCCAGAGTCTTCTCAGACACCCGGGTGTGGTTTCCGGGAAAGGGGATCTATCATTGAGCAGCTGGAGAAGGAGGCTCAGAGGACTCTAATGCCTTCTCTCAAGATTGGGACATGCTGTGCCCCAATCCTCCTCTCTTTCCTGAGGAGTCTAACTGATGAGCAAGTTCCATGTCTTTTTCCAACCTCACATACAACTTATCTGAATTTATAGTCATAGTGCACCTTCTAACCACAAATGGGATTTTAAACACTACACCTAACCCTAACATCACTGTAACCACACCCCTAACTCTTGCTGTAAATCAAGAACAAAATGACTCATGTACTTGCTAATAGCTTAATTAAATACACTTTTATTATCCCTAACATGGCTATCTAGTGACTCCACTAACTCAACACCAGTGTGCAGCTAAAATATGTTTCCTTTCTTTTCTTTTCTCTAGCCAATGGAGAGTGATTCAGCATGGCATGAAAAATAACGTAAGTCTCTCCACATAAGGTTCTGGTCAGAAGTTGTGCACTATATATATATAGGGAATGGTGTCATGGAATTGGTTGATTGGCAAAAACATTACTCTGTTTGTTGGTCATAGCTGACATTCGAGCAGCTCTCCATGCTGTGTCTGAAGATTGTTAGGGTCGTGACCCAGACAGCCCTCCGCATTCTCCTACCAGCGCTAGCTCGTATCATGGGGGTGAACCTGAGGAGTGGGGCAACCTCCCCAGAATCCCAGTGCTCTCTGACAGGGTCTGAGGATTCCTTAGGCAGTCTGGATGAGAGAGAGAAAAGGCTGCTGATCAGTGAGATGAACTACTGGACTAAGGAGAGGAGGAGGAATGGCAGTGCAGGGTGCCGCCAAAAATCCACTCGCAGAACCTCATCATCATGCTGGTCGCCTAAGAGGTATGTTCACAGCAATATTTGAACTTAATAATTTCAAGACCTGACCCATACTTATCATAAATTATTAACTTGGAATTCATACCTTGTAGTTTTAAGTTCTGGTCAGAAATGTTGCCCCTGAGGGGGTGGGTCCAGGTGCAAGTCATTTTTAACTGGGTAAGCCATAAAGTAATCTATGAATAAATAGATCAGGTACATGCCTTCCAGAATTAGTCATATTCTGATGTCGTATAAACATAAAAATCAGGCAAAAAATTGTGTCAGTTGGCTTTAGGCTTCTAGAACTACGATGGTATGAGAAGTAAACCATCATTGCTCTAATTTGGTTTTCAGGCTCACTAATGACCCAGATAAGATACCAGTTGGTCACATTTGCATGGCATAAGTAAGTGGTGATTGTGTGTTTATCTTCAAGGTCCCAGACCTCATTGCAGAGCTTGCCTGCAACTAGAGAGGCTCCCCTCATGGAGGAGCCTCTGAAGGCTCTTTTTGGGGTAACGGAAGAGAGCCTCCTGATATCCCTGGTTGAGGGTCACTCCAACCCCACCTCCTCCAGCTCCTCCGAGTTGAGCTGTGCTATCGTGGGGGAGGTAGTACACCAGCTTAACTCTGGCCTCTCAGTGGCCATTCAGGCCAGCTCGGGGAGTTGCCCCCCTATGGACAGTCAGGACATAGCAGCAGGCAAGGAGGTCATTCGGGTAGCCTCGGTGCAGATCCTGGCCGAGCTACAGAGCAAAACGTCTGAGCCAGAGTGGGTAGGGTTTATCGAGCCCCTCATGGACCCTGTGACCGATGATGTGCTGGATGCCATTGTCGGCACAATGGACAAAATGGCACAGGACTTCAACATCCTCTTGGATCTGGCCAAGAAGATGACAATCTTGGGGTCTAAATTTCTGACCAATCTTCAATGTGACCTTGATGTTGAGTGTCCATCTGGGAAAGAAGGAACCACTCACTTTCTCAAAGAGACTGGATCCTCTACCAGTGTGGTGGACAGAAAGCTTCAGACCCTCTCTAGCCCCGACTTTCAGTCTAAAGCCCTCAAGGCGGTGAGCACCATCCTTACAAGGAAAGTCAGCAGCTCTTCTGGCATGGCTCCTTCCTCTAGGCCTTCTAGTGCTGCTCCTAGCTTTACTGAAGCACCCCTGAATACCAGCTCTACAGCCCTGACATCTGTAACCTCCACTGCCACAGTGATTGTTAAGGCATTTGTGGGAGGCATGGAGACGATAGCATCATTTGAAGGCACATGTGAAGCAGTTGATTGGCCAGTTCCTGTAAATGACCACAAAACAGGGTCTTCACAGAAGATAACCTTCTCTCCAGCCCGCACACTCTACGGCCTTATACGAGCAAAGCTGAGGGACCTTTTAACTCTATCCGCTCGAGAAGAAGGTGTGGCTAAGGATGCTTCTCTTCAGGAGTCTTCAGACACCCTGGAAAAGGCAACTGTTTCAACTGTTGAGGTCCAGTTACCCAGCACCAAACTTAGTAGAGTTCCCAGTGAGAGCCAACCAATATCAGCTCTCTGTCTCTCCAATCTGGATACCAGTACTCAAGAAGTTCTTAGCAGTGTTTTTTCCATCTACAAGTCAGAGTTATCAAAAGTGGAGAGTAAATCCTTGGACGTTGTCAGTTCATCTGATGAGTCCCTAGAGGCTTGTTGGTTGGTTGATGGTGTCCTATCAGAGCTTGATGACTATACTATTTCCCAGTCACCCTCACCCAATGAAGACTTGAGTGTGAGTACTCAATGTTCTCAACTGAGCTCAGAAGAGAGTGTCAGAATCACACAGTCCTCTACTAGTCTGATTCAGAGCATTAAGAAGCTCTCTAGCAATGACTTTCAGACTCAGGCAGAAGAGGCAGTGAGTAAAGTGCTGATGAGATCCAGTCATTCCTTTATCACACAGATCAGCCATACTGGTCTTCAGAAAAGTCCGCAGGCTGGCTTATCATCTAGCTCGCCATCAGAGATTGCCTCCATGTCCTCTCAAAATACAGCCTCTGGATTAGTGGAAACCTTTGTCAAAGGAATGGCGACTATTTTCCAGAAAAATGAGTCCACTGGCACTGTGCTACTGGAAAGAAGTGGGAAAGTTTCGCAGTGCTCCCACGGGGGCTCCCAACTGGATGATACTGAATTGAGTGTTAAAATATCAGAGGAGAAGCTTTGGTCAACAGCTAAGACCATCTGCGTCAGTATGAAGAACACACTTAAGGATTTCTTCACAGGGCTGAAGCCATCCGGATCCGAAAGGACAGAAAATGCTTCTTCCAAAGAGACCCTTGGGGAAATCCTGGTTGCTATCCAGAGTGAAATCTCAAACTTAGGGCGAATGAAGAATTCCAGGGAGCTCCTTCAGATCAACGATATGGTAGGAACTATGCTGAAGGAGGTTGAGAAAAGTGAGGATGACAGTGAAGAAGTCTGCCAAGACATCCCTAGAACCTGTTCATCTTTGTCCACTTCTTTAAAGGGTCGTAGTTCCTTGTCCAGCTCTTCAAAGGGTCCTAGGTCAGAGTGTGAGTTAGAGATCAACCTCCCTGGCACTCCCATCCCTGACGAAGTGCCTTTTGATCTGACCTGCCCCATAGTCAGGAGCTCCTGCATCGACATCAGGGACTCTAAAATGCCAGAGATTTCTACAAGTGACCTAAAGACAAAGATGATGGCACACACAGATGAACCCCTTCATCGTAACAGTCCAATGACTGACAGCAGCCGACCACCGAGTGCTAAAGCCTCTTTTCGATCATCCACTCCGTCTTTCACCAGCAAGGGAACCTCTTTGGTACCAAAGGGAGATGGGATTGACATTGAAGAGAAGGAGGTGTGCATCCCCAGCAGCTCTGGCCATCTGAGGGAGCTCTTAATCACCCCGGACATCAGCAGTGCCACTGCATTCCTACTGCAGTACTTGATGGACTCCAGCAAAGATGATGTCATGTGTTTGGTCACCATACTGGTGATACGGTTGCTATCGAAGATCAGACCCTCAGCCCTAGATGGACCCTCCCAACAGGCAGCAGACATGACAGAAACATCTCAGCAACTCATCAGACCAGTCCTGTCTGAGTTCTGTGCTGCATCCAGATTCTCCAGGACACAGCCATATTCCCAGAACCTGCACATCCACAGGGTGTTCAGAGGTGTACATAAAAACCTCATGGAGGAGTTTGGCTCTTATAACACCCTGCAAGCAGCTATTTCCTCCCAGGACCCTGCATTTGACAGAGTCCTGGTAAAGTCCTTGACCCAGCAGCTGGTACAGGGATGCAAGGAGGCATCAAGACCAGCTTCTGCTGCAACAAACCCATCAGACCAGGCTGAGACAGAGAGGGGGGCTGAGCAGAAAGCAAGAAGGAGCTTCCTTTGCTTTTCAATGACCAAACTCAGGATCCACTTCAAGGTATAGCAGGGAGTTAGCTTTTTTTTTTGTTCCAGTTAGGTGCTGATGTTATTGATGTGGCTATGATAAGACACATACATGCGATAAATATGTTTTATTCATCACTAAATTGTTGCCTTGGATTCAGAAGTGTTCCATTTATTTATTTATTTATTCTCTGTACCATTTTCTTTACCTTTCTCCTGTTAGCGTTCCAAGAGAGAAAACAAAAAGGACTGCCATTCAGTCCAGGAACAGACTGAGATTCCCTCTACTGATGGACATTGCATAGGTAAGGATGTTTTAGAGCTCTGCTATAGCTTGTAGTTTTGTTTAGGTGTGTGTTAGAAACATAGAGTATGCCTACCAAACTCATAGCACTGTTATTTTTCAAAATTATTATACTGTATTTCTCTCTCTCTCTCTTTCTCTCTTTCTCTCGCTCAATTTCTCTTTCTCTCTTACCCCATCCATTTCTCTTGTGTTTCTAGCTCCAGTTGGAGAGGTTTCTCCCTCCATATCTCAGCCTATCAAAAAACGATCCTTGATTGTCAGGGTCTTTTCAGCAATGATGAAGCCATTCAGGCGCTTCACCAAGAAGAACCTGTAACCTGTTACGCTGCATGAAGAACTACTTTTGTAACAGCAAGACTTTTGACAAGAGGAATTTCTGCATGTTTACCCTTTCAAAGTCTATTTGATCAAATAAATGCAAATTATTTTACAAGAGTTTCAAGTGTTTTGGATGATCGGTAGCACTGAAGCAGCTTTTCTCAGAGAAATGTGCTAGTTCCCCCTTGGTTACACATTTATTGTGCAGTTTTTGAGTTGGCAGGACTTGGGGTGGCAAGTAGCCTTGTGGTTAGAGTGTTGGGCCAGTAACCGAAAGGTTGCTAGATCAAATCCCTGAGCTGACATGGTAAAAATCTGTCATTCTGCCCCTGAACAAGGCAGCTAACCTGCTGTCATTGTAAATAAGAATTTGTTCTTAACTGACTTGTCTAGTAAAATATAATAACCAGAGCTTGTCTCTAATACAATAGTTGCTGCATAGACTGTCAGATAACCAGATGTTCTCTATTCATTTAGTTAGATTGATAAGAGCTTATTAGCAGCAAGGGGAAAACACATAGAGGAGAATTAGCTATCTGCAGCTAGATCAACCCTCTGAGATGTTATCTGTATGTTGACAGTGTATGTCAGAGCAAAAATCAAGCCATGAGGTCGAAGGAATTGTCCGTAGAGACATGATTGTGTCAAGGCACAGATCTGGTGAAGGGTACCAAAACATTTCTGCAATATTGAAGGTCCCCAAGAACACAGTGGCCTCCATCATTCTTAAACGGAAGAAGTTTGGAACCACCAAGACCCTTCCTAGAGCTGGCCGCCAGGCCAAACTGAGCAATCGGGGGAGAAGGGCTTTGGTCAATTCAAGAATGCTCTATTCTGAGAACTACTTTTAATCACAGAGTGGAAAACATAGAACCATACTGTGTGAATCGCAATTATGGGTGTATTCTGGAATAAGACAAACCTATAAATAGAGTTGGAGTCTGAGTGTGTGTGCACACAGCCACCTCTTTAACCACTCTTCAAAATATTTGTCAGCCTTTGAGATGGAGAGGCATGGGAATGAGTGACAGAACAAGAGTCTAATAAAAGCATGGCTTCTCTCCCACTCCTGCTCACAGCAGCAGTGCAGTGGAGTAGCTTCAACAGCCATCGGCCCAGGGATTTCACATCACATTCCATGATGCAATGCAGAATACGGCTTCACACAGAACAATCACCAAACCCATAAGATAACACTTCACACAGCACAGCCAAACATCATGTATCACATGAAGAGGCATGTGTGTTCTCCGGACGTGATACCTTGTCACGGACCTGCTGTTTCGATCTTCGCTCCCTCTCCCCCACCTCTTTCTCTCTCTCCCTCTCTCTACCACACCTGCTGTCTCGACCTCTGAATGTTCGGCTATGAAAAGCCAACTGACATTTACTCCTGAGGTGCTGACCTGTTGCACCCTCTATAACCACATTATTTTTTGACCCTGCTGGTCATCTATGAAGAACTTTGAACTACAGTACTTGAAGAACAATCTGGCCTTAATGGCCATGTACGCTTATAATCTCCACCGGCACAGCCAGAAGAGGACTAGCCACCCCTCAGAGCCTGGTTCCTCTCTAGGTTTCTTCCTAGGTTCCGGCTTTTCTAGGGAGTTTTTCAAAGCCACCGTGCTTCTAAATCTGCATTGCATGCTATTTGGGGTTTTAGGCTGGGTGTCTGAATAAGCACTTTGTGACATCTGCTGATGTAAAAAGGGCTTTATAAATAAATTGTACTGATTGATGATTGATTGTATGAAATGGAGTAGCATATATCCATCATGTAAAATGAACAATGAACACTGTCTCCATGAACACTCTCCATGAACACTGTCTCCATATCTCAGAATCAGGAACTGTCATATCCCATGTGATCTGTCAAAACAAGTTGATGCATGTGTTATCATGGTGCATTGGGTTTGTATTTGTATTTATTGTGGATCCCCTTTAGCTGCAGCAGCTATTTTTTATGGGGTCCAGTAAAATGAAGGCAGTTATACAATTGTAAAAACATTACTATACATTCACAACAGATTTCACAAAATCCATGTTCCTGTTTGAGTTCGGGGTAGGTTGTCAACAGCACGTACTGTAACACTATCATATGTATTCTGATTAAGTATTTTTATTTTATTTTTATTCTTTTTTAATTCATAATACAAAAATAAACTTACATTGTTACATTAAACATTTCTAGCAAACCAAACACAGGTATTAACAATACTCAAACATACAAAAAATATAAATAAAATAAAATACAAAAAATAAACAATTTAAGTGCAATTATATTCACTCTGAAAAGATCTTATTATAATGATTCATGAAGATGTTATTCTTGTTGTTATTCACTAGGGTTAATGTTTTAATAAGATAATTAAATTCAATCAGAAAAATTGGTAATTTTGGTATAGAATTTTGGAATCTTTGTTTGTGTATAAAGTATTTGGCAACAAGAATTTAAAAAAAAATAACAATCATTTCAGTGGTTTTGTTATCATTGCAATAGTAACATATTATATATTTTATGTTAAAAATATAGGCAGTGTTCATAATGGTAAATAAGTACTTTGCAAGGTTTTCCCAAAATTCTGACACAAATTTACATTCAAAGTACAAGTGAGACAGATTCTCACCTTTTTCACAGAAAACGCAGATATCATCAATAGCCACAAATTTGGAAATCATAGCATTACATGGATATATCTTATGTAAAATTTTGAAGTGCACTTCCTTAACTTTGTTTGGTATAAAGTATTTGTAAGGCCTTAACCTGTTTGGGCTGCAAGGGGCAGTATTGAGTAGCCAGATAAAAGGTGCCCATTTTAAACGGCCTCGTACTCAATTCTTGCTCGTACAATATGCATATTATTATTACTATTGGATAGAAAACACTCTCTAGTTTCTAAAACCTGAAACCGAGGCTCTCTTCTACTTCCTGCCTATAAATGGGCATGAGATCTATTAGTATACATGCACGTCATACACTTTCCCCTGGATGTCAAGAGGCTGTGAGAGAAGAAATGAGGTGATTATCTTGGTCTGAGATGGAACACATCATCTTGGAATGACGTGTCCCCCATTTTCGGTACTCTGAAGAGCGCGACGTGGACAGTGGGATTGCCTTCTCTTTAGCTGCCGTAATAGGCGACTATTATCTCCGGCTTTGATTTTATTTGATACATGTCACCATATCATCGTAAAGTATGTTTTTTCAATATAGTTTCATCAGATTATTGAAAAATTTTCGGGAGTTTTGCCGTGTTCCGTTCTCTTCCGTTTGTTGACATGGAGAGATTCGCGCCACTTGGCTAGTGTGCATGCTAATTGAAGAGGGAAAGTTGCCGTTCTAAATCCAAACAACGACTGTTCTGGACAAAGGACACCTTGTCCAACATTCTGATGGAAGATCAGCAAAAGTAAGAAACATTTTATGATGCTATTTCATATATCTGTCGTGCATGTGAACTGGTCGTCGGCGCCCAAGTGTTTCTGGCTATTGTGGCTACGCTAATATAACGCTACATTTTGTTTTCGCTGTAAAACACTTAATAAATCGGAAATATTGTCTGGAATCACAAGATGCCTGTCTTTCATTTGCTGTACACTATGTATTTTTCAGAAATGTTTTATGATGAGTAATTAGGTATTTGACGTTGGTGTCTGTAAATATTATGGCTGCTTTCGGTGCAATTTCTGATTGTAGTTGCAATGTAAACTATGATTTATACCTGAAATATGCACATTTTTCTAACAAAACATATGCTATACAATAAATATGTTATCAGACTGTCATCTGATGAAGTTGTTTCTTGGTTAGTGGCTATTTATATCTTTATTTGGTCGAATTTGTGATAGCTACTGATAGAGTAAAAAACTGGTGGAGTAAAAAAAGGTGTCTTTTGCTAACGTGGTTAGCTAATAGATTTACATATTGTGTCTTCCCTGTAAAACATTTTAAAAATCGGACATGTTGGCTGGATTCACAAGATGTGTACCTTTCATATGCTGTATTGGACTTGTTAATGTGTGAAAGTTAAATATTTAAAAAAATATATATTTTGAATTTCGCGCCCTGCACTTTGAGCTGGCTGTTGTCATAAGTGTACCGACGTCGGGCTTGCAGCCAGAAGAAGTTAACCATGCATTTTTCCAGACAATGTCAGGAATAAGCAAGTTCCAGAAAAACTTTCCTCTCGGTGTAAGTTGGTTTTGTGAATGAAGAATTTGTCTTATATATTTATTACAACAAGATCTCTCAAGTAAGCCCACACCTTCCAATCTGAGTTCTGGATAAACTTTGTGATCATTCCCAAAATTAAGATGACTTTTCATAAGTGTAGTTAGACCACTGGGAATGGCTTTGATCACAGAAATAAACTCTCTGAAAGGTATTGGAAACTCTTTCAATGTTATAAATTGTTCATATGTGAGAATATTACCCTTGTTGTCAAAAATATCAAGAACAAAGTCAATATTCCTCTCATGCCAGCTGGGGTAGAACAATGACTTATTCCTTACAGTTATGTCTGAATTATTCCACAAAAGAGCTTTATGAGGGGAAAAATTGTGCAGGAAACATATTTTCCAGGCCAGTAAAGCTTGTTGGTGAAACCTAGCCAATTTAGCAGGTAATCTTTCAGGAATATAATTACATTTCAGTAAAAATTGAAGTCCTCCCAATTTATTAAACACATTATTTGGAATGAAATACCATATTGAATCAGTATCGATCAAAAAAAAATTCAACCAGTTTATCTTGAAAGTGTTATTTATGTCAACAAAATCCAACATTTCTAGACAGCCTTCAGCTCTTTTGTTAGAAAGGACAGATTTTTTTAGTATGTGAGACTTATTTTTCCAGATGAAGTCAAGAAAGGTCTTATTGATCTCTTTACAAGTAGATGGATTTACACATAACGATAATGAGGGGTACACAAAACGAGACAGTCCCTCTGCCTTGGACAGAAGTACTTTCCCAAGTATAGAAAGATCTCTTTGTAGCCAATTATTAAATATATTTTTAGTTCTCTTAATTTTAGGAGAGAAATTCAAATGTTGTCTGACTAAGTGGTTTTTTGACAGATGTATTCCTAAATATTTAACACAGTCCTTTACAGGAATATTTTCAATTTCTTTATCATCAGGGTCAAATAAACATAAGATTTCACATTTAGAAACATTCAGCATTAATCCTGATGCAATAGAAAATGCAGTTATAGCATTAAGGGCATGTGCGACCTGGTCTTTGTCTCTTAAGAAAAGAGTAGTATCATCAGCCAGTTGGGAAATTTTGATTTCTTTGTTAAAAATGGTTAAGCCATACAAATTTGCATCATTCAGAATATCTAGAGACAGAAGTTCCACAACCAAAATAAATAAAAATGGTGAAATTGGGCATCCCTGTCGTACACTTCTGTTGATACTAAATCTTTTGGAAGTATTAAGGTTTAGTAGCACAGAACTATTTATATCTTTGTAAAACATGCGAATTACTTTAATAAAATTTTCACCAAATCCAAAAAGTAAAAGAGAAATTCATGTTCAATTGTGTCAAAGGCTTTACAGAAGTCCAGAAATAGGACAAACGCATCTGAGTCAATTGCATCTGAATAATCTATAAGGTCCAAGACTAAACGAATGTTAGAGCTTATGTGACGGCCCTTCATAAATCCTGTTTGAGTCTCATTTATAATGGTATCTATTCCTTTCTTTAATCTTTTGGCATAAACCAGAGCAATCAATTTGTAATCAACATTTAATAAAGTAATTGGTCTCCAATTGTCAATGAGAGAAGGGTCTTTATCAGGCTTCGGAATCAATGAAATAAGGCCCTGTTTCATAGTGGAGACCATTTCCCCATTTTTAATGCAATCTTGAAACATATTGAAAATCGGGTCTTCTAGCAACTCCCAAAACTGTCTATAGAATTCAACTGACAGGCCATCGGGGCCAGGTGATTTCTCTTTTTTCATTGAATTCAGAGCCTCTCTAATTTCTCCAATTGACACAGGTGAATCGCAAACTGAGTGGAAATCATCCTCAATTACAGGGACATAATTCTGAATGTGGCAAATGTAGCTTTCACAACCATCTTCCTGAAATTGAGAGCTGTAAAGGTTTTCATAAAAGGAATTGACAAATGATGATATTGTAATGGGATCTTTGCATAAAACATTGTTAATTCTTCAGATAGATTATCTTTCTTTAGAAAACTGTCAAGCTTGCTCATCATCTCCTTTTCTCTATGGTTCTTTAATTGCATCAGCTCTTTGGTGCGTTTAATGGCTACCACTCTGACTTTATATTTGAAAAATTCCCATCTACTTCCATGACCCAAGTCTTTTCTTGCAAAAAATATCTTTAGCTAATGATTTGATGTTTTCAATGAGAGCAGTATCTTTAAGAAGTGTATTGTTTAATTTCCAATATCCTCGAGTACCTTTTAATTTTTTAATAGCTTGTAAATTCAGCGAAATCAAGTGATGATCAGAAAAGGGAGCCAACTGATGATCTACATCTATAACAAATTGTAACAAAAAAGGGGAAATTAGGAATAAATCTATTCTAGATTTACGTGACATAGTTTTGTTGGTCCAGGTATAACCCTTAGCATCCGGATTGAAATAACGCCAGGCATCCTCAACACAGAGATCCTTGCATAATGTAGTAATAATGTTACTATTTTGAGGGTTTTGACTCGTTCTAGGAGGAAAACGATCAGCAGATGCATCAGGTGTTTCATTAAAATCTCCTGAAATAATTAGAAAAGCCTCTGAGTATTTGTTGCTTAAATCCTGTACTTTCCTGGTAAATTGGGTAAAAAGGGTTCTAGAATGTCAC
Source organism: Salvelinus namaycush (assembly GCF_016432855.1). NCBI lineage: Eukaryota > Metazoa > Chordata > Actinopteri > Salmoniformes > Salmonidae > Salvelinus > Salvelinus namaycush. The sequence goes on from NC_052348.1 coordinate 13,070,596, forward strand.
CTTTAAACTTGTGAATAAGTGTCAAAACACCAGCAGAATGATTTGATCCATGACTGAAATAGGCCATATCTCCCCATTGTGCTTTCCAAAATTTCAAATCACTTTCACCCAAATGAGTTTCCTGAAGGACAAAATCTGCGTTACTGCGTTTACAGTATAAAAATAAAGCTTTCCTTTTTGTAGGATTTCTCAAACCCCTAGCATTCAGACTAACGATATTGAGTGAATTGAAAACGAACTCCTGCATTAAAAAAGAAAGAACACAAATTAGATAACAAGTATTAACGTGAACAATAAAACAAACAGTGAACCTTGAGAGGATTACTCCGACGGAAAACTACGCTCAGCTGAGGTAGCGGTGGTTAACAGAATAACAAATCTATTTACTTCCTTTTCTTGGCAAGTGTTCATCAGTTGTAGTTCAAACGGTACATGTATAATTGGCAGTACATTAACTGTACTCATGGTAGTACTCACAGTTCCAATTTGGTTAATGTCAACAGAGTTACTGTTAGGATTTATGTTTATGCACTATAGGCTGTTAGCATATTGGTTGAAGATGAATATTGTTTTGTTACACACAAACACAAACAATACAGAGGGGGGTGTGTGTGTAGGTGTAAGGACTGACCAACACAGGCCATAAAAGCTGTGGACAGTCTGGAGAGGGGAGGGGTGCATCTCTCTAGACCAACCAGGAGTTTAGAATACTGGACAATACCATATTAGGAACTGTTTCAGTGTAGAATCGACAGACACAAGACGGATCTAATCTACCCAGCAACCAGATGTGGACAAAAGGAACGCAAAGCAAAGGCGGGGCAAAGTCTAAACCGCGCCCAGCCTCTACTGTGATAGGCCAACAGACGCGTTGAAACTACGTCATCACGGTATAAGAACAGCTGTTTACGTACTTCCTGCCAGTTCCCTGTTAACCCTGCGTGGTGATACAGCGAACCCGTATATACGAAAATTGCATTTGCCATTCATTGTTTGCGGTAATTAAACATAATTAAAGAAACTTAGCAGACCTGGCTTTTTATTTATCCTGACACCGGATGTGTTACACGCAGCGTTCACATTACCCAGTAATCATTCTTCCTTCGATAAACGCGTGTGGGCCCTTGAACCCCGCCTTCTTTCCCTCTTGTCGCGCCTTCTGTATAAGCGGCCAGTTTCTCTCTGGCAGCCTGATCCTGCGGTATCAGAGCTTCTTTGATGCGGAGTTTCTTCTCGTCCAGAAACTTGTTCCCCTTGGCCATTTTCCATATGATGTCCCTGTAATGGCGCATAGTTAAGCGCAAGATGATATTGCGAGGGGGTCCATCAGATCTTCGTTTCCCAAGTCGATGTACCACATCAATCACGTCTCTTAGCCTGTCTTTGATGCATGGTGCCACTTTTCCCAGGATATTAATGACTACTTCTCTAATATCCTCTCCCTCTACCTCTTTCACACCTTGGATTTTCAGATTCCACCTGCGAGAGTACCTTTGAAGTTCAGCTACATTCTCACACAGCTCATTATTTTTGGATTGCATTTTGTTAGGGTTGCGTCAATTCAATCTGGCATAAGGACAAGTATGACAATGAGTCACTAATTGTATGCTATGTACTTTTTATTAACTAAGTAATAAATGGCAAATGCAACTTCCGTATATACGGGCTCACTGTAACACCACGCAGGGCATACAGAGAACTGACTTGTTCCTGACAAAGACATTATAATATACTCATGACAGAGATAGTTCCCGCTCCCGAGCCGGCCTGTCAGAGTAGAGACTGGGCGTGGTTTAGACTCACCCAGCCTATCGCCGGCGCTCAGGCTAGTCCTATCCTCTTTGCGCTCTTTGGTGTCCCGGCGCTGTTGCTGTGTAGATTACGCTCCCTTACCCCAGAGACTGAGGTCAGACAGCTCTGCAACATTGTCTGAGCTATTTGCACCTGTATACAAAGCCCACTGTTCTCGCTCAAGGCTAACCACAGCTTCCCAGCACACTTATCTGGGGCTAACTGTTACTTCCAGCACACACGCACAGACACCCAGGCGCCCAGGCCAACAGTTGCTAATATTCAATCACATTGAGTATTCAATCACAATCACATATAGTATTGGGTTGTAGTGCATAATTCAGAACCTCACAATTTTCTTCAGCTCATTCTCTAGGAACGTTATCTTATCCTTGTTCTCGCTCACAATTTTGTGTAGTTGATTGACAGTTTCTGACAAATGATCGATCTTCTTTGATGTTTCTTCTGTAGCCCGCTCTATGAGGGACACTTTGGAGAGCGTGGCGTCTTGTTTAGTAGACAGGGACTGGATTGCAGAGAAAAGTTCAGACATGGAAATGTCTTCTTTTACTTTTTTCACCGGTGGATTTTTACTTGGGGTCTGAGGTAAAGAGGTTGCAAGGATTTCATCCTGGTCAGTTTTGTTCTTTCTCTTGCTTGAGTTCGCGGCTTCTTGTGTATCCATGCTGCTCTGGTTCTCGTTGTGGCTAGCTAGCATGTCAGCCGTCTTCTGCGAGACTTGGATATTTCGTCTACTTTTGTCTTTCTGTCGTGTTCTTCCCATTCAACTTGACAAAAACTAACTCTAAACTTATCCCATGTCCATAAAAAAAGTTATCGTTAGTTTCTTTCAATATTAATAGCCAATATTTGACTGTTAACCACCTAACCCTCAATATTGCTTTGAAGAGCGAGAAAACACTCCCTCTCACAGCGACGCCATCTTGGCCTCCATCCTTATTCTGATTAAGTCAACAACACCTCTAGGCATATCTGACGTCATGTATTTGATATCTTTATGGGAAGGTTAGTTTCCATATTGACATCAGTTCATTGTGTTTGAGGACGGTTCACTGACGGGTTTTCAATGGATAGATTAGATTAGACTAGTTTAACAGTTACAGAGCAGCTACATTATCCTATCAGAACAGCTGCAGTAGCCTATCAGAACAGCTGCAGTAGCCTATCAGAACAGCTACAGTAGCCTATCAGAACAGCTACAGTATTAGAGGCGCAGACCCTTAATTAACGGGCTACACATAATGGCTGACGACAGCCAGGTAAGGTTAATTTTAGCCTACGTTTAACGAGCTTTAGAGTTTTCCTAATTCCATCTTGTTCTAATAGCAAGTCTGACTTAAGTGCAGAAACCTTGGTTGATATTAGAAAATAAGTATGATTGGAAGTTTAGGCAAGTAATTCAATTGGGTAATTGTTGTGGGATGTTAGCATACCATACTGCGCGTGTAGCATTAGTGCCATGGAGGATTGTGCAGGCCGGCAGGTTGCTACAGTTTCCTAGTAGCATGTATGCTTTAGGGATCAGATCTGGATGACTTTTTCACCTGAACTGCTCATTGGCTGTCCATAATGAGCCCAGCAAGCAGGATGTGTAGCTGGGCTCTGCAATAACTAGCTCCCAGAGCAATTACAAATAACTATTCTTGTTTTAATAGCGTCATTAGAACTAGCAACAACATGACAGTCAGTCACCTCAGTAGAAACGCTATGTGTTGGATTCGTCCATGTCTTGCTAAATTACCTAGCTACCATAACAGCTGTGGAGAATTTATACTGCAGTTTTAAGGGATCTCTCTGAAGGTTTTAGATGATACAGTGGTGCTTCGTCCTCTGGATGAAGAATCATACATCTCGGCTTGGCTTCATTGCATTATTATTTGGGAAACGTTGACATGCCATTTGTGTTGACGGATGGATGAAAATAATGTAATTATAGTATCGTTATACATAGGCTAGCAGGAAAATCCGCATGAGATACCCATAGAACTGAGCCCTGCTCCATTTCAGCACCATGCCGCGGTCTCAGGTGCTGCCCAGACTCGAAACATTTCAGCACCATGGCACGGTCCCCTGACGCCTAGAAACGTGTCAGCACTATGCAGCGGACAATAGTGCTGAAATAGTTAAAGCCCCCCAGAACGTCATTGATTTTAAATTATTGTAAGTGCAAGTGGTTATAATTTATTGCATGTCCTAGTTTTGCAGCTTTGCAACCTCAGAATTGTAGCTAATGGATTGCAGCGAGTTACGTGTTTGTGCATGGTGATGAATGAGGATGCTTGATAAACCATAAATTACATGCAACAACGTGCACTTACAAATATTTTCGTTTGGCAGAACTTTGACAAGCTATGATCTGTTTTCTAATGGCATTGACAATTCATATAGACATTAGACTTAGGCCTAATTGTGACATCATGTGTGTATGACATCTTTGAAGAATGCCCTGGCTTCAGCCAATCGGAATCGAGTATTCAACAATGCTTTGGCATAATTCAAGGACGTTCATATTCACTTCAGTTGTCTGCCGATGGTTCACTGACGTTTTTTCAAAGGAAGTATTAGTATTACCTCTAAACAGCCTACAACAATAAGCTACACATCATGTCAGACGACAGCAAGGTATGGTTCATTTAGCCTATTTTGAGTTTAGAGGAGAAATTACTAACAATATAGTAGGTCACTACCACAGCAATAGGTCTCACTGGTTTGATCCATGGACTGAAATCTGACCACTATTGCCGTTTTGTTTGAAATAGGAGAGAATCATTTATTTCATAAAGTCACAACCTTGGACTGATATTGACCTCTCATTTATCCACCAGAACGTGAATTGGGAGGATCATCCGGATGACCAAAATAAAGTTGTGGAGAATATGAAGGAGGAAACAGAGACACATGAGACCAACAAGAACAGGACAGGAGGCAAGGTAAGAAATATGCTGTCCTTTACACATCCTCTGCCTACTTAGGCACAGATCTAGGATTAGTTTACTATCACTAAATCCTAACCTTAAAGCATTAGGAGACACTACACTGACCTTAGATCTGCTATGAGACCTATAATCTGTTGTCATGTAGGCTAAACGTAAGTCCAGTGGCCGTGCCAAGAAGACTTCCGTGGAGGAGGACAGCAGCATTGGTGCAGGTCCGAGATTACTTAATGTTGGGTGCAGGTTGTGTTCAAATTCATCAGCACTGATCTGAGAAGATAGTATCTACACTGCTCAAAAAAATAAAGGGAACACTTAAACAACACAATGTAACTCCAAGTCAATCACACTTCTGTGAAATCAAACTGTCCACTTAGGAAGCAACACTGATTGACAATAAATTTCACATGCTGTTGTGCAAATGGAATAGACAAAAGGTGGAAATTATAGGCAATTAGCAAGACACCCCCAAAAAAGGAGTGATTCTGCAGGTGGTGACCACAGACCACTTCTCAGTTCCTATGCTTCCTGGCTGATGTTTTGGTCACTTTTGAATGCTGGCGGTGCTCTCACTCTAGTGGTAGCATGAGACGGAGTCTACAACCCACACAAGTGGCTCAGGTAGTGCAGTTCATCCAGGAGGGCACATCAATGCGAGCTGTGGCAAAAAGGTTTGCTGTGTCTGTCAGCGTAGTGTCCAGAGCATGGAGGCGCTACCAGGAGACAGGCCAGTACATCAGGAGACGTGGAGGAGGCCGTAGGAGGGCAACAACCCAGCAGCAGGACCGCTACCTCCGCCTTTGTGCAAGGAGGTGCACTGCCAGCGCCCTGCAAAATGACCTCCAGCAGGCCACAAATGTGCATGTGTCTGCTCAAACGGTCAGAAACAGACTCCATGAGGGTGGTATGAGGGCCCGACGTCCACAGGTGGGGGTTGTGCTTACAGCCCAACACCGTGCAGGACGTTTGGCATTTGCCAGAGAACACCAAGATTGGCAAATTCGCCACTGGCGCCCTGTGCTCTTCACAGATGAAAGCAGGTTCACACTGAGCACATGAGCACATGTGACAGACGTGACAGAGTCTGGAGACGCCGTGGAGAACGTTCTGCTGCCTGCAACATCCTCCAGCATGACCGGTTTGGCGATGGGTCAGTCATGGTGTGAGGTGGCATTTCTTTGTGGGGCCGCACAGCCCTCCATGTGCTCGCCAGAGGTAGCCTGACTGCCATTAGGTACCGAGATGAGATCCTCAGACCCCTTGTGAGACCATATGCTGACACATGCACATTTGTGGCCTGCTGGAGGTCATTTTGCAGGGCACTGGCAGTGCACCTCCTTGCACAAAGGCGGAGGTAGCGGTCCTGCTGCTGGGTTGTTGCCCTCCTACGGCCTCCTCCACGTCTCCTGATGTACTGGCCTGTCTCCTGGTAGCGCCTCCATGCTCTGGACACTACGCTGACAGACACAGCAAACCTTTTTGCCACAGCTCGCATTGATGTGCCATCCTGGATGAACTGCACTACCTGAGCCACTTGTGTGGGTTGTAGACTCCGTCTCATGCTACCACTAGAGTGAGAGCACCGCCAGCATTCAAAAGTGACCAAAACATCAGCCAGGAAGCATAGGAACTGAGAAGTGGTCTGTGGTCACCACCTGCAGAATCACTCCTTTTTTGGGGGTGTCTTGCTAATTGCCTATAATTTCCACCTTTTGTCTATTCCATTTGCACAACAGCATGTGAAATTTATTGTCAATCAGTGTTGCTTCCTAAGTGGACAGTTTGATTTCACAGAAGTGTGATTGACTTGGAGTTATATTGTGTTGTTTAAGTGTTCCCTTTATTTTTTTGAGCAGTGTATATAGGTGAAAGCAATATAGTGGAGGCCCGCAGAGAGATGTGCTTTAACCTGTCCAGTGCAATCAAATCACTAAAGGTGAAGGAAATTAGGAATAAAGTTCAGATTCAACTTTAGATTTCTCTTTGCGATTTCCCAGAGTCTTCTCAGACACCCGGGTGTGGTTTCCGGGAAAGGGGATCTATCATTGAGCAGCTGGAGAAGGAGGCTCAGAGGACTCTAATGCCTTCTCTCAAGATTGGGACATGCTGTGCCCCAATCCTCCTCTCTTTCCTGAGGAGTCTAACTGATGAGCAAGTTCCATGTCTTTTTCCAACCTCACATACAACTTATCTGAATTTATAGTCATAGTGCACCTTCTAACCACAAATGGGATTTTAAACACTACACCTAACCCTAACATCACTGTAACCACACCCCTAACTCTTGCTGTAAATCAAGAACAAAATGACTCATGTACTTGCTAATAGCTTAATTAAATACACTTTTATTATCCCTAACATGGCTATCTAGTGACTCCACTAACTCAACACCAGTGTGCAGCTAAAATATGTTTCCTTTCTTTTCTTTTCTCTAGCCAATGGAGAGTGATTCAGCATGGCATGAAAAATAACGTAAGTCTCTCCACATAAGGTTCTGGTCAGAAGTTGTGCACTATAGATATATAGGGAATGGTGTCATGGAATTGGTTGATTGGCAAAAACATTACTCTTTTTGTTGGTCATAGCTGACATTCGAGCAGCTCTCCATGCTGTGTCTGAAGATTGTTAAGGTCGTGACCCAGACAGCCCTCCGCATTCTCCTACCAGCGCTAGCTCGTATCATGGGGGTGAACCTGAGGAGTGGGGCAACCTCCCCAGAATCCCAGTGCTCTCTGACAGGGTCTGAGGATTCCTTAGGCAGTCTGGATGAGAGAGAGAAAAGGCTGCTGATCAGTGAGATGAACTACTGGACTAAGGAGAGGAGGAGGAATGGCAGTGCAGGGTGCCGCCAAAAATCCACTCGCAGAACCTCATCATCATGCTGGTCGCCTAAGAGGTATGTTCACAGCAATATTTGAACTTAAGTATGGGTCAGGTCTTGAAATTATTATCATAAATTATTAACTTGGAATTCATACCTTGTAGTTTTAAGTTCTGGTCAGAAATGTTTCCCCTGAGGGGGTGGGTCCAGGTGCAAGTCATTTTTAACTGGGTAAGCCATAAAGTAATCTATGAATAAATAGATCAGGTACATGCCTTTCAGAATTAGTCATATTCTGATGTCGTATAAACATAAAAATCAGGCAAAAAATGGTGTCAGTTGGCTTTAGGCTTCTAGAACTACGATGGTATGAGAAGTAAACCATCATTGCTCTAATTTGGTTTTCAGGCTCACTAATGACCCAGATAAGATACCAGTTGGTCACATTTGCATGGCATAAGTGGTGATTGTGTGTTTATCTTCAAGGTCCCAGACCTCATTGCAGAGCTTGCCTGCAACTAGAGAGGCTCCCCTCATGGAGGAGCCTCTGAAGGCTCTTTTTGGGGTAACGGAAGAGAGCCTCCTGATATCCCTGGTTGAGGGTCACTCCAACCCCACCTCCTCCAGCTCCTCCGAGTTGAGCTGTGCTATCGTGGGGGAGGTAGTACACCAGCTTAACTCTGGCCTCTCAGTGGCCATTCAGGCCACATCGGGGAGTTGCCCCCCTATGGACAGTCAGGACATAGCAGCAGGCAAGGAGGTCATTCGGGTAGCCTCGGTGCAGATCCTGGCCGAGCTACAGAGCAAAACGTCTGAGCCAGAGTGGGTAGGGTTTATCGAGCCCCTCATGGACCCTGTGACCGATGATGTGCTGGATGCCATTGTCGGCACAATGGACAAAATGGCACAGGACCTGGCCAAGAAGATGACAATCTTGGGGTCTAAATTTCTGACCAATCTTCAATGTGACCTTGATGTTGAGTGTCCATCTGGGAAAGAAGGAACCACTCACTTTCCCAAAGAGACTGGATCCTCTACCAGTGTGGTGGCCAGAAAGCTTCAGACCCTCTCTAGCCCCGACTTTCAGTCTAAAGCCCTCAAGGCGGTGAGCACCATCCTTACAAGGAAAGTCAGCAGCTCTTCTGGCATGGCTCCTTCCTCTAGGCCTTCTAGTGCTGCTCCTAGCTTTACTGAAGCACCCCTGAATACCAGCTCTACAGCCCTGACATCTGTAACCTCCACTGCCACGGTGATTGTTAAGGCATTTGTGGGAGGCATGGAGACGATAGCATCATTTGAAGGCACATGTGAAGCAGTTGATTGGCCAGTTCCTGTAAATGACCACAAAACAGGGTCTTCACAGAAGATAACCTTCTCTCCAGCCCGCACACTCTACGGCCTTATACGAGCAAAGCTGAGGGACCTTTTAACTCTATCCGCTCGAGAAGAAGGTGTGGCTAAGGATGCTTCTCTTCAGGAGTCTTCAGACACCCTGGAAAAGGCAACTGTTTCAACTGTTGAGGTCCAGTTACCCAGCACCAAACTTAGTAGAGTTCCCAGTGAGAGCCAACCAATATCAGCTCTCTGTCTCTCCAATCTGGATACCAGTACTCAAGAAGTTCTTAGCAGTGTTTTTTCCATCTACAAGTCAGAGTTATCAAAAGTGGAGAGTAAATCCTTGGACGTTGTCAGTTCATCTGATGAGTCCCTAGAGGCTTGTTGGTTGGTTGATGGTGTCCTATCAGAGCTTGATGACTATACTATTTCCCAGTCACCCTCACCCAATGAAGACTTGAGTGTGAGTACTCAATGTTCTCAACTGAGCTCAGAAGAGAGTGTCAGAATCACAGTCCTCTACTAGTCTGATTCAGAGCATTAAGAAGCTCTCTAGCAATGACTTTCAGACTCAGGCAGAAGAGGCAGTGAGTAAAGTGCTGATGAGATCCAGTCATTCCTTTATCACACAGATCAGCCATTCTGGTCTTCAGAAAAGTCCGCAGGCTGGCTTATCATCTAGCTCGCCATCAGAGATTGCCTCCATGTCCTCTCAAAATACAGCCTCTGGATTAGTGGAAACCTTTGTCAAAGGAATGGCGACTATTTTCCAGAAAAATGAGTCCACTGGCACTGTGCTACTGGAAAGAAGTGGGAAAGTTTCGCAGTGCTCCCACGGGGGCTCCCAACTGGATGATACTGAATTGAGTGTTAAAATATCAGAGGAGAAGCTTTGGTCAACAGCTAAGACCATCTGCGTCAGTATGAAGAACACACTTAAGGATTTCTTCACAGGGCTGAAGCCATCCGGATCCGAAAGGACAGAAAATGCTTCTTCCAAAGAGACCCTTGGGGAAATCCTGGTTGCTATCCAGAGTGAAATCTCAAACTTAGGGCGAATGAAGAATTCCAGGGAGCTCCTTCAGATCAACGATATGGTAGGAACTATGCTGAAGGAGGTTGAGAAAAGTGAGGATGACAGTGAAGAAGTCTGCCAAGACATCCCTAGAACCTGTTCATCTTTGTCCACTTCTTTAAAGGGTCGTAGTTCCTTGTCCAGCTCTTCAAAGGGTCCTAGGTCAGAGTGTGAGTTAGAGATCAACCTCCCTGGCACTCCCATCCCTGACGAAGTGCCTTTTGATCTGACCTGCCCCATAGTCAGGAGCTCCTGCATCGACATAAGGGACTCTAAAATGCCAGAGATTTCTACAAGTGACCTAAAGACAAAGATGATGGCACACACAGATGAACCCCTGCATCGTAACAGTCCAATGACTGACAGCAGCCGACCACCGAGTGCTAAAGCCTCTTTTCGATCATCCACTCCGTCTTTCACCAGCAAGGGAACCTCTTTGGTACCAAAGGGAGATGGGATTGACATTGAAGAGAAGGAGGTGTGCATCCCCAGCAGCTCTGGCCATCTGAGGGAGCTCTTAATCACCCCGGACATCAGCAGTGCCACTGCATTCCTACTGCAGTACTTGATGGACTCCAGCAAAGATGATGTCATGTGTTTGGTCACCATACTGGTGATACGGTTGCTATCGAAGATCAGACCCTCAGCCCTAGATGGACCCTCCCAACAGGCAGCAGACATGACAGAAACATCTCAGCAACTCATCAGACCAGTCCTGTCTGAGTTCTGTGCTGCATCCAGATTCTCCAGGACACAGCCATATTCCCAGAACCTGCACATCCACAGGGTGTTCAGAGGTGTACATAAAAACCTCATGGAGGAGTTTGGCTCTTATAACACCCTGCAAGCAGCTATTTCCTCCCAGGACCCTGCATTTGACAGAGTCCTGGTAAAGTCCTTGACCCAGCAGCTGGTACAGGGATGCAAGGAGGCATCAAGACCAGCTTCTGCTGCAACAAACCCATCAGACCAGGCTGAGACAGAGAGGGGGGCTGAGCAGAAAGCAAGAAGGAGCTTCCTTTGCTTTTCAATGACCAAACTCAGGATCCACTTCAAGGTATAGCAGGGAGTTAGCTTTTTTTTTTGTTCCAGTTAGGTGCTGATGTTATTGATGTGGCTATGATAAGACACATACATGCGATAAATATGTTTTATTCATCACTAAATTGTTGCCTTGGATTCAGAAGTGTTCCATTTATTTATTTATTTATTCTCTGTACCATTTTCTTTACCTTTCTCCTGTTAGCGTTCCAAGAGAGAAAACAAAAAGGACTGCCATTCAGTCCAGGAACAGACTGAGATTCCCTCTACTGATGGACATTGCATAGGTAAGGATGTTTTAGAGCTCTGCTATAGCTTGTAGTTTTGTTTAGGTGTGTGTTAGAAACATAGAGTATGCCTACCAAACTCATAGCACTGTTATTTTTCAAAATTATTATACTGTATTTCTCTCTCTCTCTCTCTCTCGCTCAATTTCTCTTTCTCTCTTACCCCATCCATTTCTCTTGTGTTTCTAGCTCCAGTTGGAGAGGTTTCTCCCTCCATATCTCAGCCTATCAAAAAACGATCCTTGATTGTCAGGGTCTTTTCAGCAATGATGAAGCCATTCAGGCGCTTCACCAAGAAGAACCTGTAACCTGTTACGCTGCATGAAGAACTACTTTTGTAACAGCAAGACTTTTGACAAGAGGAATTTCTGCATGTTTACCCTTTCAAAGTCTATTTGATCAAATAAATGCAAATTATTTTACAAGAGTTTCAAGTGTTTTGGATGATTGGTAGCACTGAAGCAGCTTTTCTCAGAGAAATGTGCTAGTTCCCCCTTGGTTACACATTTATTGTGCAGTTTTTGAGTTGGCAGGACTTGGGGTGGCAAGTAGCCTTGTGGTTAGAGCGTTGGGCCAGTAACCGAAAGGTTGCTATATCAAATCCCTGAGCTGACAAGGTAAAAATCCGTCATTCTGCCCCTGAACAAGGCAGTTAACCTGCTGTCATTGTAAATACGAATTTGTTCTTAACTGACTTGTCTAGTAAAATATAATAACCAGAGCTTGACTCTAATACAATAGTTGCTGCATAGACCGTCAGATAACCAGATGTTCTCTATTCCTTTAGTTAGATTGATAAGAGCTTATTAGCAGCAAGGGGAAAACACAAAGAGGAGAATTAGCTATCTGCAGCTAGATCAACCCTCTGAGATGTTATCTGTATGTTGAATATATAAGGTCCAGCAGTTGACAGTGTATGTCAGAGCAAAAATCAAGCCATGAGGTCGAAGGAATTGTCCATAGAGACATGATTGTGTCAAGGCACAGATCTGGTGAAGGGTACCAAAACATTTCTGCAATATTGAAGGTCCCCAAGAACACAGTGGCCTCCATCATTCTTAAACGGAAGAAGTTTGGAACCACCAAGACTCTTCCTAGAGCTGGCCGCCAGGCCAAACTGAGCAATCGGGGGAGAAGGGCTTTGGTCAATTCAAAAATGCTCTATTCTGAGAACTACTTTTAATCACAGAGTGGAAAACATAGAACCATACTGTGTGAATCACAATTATGGGTGTATTCTGGAGTAAGACAAACCTATAAATAGAGTTGGAGTCTGAGTGTGTGTGCACACAGCCACCTCTTTAACCACTCTTCAAAATATTTGGCAGCCTTTGAGATGGAGAGGCAGGAGAATGAGTGACAGAACAAGAGTCTAATAAAAGCATGGCTTCTCTGCCACTCCTGCTCACAGCAGCAGTGCAGTGGAGTGAGTAGCTTCAACAGCCATCGGCCCAGGGATTTCACATCACATTCCATGATGCAATGCAGAATATGGCTTCACACAGAACAATCACCAAACCCATAAGATAACACTTCACACAGCACAGCCAAACATCATGTAACACATGTGTGTTCTCCGGACGTGATACCTTGTCACGGACCTGCTGTTTCGATCTTCGCTCTCTCTCCCTCTCCCCCACCTCTTTCTCTCTCTCCCTCTCTCTCTCTACCACACCTGCTGTCTCGACCTCTGAATGTTCGGCTATGAAAAGCCAACTGACATTTACTCCTGAGGTGCTGACCTGTTGCACCCTCTATAACCACATTTTTTTTTTTGTTGACCTGCTGGTCATCGATGAAGAACTTTGAACTACAGTACTTGAAGAACAATCTGGCCTTAATGGCCATGTACGCTTATAATCTCCACCGGCACAGCCAGAAGAGGACTAGCCACCCCTCAGAGCTTGGTTCCTCTCTAGGTTTCTTCCTAGGTTCCGGCTTTTCTAGGGAGTTTTTCATAGCCACCGTGCTTCTAAATCTGCATTGCATGCTATTTGGGGTTTTAGGCTGGGTGTCTGAATAAGCACTTTGTGACATCTGCTGATGTAAAAAGGGCTTTATAAATAAATTGTACTGATTGATGATTGATTGTATGAAATGGAGTAGCATATATCCATCATGTAAAATGAACAATGAACACTGTCTCCATGGAGTATAGCACTGCAGCCTTAGGCAATGTATATTTGCATGGTACATAACATTATCTCATATCACATGCATGGCAAGACATGATTGATGTAATTAGATGCTCTGGAGAGATCCCACCCTCCTTCCCCAACACATGTAGAATGCTTAGAAACCACCAGAAACCTGTGAAATAGATCAACAGATGTTCTTTTATCTCCTCTCAAGGTCTGTTGATTTACAGTATCTCAGAATCAGGAACTGTCATATCCCATGTGATATGTCAAAACAAGTTGATGCATGTGTTATCATGGTGCATTGGGTTTGTATTTGTATTTATTGTGGATCCCCTTTAGCTGCAGCAGCTACTCTTTATGGGGTCCAGTAAAATGAAGGCAGTTATACAATTGTAAAAACATTACTATACATTCACAACAGACTTCACAAAATCCATGTTCCTGTTTGAGTTCGGGGTAGGCTGTCAACAGCACGTACTGTAACACTATGATATGTATTCTGATTAAGTATTTTTATTTTATTTTTATTCTTTTTTAATTCATAATACAAAAATCAACTTACATTGCTACATCAAACATGTCTAGCAAACCAAACACAGGTATTAACAATACTCAAACATACAAAAAATATCAATAAAATAAAATACAAAAAATAAACAATTTAAGTGCAATTATATTCACTCTGAAAAGATCTTATTATAATGATTCATGAAGATGTTATTCTTGTTGTTATTCACTAGGGTTAATGTTTTAATTAAATAATTAAATTCAATCAGAAAAATTGGTAATTTTGGTACAGAATTTTGGAATCTTTGATTGTGTATAAAGTATTTGGCAACAAGAATTTAAAAAAATAACAATAATTTCAGTGGTCTTGTTATCATTGCAATAGTAACATATTATATATTTTATGTTAAAAATATAGGCAGTGTTCATAATGGTAAATAAGTACTTTGCAAGGTTTTCCCAAAATTCTGACACAAATTTACATTCAAAGAACAAGTGTGACAGATTCTCACCTTTTTCACAGAAAACGCAGATATCATCAATAGCCACAAATTTGGAAATCATAGAATTACATGGATATATCTTATGTAAAATTTTGAAGTGCACTTCCTTAACTTTGTTTGGTGTACAGTATTTGTAAGGCCTAAACCATGCATTTTTCCAGACAATGTCAGGCATAAGCATGTTCCAGAAAAACTTTCCTCTCGGTGTAAGTTGGTTTTGTGAATGAAGAATTTGTCTTATATATTTATTACAACAACATCTCTCAAGTAAGCCCACGCCTTCCAATCTGAGTTCTGGATAAACTTTGTGATCATTCCCAAAATGAAGATGACTTTTCATAAGTGTAGTTAGACCACTGGGAACGGCTTTGATCACAGAAATAAACTCTCTGAAAGGTATTGGAAAATCTTTCAATGTTCTAAATTGTTCATATGTGAGAATATTACCCTTGTTGTCGAAAATATCAAGAACAAAGTCAATATTCCTCTCATGCCAGCTGGGGTAGAACAATGACTTATTCCTTACAGTTATGTCTGAATTATTCCACAAAAGAGCTTTGTGAGGGGAAAAATTGTGCAGGAAACATATTTTCCAGGCCAGTAAAGCTTGTTGGTGAAACCTAGCCAATTTAGCAGGTAATCTTTCAGGAATATAATTACATTTCAGTAAAAATTGAAGTCCTCCCAATTTATTAAACACATTATTTGGAATGAAATACCATATTGAATCAGTATCGATCAAAAACAAATTCAACCAGTTTATCTTGAAAGTGTTATTTATGTCAACAAAATCCAACACTTCTAGACAGCCTTCAGCTCTTTTGTTAGAAAGGACAGATTTTTTTAGTATGTGAGACTTATTTTTCCAGATGAAGTCAAGAAAGGTCTTATTGATCTCTTTACAAGTAGATGGATTTACACATAACGATAATGAGGGGTACACAAAACGAGACAGTCCCTCTGCCTTGGACAGAAGTACTCTCCCAAGTATAGAAAGATCTCTTTGTAGCCAATTATTAAATATATTTTTAGTTCTCTTAATTGTAGGAGAGAAATTCAAATGTTGTCTGACTAAGTGGTTTTTTGACAGATGTATTCCTAAATATTTAACACAGTCCTTTACAGGAATATTTTCAATTTCTATCATCAGAGTCAAATAAACATAAGATTTCACATTTAGAAACATTCAGCATTAATCCTGATGTCAAATAAAATGCAGTTATAGCATTAAGGGCATGTGCGACCTGGTCTTTGTCTCTTAAGAAAAGAGTAGTATCATCAGCCAGTTGGGAAATTTTGATTTCTTTGTTAAAAATGGTTAAGCCATACAAATTTGCATCATTCAGAATATCTAGAGATAGAAGTTCCACAACCAAAATAAATAAAAATGTCAAAATTGGGCATCCCTGTCGTACACTTCTGTTGATACTAAATCTTTTGGAAGTATTAAGGGTTATACCTGGACCAACAAAACTATGTCACGTAAATCTAGAATAGATTTATTCCTAATTTCCCCTTTTTTGTTACAATTTGTTATAGATGTAGATCATCAGTTGGCTCCCTTTTCTGATCATCACTTGATTTCCCTGAATTTACAAGCTACTAAAAAATCAAAAGGTACTCGAGGATATTGGAAATTAAACAATACACTTCTTAAAGATACTGCTCTCATTGAAAACATCAAATCATTAGCTGAAGATATTTTTGCAAGAAAAGACTTGGGTCATGGAAGTAGATGGGAATTTTTCAAATATAAAGTCAGAGTGGTAGCCATTAAACGCGCCAAAGAGCTGATGCAATTAAAGAACCATAGAGAAAAGGAGATGATGAGCAAGCTTGACAGTTTTCTAAAGAAAGATAATCTATCTGAAGAATTAACAATGTTTTATGCAAAGATCCCATTACAATATCATCATTTGTCAATTCCTTTTATGAAAACCTTTACAGCTCTCAATTTCAGGAAGATGGTTGTGAAAGCTACATTTGCCACATTCAGAATTATGTCCCTGTAATTGAGGATGATTTCCACTCAGTTTGCGATTCACCTGTGTCAATTGGAGAAATTAGAGAGGCTCTGAATTCAATGAAAAAAGGGAAATCACCTGGCCCCGATGGCCTGTCAGTTGAATTCTATAGACAGTTTTGGGAGTTGCTAGAAGACCCGATTTTCAATATGTTTCAAGATTGCATTAAAAATGGGGAAATGGTCTCCACTATGAAACAGGGCCTTATTTCATTGATTCCGAAGCCTGATAAAGACCCTTCTCTCATTGACAATTGGAGACCAATTACTTTATTAAATGTTGATTACAAATTGATTGCTCTGGTTTATGCCAAAAGATTAAAGAAAGGAATAGATACCATTATAAATGAGACTCAAACAGGATTTATGAAGGGCCGTCACATAAGCTCTAACATTCGTTTAGTCTTGGACCTTATAGATTATTCAGATGCAATTGACTCAGATGTGGTTGTCCTATTTCTGGACTTCTGTAAAGCCTTTGACACAATTGAACATTAATTTCTCTTTTACTTTTTGGATTTGGTAAAAATTTTATTAAAGTAATTCGCATGTTTTACAAAGATATAAATAGTTCTGTGCTACTAACCCTTAGCATCCAGATTGAAATAACGCCAGGCATCCTCAACACAGAGATCCTTGCATAATGTAATAATAATGTTACTATTTTGAGGGTTTTGTCTCGTTCTAGGAGGAAAACGATCAACAGATGCATCAGGTGTTACATTAAAATCGCCTGAAATAATTAGAAAAGCCTCTGAGTATTTGTTGCTTAAATCCTGTACTTTCCTGGTAAATTGGGTAAAAAGGGTCTTATTAGGTGCATGTGAGTTATGTCCGTATACATTACAGATGTAATGTATGACCCATCTGCCGTCTTGTGAAGATGTGGATTCTAGAATGTCACCTTTAAACTTGTGAATAAGTGTCAAAACACCAGCAGAATGATTTGATCCATGACTGAAATAGGCCACATCTCCCCATTGTGCTTTCCAAAATTTCAAATCACTTTCACCCGAATGAGTTTCCTGAAGAAGGACAAAATCTGCGTTACTGCGTTTACAGTATACAAATAAAGCTTTCCTTTTTGTAGGATTTCTCAAACCCCTAGCATTCAGACTAACGATATTGAGTGAATTGAAAACGAACTCCTGCATTAAAAAAGAAAGAACACAAATTAGATAACAAGTATTAACGTGAACAATAAAACAAACAGTGAACCTTGAGAGGATTACCCTGACGGAAAACTACGCTCAGCTGAGGTAGCGGTGGTTAACAGAATAACAAATCTATTTACTTCCTTTTCTTGGCAAGTGTTCATCAGTTGTAGTTCGAACGGTACATGTATAATTGGCAATACATTAACTGTACTCATGGTAGTACTAACAGTTCCAATTTGGTTAATGTCAACAGTTACCCAGTAATCATTCTTCCTTCAATAAATGCGTGTGGGCCCTTGAACCCCGCATTCTTTCCCTCTTGTCGCGCCTTCTGTATAAGCGGCCACAGTTTCTCTCTGGCAGCCTGATCCTGCGGTATCAGGGCTTCTTTGATGCGGAGTTTCTTCTGGTCCAGAAACTTGTTCCCCTTGGCCATTTTCCATATGATGTCCCTGTAATGGCGCATAGTTAAGCGCAAGATGATATTGCGAGGGGGTCCATCCGATCTTCGTTTCCCAAGTCGATGTACCCCATCAATCACGTCTCTTAGCCTGTCTTTGATGCATGGTGCCACTTTTCCCAGGATATTAATGACTACTTCTCTAATATCCTCTCCCTCTACCTCTTTTACACCTTGGATTTTCAGATTCCACCTGCGAGAGTACCTTTGAAGTTCAGCTACATTCTCACACAGCTCATTATTTTTGGATTGCATTTTCTTCAGCTCATTCTCTAGGAACGTTATCTTATCCTTGTTCTCGCTCACAATTTTGTGTAGTTGATTGACAGTTTGACAAATTATCGATCTTCTTTGATGTTTCTTCTGTAGCCCGCTCTGTGAGGGACACTTTGGAGAGCGTGGCGTCTTGTTTAGTAGACAGGGACTGGATTGCAGAGAAAAGTTCAGACATGGAAATGTCTTCTTTTACTTTTTTCACCGGTGGATTTTTACCTGGGGTCTGAGGTAAAGAGGTTGCAAGGATTTCATCCTGGTCAGTTTTGTTCTTTCTCTTGCTTGAGTTCGCGGCTTCTTGTGTATCCATGCTGCTCTGGTTCTCGTTGTGGCTAGCTAGCATGTCAGCCGTCTTCTGCGAGACTTGGATATTTCGTCTACTTTTGTCTGTCTGTCGTGTTCTTCCCATTCAACTTGACAAAAACTAACTCTAAACTTATCCCATGTCCATAAAAAAAGTTATAGTTAGTTTCTTTCAATATTAATAGCCAATATTTGACTGTTAACCACCTAACCCTCAATATTGCTTTGAAGAGCGAGAAAACACTCCCTCTCACAGCGACGCCATCTTGGCCTCCATCCTGTATTCTGATTAAGTCAACAATACCTCTAGGCATATCTGACGTCATGTATTTGATATCTTTATGTGAAGGTTAATTTCCATATTGACATCAGTTCATTGTGTTTGAGGACGGTTCACTGACGGATTTTCAATGGATAGATTAGATTAGACTAGTTTAACAGTTACAGAGCAGCTACAGTAGCCTATCAGAACAGCTGCAGTAGCCTATCAGAACAGCTGCGGTAGCCTATCAGAACAGCTGAGGTAGCCTATCAGAACAGCTGCAGTAGCCTATCAGAACAGCTACAGTAGCCTATCAGAACAGCTGAGGTAGCCTATCAGAACAGCTGCAGTAGCCTATCAGAACACCTACAGTATTAGAGGCCAGCAGCATTCCACCCTGCATACCACTGCTGGCTTACTTCTGAAGCTAAGCAGGGTTGGTCCTGGTCAGTCCCTGGATGGGAGACCAGATTCTGCTGGAAGTGGTGTTGGAGGGCCAGTAGGAGGCACTCTTTCCTCTGGTCTAAACAAAGATCCCAATGCCCCAGGGCAGTGATTGGGGACACTGCTCTGTGTAGGGTGCTGTCTTTCGGATGGGACGTTAAACGGGTGTCCTGACTCTCTGAGGTCATTAAAGATCCCATGGCACTTGTCGTAGGGGTGTTAACCCCGGTGTCCTGGCTAAATTCCCAATCTGGCCCTCAACCATCACGGTCACCTAATAATCCCCAGTTTACAATTGGCTCATTCATCCCCCTCCTCTCCCCTGTAACTATTCCCCAGGTCGTTGCTGCAAATGAGAACGTGTTCTCAGTCAACTTACCTGGTAAAATAACGGATAAATAAAAGAGGCGCAGACCCTTAATTAACGGGCTACACATAATGGCTGACGACAGCCAGGTAAGGTTAATTTTAGCCTACGTTTAACGAGCTTTAGACTTTTCCTAATTCCATCTTGTTCTAATAGCAAGTCTGCCTTAAGTGCAGAAACCGTGGTTGATATTAGAAAATAAGTATGATTGGAAGTTTAGGCAAGTAATTCAATTGGGTAATTGTTGTGGGATGTTAGCATACCATACTGCGCGTGTAGCATTAGTGCCATGGAGGATTGTGCAGGCCGGCAGGTTGCTACAGTTTCCTAGTAGCATGTATGCTTTAGGGATCAGATCTGGATGACTTTTTCACCTGAACTGCTCATTGGCTGTCCATAATGAGCCCAGCAAGCAGGATGTGTAGCTGGGCTCTGCAATAACTAGCTCCCAGAGCAATTACAAATAACTAGATGTGGTCCCGTGTGGCTCAGTTGGTAGAGCATGGCGCTTGCAACGCCAGGGTTGTGGGTTCATTCCCCACGGGGGGACCAGGATGAATATGTATGAACTATCCAATTTGTAAGTCGCTCTGGATAAGAGCGTCTGCTAAATGACTTAAATGTAAAACTATTCTTGTTTTAATAGCGTCATTAGAACTAGCAACATGACAGTGAGTCACCTCAGTAGAAACGCTATGTGTTGGATTCGTCCATGTCTTGCTAAATTACCTAGCTACCATAACAGCTGTGGAGAATTTATACTGCAGTTTTAAGGGATCTCTCTGAAGGTTTTAGATGATACAGTGGTGCTTCGTCCTCTGGATGAAGAATCATACATCTCGGCTTGGCTTCATTGCATTATTATTTGGGAAACGTTGACATGCCATTTGTGTTGACGGATGGATGAAAATAATGTAATTATAGTATCGTTATACATAGGCTAGCAGGAAAATCCGCATGAGATACCCATAGAACTGAGCCCTGCTCCATTTCAGCACCATGCCGCGGTCTCAGGTGCTGCCCAGACTCGAAACATTTCAGCACCATGGCACGGTCCCCTGATGCCTAGAAACGTGTCAGCACTATGCAGCGGACAATAGTGCTGAAATAGTTAAAGCCAGGGGCGAAAATCTGATATCAACTTTGGAGGGGACAATTACATTACATTTTCTCAAGAGCAATTCCTGAGGGGGACACCAAAAGTAGTGCTGTAACACATAGCCTACGTTGTAATATGTTAAATGTATATTGAGGAACCATAATCACTACTACTGGATAATTGATAGGTACAGTAGTTAACTGAAGGGTTGTCCCAACTTGTTCAAATATTTAAATCATTATAATACTACTAATAATAATAGTTATAGCAGTGTTCCTTATCAGTCCAGTATGTATGCAGGTATTTGTACTTACAACCAGCAATACCAAGAAAGGCCAGTAGGTGGCAATGGTACTGTACACTGTATGGGTGCAGTTTTCGTAAATACAATGAACATGGTGTGATCTCGTCTAAAATAATCTCCATTGAGAACCATCACAAAGTTGGTCTCCACTGGCCTGAGTCTACTACAATAGTTTTACAAGAACAAAAAGATACAAATAAGTACAGTTCTAAAAACAAAATAACTACTTCAATGAATAACCCAAATAAATCAAACAAAATATCCTTCAGTCAGTGTCTCAACTTTTCAAACAGCAGGTCACACAAAGTATGCAATTATGTCACACAAAGTATGCAATTTTAAATAAAATAACATTAAATAAATAATTAGTAAGTGTAGTCATGTAGTAAAAACTGAAAACTACTAAACAAAAGAACAAATATCATAATATACACCAGGGGTTCTCAAACAGGGGTCCATGGACCCCTAGGGGTCCCTGGTGTAATTGAAAGGGGTCCGTGAAATCAAAAAGTGTAATGAACGTATTCAGTACCACAAGGTTTCCAGTAACTTTACATATAATATAGAGGGGTGGAGGTCCCTGAGGACCGCTCAAAACCTTGCCTGCCTTGCCTCAAAATATGCATGGGTTCCAGTACCCCAAAAAAGGTTGAGAACCACTGCTATACACATTACTGAACAAAAGACCTGAACATATGTTTGCGGGTTTCAATGGATCCAACAAATTACTGGCAGATATTTTCCCTCTTGAGACTGTCCAGCCTGTCTTTATGTACATTACAGACAACTACGCCGTTCAGTCTCTCTTGGCCAATGCTAGCCCGTAGCCAAGTCTCTAACCTGCGGAGTGCACTGAAACTCCTCTCAGCCTCACATGAAGACACTGGCACCACAGACAAAATTCTGATCAGCACCTCAACTTGGTCAAACAACCCCCGCACCTCCACTGGAAGCCTCCTGAGGACCTCTGCTGCCTCTCCACTGCTGCTACAGGGGTATTTGTTGTGAAAGAGAGGGATCTGCACTGAAAGAGAATCTATGTTCACCTCTGGGTACTGATCTAGAGACTCATCCAACTCCCCCGTGAGAAGCGCTCTTTCCAACTTTTGCAGGACGTTTAGACTGTCCTGGTCAAAACGGTCGCCAAACTGAACCTCCACACCATCCAACACTTAAAAAAATTCTGCAAAAAGAAAATTCTGCAAATTCAGCAAATCGTCTTGAGTGCGTCTCAATGGATTCAATAGAGTCAATCAATGTTGTTGCTTTCTCATACAGTCAAAGGTAGCTTTCGTCATTTCTCTTGCCCCTAAGAGATGACCGCACACACTCGACTGCAGCCTGCATACCAGAGACAGTCTGAGTTTTCTTCTGCAGTGAAATGTTTAGACATTCAAGCTCTCCAAGAACAGCAGAGGCAAGTGTGAGGCCCAACACAGTCTTGCCTTTGCTGAAGTGCTCGAATAAGCCACTGGCAGTTGAAGCTGTCTTGGATGCAGATTTTGCCATCTCCTCTAGGCTGCTTAGTACCCGCTCATACTGCCCTAGCACAGCTCTAATAGCAGTATTCCGCACAGTCCACCTTGTTGGACATAGGGGTTTCAGGGTGGTCAGATTTGTATCTTTGGACGTGACAATTGATTCAAACATGCTCTTAAACTTTCCTGACGCCATAGAGGACACCTAACTGATGGACCCAAGAAAGGGAATCCCGGATCAGTGGGGGGCTGAACAGCCAGCCTGTGTAATCAGATTTACTGTGTGCTCCACAATGTTCAAAGAGGGCTAATGGCTGCTGCCTCCTCACAATTGCCTGTGCACCTGTGTATTTTCCTGCCATGTTTGAGGCACCATCGTAACTCTGCCCACGTAAGCCAGACATGGGCAAATTGAGCCTCAACAACACATCAGTTGCCACTTTCGCAATGCCCTCGCCTGTTGTCTCCGACACCCTGTATAGCCCAATAAACTCCTTGTGAGGGACAAGGTCATGGTCAACATAACGCAGACAGACACTCTCCTGTTCAGCACCAGAGACATCTTGAGTACCATCAACAATTATTGAAAATTGTACAATCGGAAGAGACCTAATCTCAGCTGCAATGGCTCGAATGACTGTATTGGCCATGATGTTCAGAATTTCATTCCGTGCTTTGGGGCCTTTGTACATTGTGGTACGCTCTGTTAACCACTTCAGTAAAATGGGATCATCCTCTTCTGCCCTAAGTTTCAATAGCTGGTATAAATTCCCACTGTCATCCGTGTGGCCTCTAAAGGCTTGTCCCTGTCTTACTACATGCCGCACCGAACTAACAATTTTCATCAAGCAATGCCTTGCGTCCTCCTGCTGTTTACCCCACGCGCTGGATAACTGGACACTGATTGGATTTAGCTGGTGTGCTGTTACAGTTACAAAGTGGCGGTGGGTTTGGCAGTTTTGATGTGCTGTGAATTTTTCAATGGCTTTTCTCCAGTTCCTAAATCCTGCACTAATGAAGGCAGCATCTGCTCTTTGGCCAAAAGATGGCTGGCTTGAAAACCCTTGGCTCCAGTGAAAACACAACACTCCTTTTATTGATGGATTATAATGTAGCCAGGGGAAATCGCGAAACCATCTCTCTTGAAACGTCAACACTCTGTTGGCAAGAGTTTGCGGTTCTATAAATTGTGGGTGTGGCTGATATAGTTTTGTGCCATCACTGAGGTAACTGGACAATGCTGTGCCACTGTCCCCTATACTGGTGCTGCTGGCAACAAGGGTGACACCTGGTCCTGCCGTGGCTGTGACATTGTTCTCTGAAGTCTCTCTCCCTGGCTTCTTCTATCATCTTATCTTCATTCTATATGTGCTTCGATCTAAAAGGTAACTAGCAAATGTGAAAAGGATTGCAGTGACAAGAGTTGACAGCTGTATGAGTTCACCATTTACACCATATGCTGCAACCTTTCGTAATTTTAATATAGTTTGTTTCATATTGGCTGGCTTCCAACAATAGCTGAATTTGCAAAGCTAGCGAGCACCAATTATTCCGTTTCTGTGGTGTTTGCTATAATCTTTGCTACCTGGTTAAATAAAGGTGAAATAAAATTAAAATAAAAAAGTTCACTGACGACAATTTAGCTTTTGCAACGAGACCATTAAATATATTTAAGACAATGGTAGAAGAGAGTGTAGTTCTGTTCTGTTCAGTTTGGACTTGTTTGTCGCTAACCTTATCACAGGGACTTTGAAGCACTCCAGCTGCATGCTGATCTTGGAATAAACTGACGATAGCAAAGATTCCATCTTTGACGACGCCACATAAATGGAATAGGTACTAGCTAGCTTGATGATTAATGTTTACTTTAGTTTCGCGTGCTAGCTCTGCAAATTCAGCTAGTGTGTGAACCCCGCCACAGTAGATACAACTATCTTTTACCTTGCCAGCTAAGGAACTGGCAGTGGATCAAACGATTGTGAGGAAAAGGGCGGGGGTCGCAATCTTTTGAAACTTAAAAACGCGCTATTAAGTGTCTATAATCAGCATAAGTGCTTTCATTGCGTATTATTAATATTATTGAAATTACATAGTTATGTTAACAGTGATATATTGGAGGGGACAAATCATATTTTTCCCAGGATGGGGGGGTCGTGTGTCCCCCGTCCCCCCTGGGATTTCCGCCTATGGTTAAAGCCCCCTAGAACGTCATTGATTTTAAATTATTGTAAGTGCAAGTGGTTATAATTTATTGCATGTCCTAGTTTTGCAACCTCAGATTTATAGCTAATGGATTGCAGCGAGTTACGTGTTTGTGCATGGTGATGAATGAGGATGCTTGATAAACCATAAATTAAATGCAACAACGTGCACTTACAAATATTTTCGTTTGGCAGAACTTTGACAAGCTATGATCTGTTTTCTAATGGCATTGACAATTCATATAGACATTAGAATTAGGCCTAATTGTGACATCATGTGTGTATGACATCTTTGAAGAATGCCCTGGCTTCAGCCAATCGGAATCGAGTATTCAACAATGCTTTGGCATAATTCAAGGACGTTCATATTCACTTCAGTTGTCTGCCGATGGTTCACTGACGTTTTTTCAAAGGGAGTATTAGTATTACCTCTAAGCAGCCTACAACAATAAGCTACACATCATGTCAGACGACAGCAAGGTATGGTTCATTTAGCCTATTTTGAGTTTAGAGGAGAAATTACTAACAATATAGTAGGTCACTACCACAGCAATAGGTCTCACTGGTTTGATCCATGGACTGAAATCTGACCACTATTGCCGTTTTGTTTGAAATAGGAGAGAATCATTTGTTTCATAAAGTCACAACCTTGGACTGATATTGACCTCTCATTTATCCACCAGAACGTGAATTGGGAGGATCATCCGGATGACCAAAATAAAGTTGTGGAGAATATGAAGGAGGAAACAGAGACACATGAGACCAACAAGAACAGGACAGGAGGCAAGGTAAGAAATATGCTGTCCTTTACACATCCTCTGCCTACTTAGGCACAGATCTAGGATTAGTTTACTATCACTAAATCCTAACCTTAAAGCATTAGGAGACACTACACTGACCTTAGATCTGCTATGAGACCTATAATCTGTTGTCATGTAGGCTAAACGTAAGTCCAGTGGCCGTGCCAAGAAGACTTCCGTGGAAGAGGACAGCAGCATTGGTGCAGGTCCGTGATTACTTAATGTTGGGTGCAGGTTGTGTTCAAATTCATCAGCACTGATCTGAGAAGATAGTATCTATATAGATGAAAGCAATATAGTGGAGGCCCGCAGAGAGATGTGCTTTTACCTGTCCAGTGCAATCAAATCACTAAAGGTGAAGGAAATTTGGAATAAAGTTCAGATTCAACTTTAGATTTCTCTTTGCGGTTTCCCAGAGTCTTCTCAGACACCCGGGTGTGGTTTCCGGGAAAGGGGATCTATCATTGAGCAGCTGGAGAAGGAGGCTCAGAGGACTCTAATGCCTTCTCTCAAGATTGGGACATGCTGTGCCCCAATCCTCCTCTCTTTCCTGAGGAGTCTAACTGATGAGCAAGTTCCATGTCTTTTTCCAACCTCACATACAACTTATCTGAATTTATAGTCATAGTGCACCTTCTAACCACAAATGGGATTTTAAACACTACACCTAACCCTAACATCACTGTAACCACACCCCTAACTCTTGCTGTAAATCAAGAACAAAATGACTCATGTACTTGCTAATAGCTTAATTAAATACACTTTTATTATCCCTAACATGGCTATCTAGTGACTCCACTAACTCAACACCAGTGTGCAGCTAAAATATGTTTCCTTTCTTTTCTTTTCTCTAGCCAATGGAGAGTGATTCAGCATGGCATGAAAAATAACGTAAGTCTCTCCACATAAGGTTCTGGTCAAAAGTTGTGCACTATATATATATATAAATATATATATATATATATATATATATATATAGGGAATGGTGTCATGGAATTGGTTGATTGGCAAAAACATTACTCTGTTTGTTGGTCATAGCTGACATTCGAGCAGCTCTCCATGCTGTGTCTGAAGATTGTTAAGGTTGTGACCCAGACAGCCCTCCGCATTCTCCTACCAGCGCTAGCTCGTATCATGGGGGTGAACCTGAGGAGTGGGGCAACCTCCCCAGAATCCCAGTGCTCTCTGACAGGGTCTGAGGATTCCTTAGGCAGTCTGGATGAGAGAGAGAAAAGGCTGCTGATCAGTGAGATGAACTACTGGACTAAGGAGAGGAGGAGGAATGGCAGTGCAGGGTGCCGCCAAAAATCCACTCGCAGAACCTCATCATCATGCTGGTCGCCTAAGAGGTATGTTCACAGCAATATTTGAACTTAATAATTTCAAGACCTGACCCATACTTATCATAAATTATTAACTTGGAATTCATACCTTGTAGTTTTAAGTTCTGGTCAGAAATGTTGCCCCTGAGGGGGTGGGTCCAGGTGAAAGTAATTTTTAACTGGGTAAGCCATAAAGTAATCTATGAATAAATAGATCAGGTACATGCCTTTCAGAATTAGTCATATTCTGATGTCGTATAAACATAAAAATCAGGCAAAAAATTGTGTCAGTTGGCTTTAGGCTTCTAGAACTACGATTGTATGAGAAGTAAACCATCATTGCTCTAATTTGGTTTTCAGGCTCACTAATGACCCAGATAAGATACCAGTTGGTCACATTTGCATGGCATAAGTAAGTGGTGATTGTGTGTTTATCTTCAAGGTCCCAGACCTCATTGCAGAGCTTGCCTGCAACTAGAGAGGCTCCCCTCATGGAGGAGCCTCTGAAGGCTCTTTTTGGGGTAACGGAAGAGAGCCTCCTGATATCCCTGGTTGAGGGTCACTCCAACCCCACCTCCTCCAGCTCCTCCGAGTTGAGCTGTGCTATCGTGGGGGAGGTAGTACACCAGCTTAACTCTGGCCTCTCAGTGGCCATTCAGGCCAGCTCGGGGAGTTGCTCCCCTATGGACAGTCAGGACATAGCAGCAGGCAAGGAGGTCATTCGGGTAGCCTCGGTGCAGATCCTGGCCGAGCTACAGAGCAAAACGTCTGAGCCAGAGTGGGTAGGGTTTATCGAGCCCCTCATGGACCCTGTGACCGATGATGTGCTGGATGCCATTGTCGGCACAATGGACAAAATGGCACAGGACTTCAACATCCTCTTGGATCTGGCCAAGAAGATGACAATCTTGGGGTCTAAATTTCTGACCAATCTTCAATGTGACCTTGATGTTGAGTGTCCATCTGGGAAAGAAGGAACCACTCACTTTCTCAAAGAGACTGGATCCTCTACCAGTGTGGTGGACAGAAAGCTTCAGACCCTCTCTAGCCCCGACTTTCAGTCTAAAGCCCTCAAGGCGGTGAGCACCATCCTTACAAGGAAAGTCAGCAGCTCTTCTGGCATGGCTCCTTCCTCTAGGCCTTCTAGTGCTGCTCCTAGCCTTACTGAAGCACCCCTGAATACCAGCTCTACAGCCCTGACATCTGTAACCTCCACTGCCACAGTGATTGTTAAGGCATTTGTGGGAGGCATGGAGACGATAGCATCATTTGAAGGCACATGTGAAGCAGTTGATTGGCCAGTTCCTGTAAATGACCACAAAACAGGGTCTTCACAGAAGATAACCTTCTCTCCAGCCCGCACACTCTACGGCCTTATACGAGCAAAGCTGAGGGACCTTTTAACTCTATCCGCTCGAGAAGAAGGTGTGGCTAAGGATGCTTCTCTTCAGGAGTCTTCAGACACCCTGGAAAAGGCAACTGTTTCAACTGTTGAGGTCCAGTTACCCAGCACCAAACTTAGTAGAGTTCCCAGTGAGAGCCAACCAATATCAGCTCTCTGTCTCTCCAATCTGGATACCAGTACTCAAGAAGTTCTTAGCAGTGTTTTTTCCATCTACAAATCAGAGTTATCAAAAGTGGAGAGTAAATCCTTGGACGTTGTCAGTTCATCTGATGAGTCCCTAGAGGCTTGTTGGTTGGTTGATGGTGTCCTATCAGAGCTTGATGACTATACTATTTCCCAGTCACCCTCACCCAATGAAGACTTGAGTGTGAGTACTCAATGTTCTCAACTGAGCTCAGAAGAGAGTGTCAGAATCACACAGTCCTCTACTAGTCTGATTCAGAGCATTAAGAAGCTCTCTAGCAATGACTTTCAGACTCAGGCAGAAGAGGCAGTGAGTAAAGTGCTGATGAGATCCAGTCATTCCTTTATCACACAGATCAGCCATACTGGTCTTCAGAAAAGTCCGCAGGCTGGCTTATCATCTAGCTCGCCATCAGAGATTGCCTCCATGTCCTCTCAAAATACAGCCTCTGGATTAGTGGAAACCTTTGTCAAAGGAATGGCGACTATTTTCCAGAAAAATGAGTCCACTGGCACTGTGCTACTGGAAAGAAGTGGGAAAGTTTCGCAGTGCTCCCACGGGGGCTCCCAACTGGATGATACTGAATTGAGTGTTAAAATATCAGAGGAGAAGCTTTGGTCAACAGCTAAGACCATCTGTGTCAGTATGAAGAACACACTTAAGGATTTCTTCACAGGGCTGAAGCCATCCGGATCCGAAAGGACAGAAAATGCTTCTTCCAAAGAGACCCTTGGGGAAATCCTGGTTGCTATCCAGAGTGAAATCTCAAACTTAGGGCGAATGAAGGATTCCAGGGAGCTCCTTCAGATCAACAATATGGTAGGAACTATGCTGAAGAAGGTTGAGAAAAGTGAGGATGACAGTGAAGAAGTCTGCCAAGACATCCCTAGAACCTGTTCATCTTTGTCCACTTCTTTAAAGGGTCGTAGTTCCTTGTCCAGCTCTTCAAAGGGTCCTAGGTCAGAGTGTGAGTTAGAGATCAACCTCCCTGGCACTCCCATCCCTGACGAAGTGCCTTTTGATCTGACCTGCCCCATAGTCAGGAGCTCCTGCATCGACATAAGGGACTCTAAAATGCCAGAGATTTCTACAAGTGACCTAAAGACAAAGATGATGGCACACACAGATGAACCCCTGCATCGTAACAGTCCAATGACTGACAGCAGCCGACCACCGAGTGCTAAAGCCTCTTTTCGATCATCCACTCCGTCTTTCACCAGCAAGGGAACCTCTTTGGTACCAAAGGGAGATGGGATTGACATTGAAGAGAAGGAGGTGTGCATCCCCAGCAGTTCTGGCCATCTGAGGGAGCTCTTAATCACTCCGGACATCAGCAGTGCCACTGCATTCCTACTGCAGTACTTGATGGACTCCAGCAAAGATGATGTCATGTGTTTGGTCACCATACTGGTGATACGGTTGCTATCGAAGATCAGACCCTCAGCCCTCGATGGACCCTCCCAACAGGCAGCAGACATGACAGAAACATCTCAGCAACTCATCAGACCAGTCCTGTCTGAGTTCTGTGCTGCATCCAGATTCTCCAGGACACAGGCATATTCCCAGAACCTGCACATCCACAGGGTGTTCAGAGGTGTACATAAAACCCTCATGGAGGAGTTTGGCTCTTATAACACCCTGCAAGCAGCTATTTCCTCCCAGGACCCTGCATTTGACAGAGTCCTGGTAAAGTCCTTGACCCAGCAGCTGGTACAGGGATGCAAGGAGGCGTCAAGACCAGCTTCTGCTGCAACAAACCCATCAGACCAGGCTGAGACAGAGAGGGGGGCTGAGCAGAAAGCAAGAAGGAGCTTCCTTTGCTTTTCAATGACCAAACTCAGGATCAACTTCAAGGTATAGCAGGGAGTTAGCATTTTTTGTTGTTCCAGTTAGGTGCTGATGTTATTTATGTGGCTATGATAAGACAAATACATGCGATAAATATGTTTTATTCATCACTAAATTGTTGCCTTGGATTCAGAAGTGTTCCATTTATTTATTTATTCTCTGTACCATTTTCTTTACCTTTCTCCTGTTAGCGTTCCAAGAGAGGAAACAAAAAGGACTGCCATTCAGTCCAGGAACAGACTGAGATTCCCTCTACTGACGGACATTGCATAGGTAAGGATGTTTTAGAGCTCTGCTATAGCTTGTAGTTTTGTTTAGGTGTGTGTTAGAAACATAGAGTATGCCTACAAACTCATAGCACTGTTATTTTTCAACGTTATTATACTGTATTTCTCTCTCTCTCCTTCTCTCTCTCTCGCTCTCGCTCAATTTCTCTTTCTCTCTTACCCCATCCATTTCTCTTGTGTTTCTAGCTCCAGTTGGAGAGGTTTCTCCCTCCATATCTCAGCCTATCAAAAAACGATCCTTGATTGTCAGGGTCTTTTCAGCAATGATGAAGCCATTCAGGCGCTTCACCAAGAAGAACCTGTAACCTGTTACGCTGCATGAAGAACTACTTTTGTAACAGCAAGACTTTTGACAAGAGGAATTTCTGCATGTTTACCCTTTCAAAGTCTATTTGATCAAATAAATGCAAATTATTTTACAAGAGTTTCAAGTGTTTTGGATGATTGGTAGCACTAAAGCAGCTTTTCTCAGAGAAATGTGCTAGTTCCCCCTTGGTTACACATTTATTGTGCAGTTTTTGAGTTGGCAGAACTTGGGGTGGCAAGTAGCCTTGTGGTTAGAGCGTTGGGCCAGTAACCGAAAGGTTGCTAGATCAAATCCCTGAGCTGACAAGGTAAAAATCTGTCATTCTGCCCCTGAACAAGGCAGTTAACCTGCTGTCATTGTAAATAAGAATTTGTTCTTAACTGACTTGTCTAGTAAAATATAATAACCAGAGCTTGTCTCTAATACAATAGTTGCTGCATAGACTGTCAGATAACCAGATGTTCTCTATTCCTTTAGTTAGATTGATAAGAGCTTATTAGCAGCAAGGGGAAAACACATAGAGGAGAATTAGCTATCTGCAGCTAGATCAACCCTCTGAGATGTTATCTGTATGTTGAATATATAAGGTCCAGCAGTTGACAGTGTATGTCAGAGCAAAAATCAAGCCATGAGGTCGAAGGAATTGTCCGTAGAGACATGATTGTGTCAAGGCACAGATCTGGTGAAGGGTACCAAAACATTTCTGCAATATTGAAGGTCCCCAAGAACACAGTGGCTCCATCATTCTTAAACGGAAGAAGTTTGGAACCACCAAGACTCTTCCTAGAGCTGGCCGCCAGGCCAAACTGAGCAATCGGGGGAGAAGGGCTTTGGTCAATTCAAAAATGCTCTATTCTGAGAACTACTTTTTATCACAGAGTGGGAAACATAGAACCATACTGTGTGAATCACAATTATGGGTGTATTCTGGAATAAGACATACCTATAAATAGAGTTGGAGTCTGAGTGTGTGTGCACACAGCCACCTCTTTAACCACTCTTCAAAATATTTACATTTACATTTAAGTCATTTAGCAGACGCTCTTATCCAGAGCGACTTACAAGTTGGTGCATTCACCTTATGATATCCAGTGGAACAACCACTTTACAATAGTGCATCTAACTCTTTTAAGGGGGAGGGGGGGGGGGGGGGGGGGGGGGGGGGGGGGGGGGGGGGGGGGGGGGGGGGGGGGGGGGGGGGGTGTTAGAAGGATTACTTTATCCTATCCTAGGTATTCCTATTTGGCAGCCTATTTGGCAGCCTTTGAGATGGAGAGGCAGGAGAATGAGTGACAGAACAAGAGTCTAATAAAAGAATGCTCACAGCAGCAGTGCAGTGGAGTAGCTTCAACAGCCATAGGCCCGGGGATTTCACATCACATTCCATGATGCAATGCAGAATACGGCTTCACACAGAACAATCACCAAACCCATAAGATAACACTTCACACAGCACAGCCAAACATCATGTATCACATGAAGAGGCATGTGTGTTCTCCGGACGTGATACCTTGTCACGGACCTGCTGTTTCGATCTTCGCTCTCTCTCCCTCTCCCCCACCTCTTTCTCTCTCTCCCTCTCTCTCTCTACCACACCTGCTGTCTCGACCTCTGAATGTTCGGCTATGAAAAGCCAACTGACATTTACTCCTGAGGTGCTGACCTGTTGCACCCTCTATAACCACATCATTTTTTGACCCTGCTGGTCATCTATGAAGAACTTTGAACTACAGTACTTGAAGAACAATCTGGCCTTAATGGCCATGTACGCTTATAATCTCCACCGGCACAGCCAGAAGAGGACTAGCCACCCCTCAGAGCCTGGTTCCTCTCTAGGTTTCTTCCTAGGTTCCGGCTTTTCTAGGGAGTTTTTCATAGCCACCGTGCTTCTAAATCTGCATTGCATGCTATTTGGGGTTTTAGGCTGGGTGTCTGAATAAGCACTTTGTGACATCTGCCGATGTAAAAAGGGCTTTATAAATAAATTGTACTGATTGATTGTATGAAATGGAGTAGCATATATCCATCATGTAAAATGAACAATGAACACTGTCTCCATGGAGTATAGCACTGCAGCCTTAGGCAATGTATATTTGCATGGTACATAACATTATCTCATATCACATGCATGGCAAGACATGATTGATGTAATTAGATGCTCTGGAGAGATCCCACCCTCCTTCCCCAACACATGTAGAATGCTTAGAAACCACCAGAAACCTGTGAAATAGATCAACAGATGTTCTTTTATCTCCTCTCAAGGTCTGTTGATTTACAGTATCTCAGAATCAGGAACTGTCATATCCCATGTGATATGTCAAAACAAGTTGATGCATGTGTTATCATGGTGCATTGGGTTTGTATTTGTATTTATTGTGGATCCCCTTTAGCTGCAGCAGCTACTCTTAATGGGGTCCAGTAAAATGAAGGCAGTTATACAATTGTAAAAACATTACTATACATTCACAACAGATTTCACAAAATCCATGTTCCTGTTTGAGTTCGGGGTAGGCTGTCAACAGCACGTACTGTAACACTATCATATGTATTCTGATTAAGTATTTTTATTTTTATTCTTTTTTAATTCATAATACAAAAATCAACTTACAATGCTACATCAAACATGTCTAGCAAACCAAACACAGGTATTAACAATACTCAAACATACAAAAAATATCAATAAAATAAAATACAAAAAATAAACCATTTAAGTGCAATTATATTCACTCTGAAAAGATCTTATTATAATGATTCATGAAGATGTTATTCTTGTTGTTATTCACTAGGGTTAATGTTTTAATAAGATAATTAAATTCAATCAGAAAAATTGGTAATTTTGGTATAGAATTTTGGAATCTTTGTTTGTGTATAAAGTATTTGGCAACAAGAATAAAATAAAAAAATAATTTCAGTGGTTTTGTTATCATTGCAATAGTAACATATTATATATTTTTTGTTAAAAATATAGGCAGTGTTCATAATGGTAAATAAGTACTTTGCAAGGTTTTCCCAAAATTGAGACAGTGAGACAGATTCTCACCTTTTTCACAGAAAACGCAGATATCATCAATAGCCACAAATTTGGAAATCATAGAATTACATGGATATATCTTATGTAAAATTTTGAAGTGCACTTCCTTAACTTTGTTTGGTGTACAGTATTTGTAAGGCCTTAACCATGCATTTTTCCAGACAATGTCAGGAATAAGCATGTTCCAGAAAAACTTTCCTCTCGGTGTAAGTTGGTTTTGTGAATGAAGAATTTGTCTTATATATTTATTACAACAAGATTTCTCAAGTAAGCCCATGCCTTCCAATCTGAGTTCTGGATAAACTTTGTGATCATTCCCAAAACTAAGATGACTTTTCATAAGTGTAGTTAGACCACTGGGAACGGCTTTGATCACAGAAATAAACTCTCTGAAAGGTATTGGAAACTCTTTCAATGTTATAAATTGTTCATATGTGAGAATATTACCCTTGTTGTCGAAAATATCAAGAACAAAGTCAATATTCCTCTCATGCCAGTTGGGGTAGAACAATGACTTATTCCTTACAGTTATGTCTGAATTATTCCACAAAAGAGCTTTATGAGGGGAAAAATTGTGCAGGAAACATATTTTCCAGGCCATTAAAGCTTGTTGGTGAAACCTAGCCAATTTAGCAGGTAATCTTTCAGGAATATAATTACATTTCAGTAAAAATTGAAGACCTCCCAATTTATTAAACACATTATTTGGAATGAAATACCATATTGAATCAGTATCGATCAAACATTTTTTCAACCAGTATATCTTGAAAGTGTTATTTATGTCAACAAAATCCAACACTTCTAGACCGCCTTCAGCTCTTTTGTTAGAAAGGACATATTTTTTTAGTATGTGAGACTTATTTTTCCAGATGAAGTCAAGAAAGGTCTTATTGATCTCTTACAAGTAGCTGGATTTACACATAACGATAATGAGGGGTACACAACACGAGACAGTCCCTCTGCCTTGGACAGAAGTACTCTCACAAGTATAGAAAGATCTCTTTGTAGCCAATTATTAAATATGTTTTTAGTTCTCTTAATTTTAGGAGAGAAATTCAAATGTTGTCTGACTAAGTGGTTTTTTGACAGATGTATTCCTAAATATTTAACACAGTCCTTTACAGGAATATTTTCAATTTCTATATCATCAGAGTCAAATAAACATAAGATTTCACATTTAGAAACATTCAGCATTAATCCTGATGCAATAGAAAATGCAGTTATAGCATTAAGGGCATGTGCGACCTGGTCTTTGTCTCTTAAGAAAAGAGTAGTATCATCAGCCAGTTGGGAAATTTTGATTTCTTTGTTAAAAATGGTTAAGCCATACAAATTTACATCATTCAGAATATCTGGAGATAGAAGTTCCACAACCAAAATAAATAAAAATGGCGAAATTGGGCATCCCTGTCGTACACTTCTGTTGATACTACATCTTTTGGAAGTATTAAGGTTTAGTAGCACAGAACTATTTATATCTTTGTAAAACATGCGAATTACTTTAATAAAATTTTCACCAAATCCAAAAAGTAAAAGAGAAATTCATGTTCAATTGTGTCAAAGGCTTTACAGAAGTCCAGAAATAGAACAACCGCATCTGAGTCAATTGCATCTGAATAATCTATAAGGTCCAAGACTAAACGAATGTTAGAGCTTATGTGACGGCCCTTCATAAATCCTGTTTGAGTCTCATTTATAATGGTATCTATTCCTTTCTTTAATCTTTTGGCATAAACCAGAGCAATCAATTTGTAATCAACATTTAATAAAGTAATTGGTCTCCAATTGTCAATGAGAGAAGGGTCTTTAGCAGGCTTCGGAATCAATGAAATAAGGCCCTGTTTCATAGCGGAGACCATTTCCCCATTTTTAATGCAATCTTGAAACATATTGAAAATCGGGTCTTCTAGCAACTCCTAAAACTGTCTATAGAATCCAACTGACAGGCCATCGGGGCCAGGTGATTTCCCTTTTTTCATTGAATTCTCTAATTTCTCCAATTGACACAGGTGAATCGCAAACTGAGTGGAAATCATCCTCAATTACAGGGACATAATTCTGAATGTGGCAAATGTAGCTTTCACAACCATCTTCCTGAAATTGAGAGCTGTAAAGGTTTTCATAAAAGGAATTGACAAATGATGATATTGTAATGGGATCTTTGCATAAAACATTGTTAATTCTTCAGATAGATTATCTTTCTTTAGAAAACTGTCAAGCTTGCTCATCATCTCCTTTTCTCTATGGTTCTTTAATTGCATCAGCTCTTTGGCGCGTTTAATGGCTACCACTCTGACTTTATATTTGAAAAATTCCCATCTACTTCCATGACCCAAGTCTTTTCTTGCAAAAATATCTTTAGCTAATGATTTGATGTTTTCAATGAGAGCAGTATCTTTAAGAAGTGTATTGTTTAATTTCCAATATCCTCGAGTACCTTTTGATTTTTTAGTAGCTTGTAAATTCAGGGAAATCAAGTGATGATCAGAAAAGGGAGCCAACTGATGATCTACATCTATAACAAATTGTAACAAAAAAGGGGAAATTAGGAATACATCTATTCTAGATTTACGTGACATAGTTTTGTTGGTCCAGGTATAACCCTTAGCATCCGGATTGAAATAACGCCAGGCATCCTCAACACAGAGATCCTTGCATAATGTAGTAATAATGTTACTATTTTGAGGGTTTTGACTCGTTCTAGGAGGAAAACGATCAGCAGATGCATCAGGTGTTTCATTAAAATCTCCTGAAATAATTAGAAAAGCCTCTGAGTATTTGTTGCTTAAATCCTGTACTTTCCTGGTAAATTGGGTAAAAAGCATCTTATTAGGAGCATGCGAGTTATGTCCGTATACATCACAGATGATGAAAATAGCATTGTCAAGTTTAACAGTTACTATGACCCATCTGCCGTCTTGTGAAGATGTGGATTCTAGAATGTCACCTTTAAACTTGTGAATAAGTGTCAAAACACCAGCAGAATGATTTGATCCATGACTGAAATAGGCCATATCTCCCCATTGTGCTTTCCAAAATTTCAAATCACTTTCACCCGAATGAGTTTCCTGAAGAAGGACAAAATCTGCGTTACTGCGTTTACAGTATAAAAATAAAGCTTTCCTTTTTGTAGGATTTCTCAAACCCCTAGCATTCAGACTAACGATATTGAGTGAATTGAAAACGAACTCCTGCATTAAAAAAGCAAGAACACAAATTAGATAACAAGTATTAATGTGAACAATAAAACAAACAGTGAACCTTGAGAGCATTACTCGACGGAAAACTACGCTCAGCTGAGGTAGCGGTGGTTAACAGAATAACAAATCTATTTACTTCCTTTTCTTGGCAAGTGTTCATCAGTTGTAGTTCGAACGGTACATGTATAATTGGCAGTACATTAACTGTACTCATGGAAGTACTCACAGTTCCAATTTGGTTAATGTCAACAGAGTTACCCAGTAATCATTCTTCCTTCGATAAACGCGTGTGGGCCCTTGAACCCCGCCTTCTTTCCCTCTTGTCGCGCCTTCTGTATAAGCCGCCAGTTTCTCTCTGGCAGCCTGATCCTGCGGTATCAGAGCTTCTTTGATGCGGAGTTTCTTCTCGTCCAGAAACTTGTTCCCCTTGGCCATTTTCCATACGATGTCCCTGTAATGGCGCATAGTTAAGCGCAAGATGATATTGCGAGGGGGTCCATCAGATCTTCGTTTCCCAAGTCGATGTACCACATCAATCACGTCTCTTAGCCTGTCTTTGATGCATGGTGCCACTTTTCCCAGGATATTAATGACTACTTCTCTAATATCCTCTCCCTCTACCTATTTTACACCTTGGTTTTTCAGATTCCACCTGCGAGAGTACGTTTGAAGTTCAGCTACATTCTCACACAGCTCATTATTTTTGGATTGCATTTTCTTCAGCTCATTCTCTAGGAACGTTATCTTATCCTTGTTCTCGCTCACAATTTTGTGTAGTTGATTGACAGTTTCTGACAAATGATCGATCTTCTTTGATGTTTCTTCTGTAGCCCGCTCTATGAGGGACACTTTGGAGAGCGTGGCGTCTTGTTTAGTAGACAGGGACTGGATAGCAGAGGAAAGTTCCGACATGGAAATGTTTTCTTTTACTTTTTTCACCGGTGGATTTTACTTGGGGTCTGAGGTAAAGAGGTTGCAAGGATTTCATCCTGGTCAGTTTTGTTCTTTCTCTTGCTTGAGTTCGCGGCTTCTTGTGTATCCATGCTGCTCTGGTTCTCGTTGTGGCTAGCTAGCATGCCAGCCGTCTTCTGCGAGACTTGGATATTTCTTTCTACTTTTGTCTTTCTGTCGTGTTCTTCCCATTCAACTTGACAAAAACTAACTCTAAACTTATCCCATGTCCATAAAAAAAGTTATAGTTAGTTTCTTTCAATATTAATAGCCAATATTTGACTGTTAACCACCTAACCCTCAATATTGCTTTGAAGAGCGAGAAAACACTCGCTCTCACAGCGACGCCATCTTGGCCTCCATCCTTATTCTGATTAAGTCAACAATACCTCTAGGCATATCTGACGTCATGTATTTGATATCTTTATGTGAAGGTTAATTTCCATATTGACATCAGTTCATTGTGTTTGAGGACGGTTCACTGACAGGTTTTCAACGGATAGATTAGACTAGTTTAACAGTTACAGAGCAGCTACAGTAGCCTATCAGAACAGCTGCAGTAGCCTTTCAGAACAGCTGAGGTAGCCTATCAGAACAGCTGCAGTAACCTATCAGAACAGCTGCAGTAGCCTATCAGAACAGCTGCAGTAGCCTTTCAGAACAGCTGCAGTAGCCTATCAGAACAGCTACAGTATTAGAGGCGCAGACCCTTAATTAACGGGCTACACATAATGGCTGACGACAGCCAGGTAAGGTTAATTTTAGCCTACGTTTAACGAGCTTTAGAGTTTTCCTAATTCCATCTTGTTCTAATAGCAAGTCTGCCTTAAGTGCAGAAACCGTGGTTGATATTAGAAAATAAGTATGATTGGAAGTTTAGGCAAGTAATTCAATTGGGTAATTGTTGTGGGATGTTAGCATACCATACTGCGCGTGTAGCATTAGTGCCATGGAGGATTGTGCAGGCCGGCAGGTTGCTACAGTTTCCTAGTAGCATGTATGCTTTAGGGATCAGATCTGGATGACTTTTTCACCTGAACTGCTCATTGGCTGTCCATAATGAGCCCAGCAAGCAGGATGTGTAGCTGGGCTCTGCAATAACTAGCTCCCAGAGCAATTACAAATAACTATTCTTGTTTTAATAGCGTCATTAGAACTAGCAACATGACAGTCAGTCACCTCAGTAGAAACGCTATGTGTTGGATTCGTCCATGTCTTGCTAAATTACCTAGCTACCATAACAGCTGTGGAGAATTTATACTGCAGTTTTAAGGGATCTCTCTGAAGGTTTTAGATGATACAGTGGTGCTTCGTCCTCTGGATGAAGAATCATACATCTCGGCTTGGCTTCATTGCATTATTATTTGGGAAACGTTGACATGCCATTTGTGTTGACGGATGGATGAAAATAATGTAATTATAGTATCGTTATACATAGGCTAGCAGGAAAATCCGCATGAGATACCCATAGAACTGAGCCCTGCTCCATTTCAGCACCATGCCGCGGTCTCAGGTGCTGCCCAGACTCGAAACATTTCAGCACCATGGCACGGTCCCCTGACGCCTAGAAACGTGTCAGCACTATGCAGCGGACAATAGTGCTGAAATAGTTAAAGCCCCCTAGAACGTCATTGATTTTAAATTATTGTACGTGCAAGTGGTTATAATTTATTGCATGTCCTAGTTTTGCAGCTTTGCAACCTCAGAATTGTAGCTAATGGATTGCAGCGAGTTACGTGTTTGTGCATGGTGATGAATGAGGATGCTTGATAAACCATAAATTACATGCAACAACGTGCACTTACAAATATTTTCGTTTGGCAGAACTTTGACAAGCTATGATCTGTTTTCTAATGGCATTGACAATTCATATAGACATTAGACTTAGGCCTAATTGTGACATCATGTGTGTATGACATCTTTGAAGAATGCCCTGGCTTCAGCCAATCGGAATCGAGTATTCAACAATGCTTTGGCATAATTCAAGGACGTTCATATTCACTTCAGTTGTCTGCCGATGGTTTACTGACGTTTTTTCAAAGGAAGTATTAGTATTACCTCTAAACAGCCTACAACAATAAGCTACACATCATGTCAGACGACAGCAAGGTATGGTTCATTTAGCCTATTTTGAGTTTAGAGGAGAAATTACTAACAATATAGTAGGTCACTACC
This sequence comes from Salvelinus namaycush, assembly GCF_016432855.1. Lineage (NCBI taxonomy): Eukaryota > Metazoa > Chordata > Actinopteri > Salmoniformes > Salmonidae > Salvelinus > Salvelinus namaycush. The sequence continues at coordinate 13,110,932 of NC_052348.1, forward strand.
ACAGCAATAGGTCTCACTGGTTTGATCCATGGACTGAAATCTGACCACTATTGCCGTTTTGTTTGAAATAGGAGAGAATCATTTATTTCATAAAGTCACAACCTTGGACTGATATTGACCTCTCATTTATCCACCAGAACGTGAATTGGGATGACCAAAATAAAGTTGTGGAGAATATGAAGGATGAAACAGAGACACATGAGACCAACAAGAACAGGACAGGAGGCAAGGTAAGAAATATGCTGTCCTTTACACATCCTCTGCCTACTTAGGCACAGATCTAGGATTAGTTTACTATCACTAAATCCTAACCTTAAAGCATTAGGAGACACTACACTGACCTTAGATCTGCTATGAGACCTATAATCTGTTGTCATGTAGGCTAAACGTAAGTCCAGTGGCCGTGCCAAGAAGACTTCCGTGGAGGAGGACAGCAGCATTGGTGCAGGTCCGTGATTACTTAATGTTGGGTGCAGGTTGTGTTCAAATTCATCAGCTCTGATCTGAGAAGATAGTATCTATATAGGTGAAAGCAATATAGTGGAGGCCCGCAGAGAGATGTGCTTTTACCTGTCCAGTGCAATCAAATCACTAAAGGTGAAGGAAATTAGGAATAAAGTTCAGATTCAACTTTAGATTTCTCTTTGCGATTTCCCAGAGTCTTCTCAGACACCCGGGTGTGGTTTCCGGGAAAGGGGATCTATCATTGAGCAGCTGGAGAAGGAGGCTCAGAGGACTCTAATGCCTTCTCTCAAGATTGGGACATGCTGTGCCCCAATCCTCCTCTCTTTCCTGAGGAGTCTAACTGATGAGCAAGTTCCATGTCTTTTTCCAACCTCACATACAACTTATCTGAATTTATAGTCATAGTGCACCTTCTAACCACAAATGGATTTTAAACACTACACCTAACCCTAACATCACTGTAACCACACCCCTAACTCTTGCTGTAAATCAAGAACAAAATGACTCATGTACTTGCTAATAGCTTAATTAAATACACTTTTATTATCCCTAACATGGCTATCTAGTGACTCCACTAACTCAACACCAGTGTGCAGCTAAAATATGTTTCCTTTCTTTTCTTTTCTCTAGCCAATGGAGAGTGATTCAGCATGGCATGAAAAATAACGTAAGTCTCTCCACATAAGGTTCTGGTCAGAAGTTGTGCACTATAGATATATAGGGAATGGTGTCATGGAATTGGTTGATTGGCAAAAACATTACTCTTTTTGTTGGTCATAGCTGACATTCGAGCAGCTCTCCATGCTGTGTCTGAAGATTGTTAAGGTCGTGACCCAGACAGCCCTCCGCATTCTCCTACCAGCGCTAGCTCGTATCATGGGGGTGAACCTGAGGAGTGGGGCAACCTCCCCAGAATCCCAGTGCTCTCTGACAGGGTCTGAGGATTCCTTAGGCAGTCTGGATGAGAGAGAGAAAAGGCTGCTGATCAGTGAGATGAACTACTGGACTAAGGAGAGGAGGAGGAATGGCAGTGCAGGGTGCCGCCAAAAATCCACTCGCAGAACCTCATCATCATGCTGGTCGCCTAAGAGGTATGTTCACAGCAATATTTGAACTTAAGTATGGGTCAGGTCTTGAAATTATTATCATAAATTATTAACTTGGAATTCATACCTTGTAGTTTTAAGTTCTGGTCAGAAATGTTGCCCCTGAGGGGGTGGGTCCAGGTGCAAGTCATTTTTAACTGGGTAAGCCATAAAGTAATCTATGAATAAATAGATCAGGTACATGCCTTTCAGAATTAGTCATATTCTGATGTCGTATAAACATAAAAAATCAGGCAAAAAATGGTGTCAGTTGGCTTTAGGCTTCTAGAACTACGATGGTATGAGAAGTAAACCATCATTGCTCTAATTTGGTTTTCAGGCTCACTAATGACCCAGATAAGATACCAGTTGGTCACATTTGCATGGCATAAGTGGTGATTGTGTGTTTATCTTCAAGGTCCCAGACCTCATTGCAGAGCTTGCCTGCAACTAGAGAGGCTCCCCTCATGGAGGAGCCTCTGAAGGCTCTTTTTGGGGTAACGGAAGAGAGCCTCCTGATATCCCTGGTTGAGGGTCACTCCAACCCCACCTCCTCCAGCTCCTCCGAGTTGAGCTGTGCTATCGTGGGGGAGGTAGTACACCAGCTTAACTCTGGCCTCTCAGTGGCCATTCAGGCCACATCGGGGAGTTGCCCCCCTATGGACAGTCAGGACATAGCAGCAGGCAAGGAGGTCATTCGGGTAGCCTCGGTGCAGATCCTGGCCGAGCTACAGAGCAAAACGTCTGAGCCAGAGTGGGTAGGGTTTATCGAGCCCCTCATGGACCCTGTGACCGATGATGTGCTGGATGCCATTGTCGGCACAATGGACAAAATGGCACAGGACCTGGCCAAGAAGATGACAATCTTGGGGTCTAAATTTCTGACCAATCTTCAATGTGACCTTGATGTTGAGTGTCCATCTGGGAAAGAAGGAACCACTCACTTTCCCAAAGAGACTGGATCCTCTACCAGTGTGGTGGCCAGAAAGCTTCAGACCCTCTCTAGCCCCGACTTTCAGTCTAAAGCCCTCAAGGCGGTGAGCACCATCCTTACAAGGAAAGTCAGCAGCTCTTCTGGCATGGCTCCTTCCTCTAGGCCTTCTAGTGCTGCTCCTAGCTTTACTGAAGCACCCCTGAATACCAGCTCTACAGCCCTGACATCTGTAACCTCCACTGCCACGGTGATTGTTAAGGCATTTGTGGGAGGCATGGAGACGATAGACATCATTTGAAGGCACATGTGAAGCAGTTGATTGGCCAGTTCCTGTAAATGACCACAAAACAGGGTCTTCACAGAAGATAACCTTCTCTCCAGCCCGCACACTCTACGGCCTTATACGAGCAAAGCTGAGGGACCTTTTAACTCTATCCGCTCGAGAAGAAGGTGTGGCTAAGGATGCTTCTCTTCAGGAGTCTTCAGACACCCTGGAAAAGGCAACTGTTTCAACTGTTGAGGTCCAGTTACCCAGCACCAAACTTAGTAGAGTTCCCAGTGAGAGCCAACCAATATCAGCTCTCTGTCTCTCCAATCTGGATACCAGTACTCAAGAAGTTCTTAGCAGTGTTTTTTCCATCTACAAGTCAGAGTTATCAAAAGTGGAGAGTAAATCCTTGGACGTTGTCAGTTCATCTGATGAGTCCCTAGAGGCTTGTTGGTTGGTTGATGGTGTCCTATCAGAGCTTGATGACTATACTATTTCCCAGTCACCCTCACCCAATGAAGACTTGAGTGTGAGTACTCAATGTTCTCAACTGAGCTCAGAAGAGAGTGTCAGAATCACACAGTCCTCTACTAGTCTGATTCAGAGCATTAAGAAGCTCTCTAGCAATGACTTTCAGACTCAGGCAGAAGAGGCAGTGAGTAAAGTGCTGATGAGATCAGTCATTCCTTTATCACACAGATCAGCCATACTGGTCTTCAGAAAAGTCCGCAGGCTGGCTTATCATCTAGCTCGCCATCAGAGATTGCCTCCATGTCCTCTCAAAATACAGCCTCTGGATTAGTGGAAACCTTTGTCAAAGGAATGGCGACTATTTTCCAGAAAAATGAGTCCACTGGCACTGTGCTACTGGAAAGAAGTGGGAAAGTTCGCAGTGCTCCCACGGGGCTCCCAACTGGATGATACTGAATTGAGTGTTAAAATATCAGAGGAGAAGCTTTGGTCAACAGCTAAGACCATCTGCGTCAGTATGAAGAACACACTTAAGGATTTCTTCACAGGGCTGAAGCCATCCGGATCCGAAAGGACAGAAAATGCTTCTTCCAAAGAGACCCTTGGGGAAATCCTGGTTTCTATCCAGAGTGAAATCTCAAACTTAGGTAGGGCGAATGAAGGATTCCAGGGAGCTCCTTCAGATCAACGATATGGTAGGAACTATGCTGAAGGAGGTTGAGAAAAGTGAGGATGACAGTGAAGAAGTCTGCCAAGACATCCCTAGAACCTGTTCATCTTTGTCCACTTCTTTAAAGGGTCATAGTTCCTTGTCCAGCTCTTCAAAGGGTCCTAGGTCAGAGTGTGAGTTAGAGATCAACCTCCCTGGCACTCCCATCCCTGACGAAGTGCCTTTTGATCTGACCTGCCCCATAGTCAGGAGCTCCTGCATCGACATCAGGGACTCTAAAATGCCAGAGATTTGATGGCACACACAGATGAACCCCTGCATCGTAACAGTCCAATGACTGACAGCAGCCGACCACCGAGTGCTAAAGCCTCTTTTCGATCATCCACTCCGTCTTTCACCAGCAAGGGAACCTCTTTGGTACCAAAGGGAGATGGGATTGACATTGAAGAGAAGGAGGTGTGCATCCCCAGCAGCTCTGGCCATCTGAGGGAGCTCTTAATCATCCCGGACATCAGCAGTGCCACTGCATTCCTACTGCAGTACTTGATGGACTCCAGCAAAGATGATGTCATGTGTTTGGTCACCATACTGGTGATACGGTTGCTATCGAAGATCAGACCCTCAGCCCTAGATGGACCCTCCCAACAGGCAGCAGACATGACAGAAACATCTCAGCAACTCATCAGACAAGTCCTGTCTGAGTTCTGTGCTGCATCAGATTCTCCAGGACACAGCCATATTCCCAGAACCTGCACATCCACAGGGTGTTCAGAGGTGTACATAAAAACCTCATGGAGGAGTTTGGCTCTTATAACACCCTGCAAGCAGCTATTTCCTCCCAGGACCCTGCATTTGACAGAGTCCTGGTAAAGTCCTTGACCCAGCAGCTGGTACAGGGATGCAAGGAGGCATCAAGACCAGCTTCTGCTGCAACAAACCCATCAGACCAGGCTGAGACAGAGAGGGGGGCTGAGCAGAAAGCAAGAAGGAGCTTCCTTTGCTTTTCAATGACCAAACTCAGGATCACTTCAGGTATAGCAGGGAGTTAGCATTTTTTTTGTTCCAGTTAGGTGCTGATGTTATTGATGTGGCTATGATAAGACACATACATGCGATAAATATGTTTATTCATCACTAAAATTGTTGCCTTGGATTCAGAAGTGTTCCATTTATTATTATTTATTCTCTGTACCATTTTCTTACCTTTCTCCTGTTAGCGTTCCAAGAGAGAAAAACAAAAAGGACTGCCATTCAGTCCAGGAACAGACTGAGATTCCCTCTACTGATGGACATTGCATAGGTAAGGATGTTTTAGAGCTCTGCTATAGCTTGTAGTTTTGTTTAGGTGTGTGTTAGAAACATAGAGTATGCCTACCAAACTCATAGCACTGTTATTTTTCAAAATTATTATACTGTATTTCTCTCTATCTCTTCTCTCTCTCTCGCTCAATTTCCTTTCTCTCTTACCCCATCCATTTCTCTTGTGTTTCTAGCTCAGTTGGAGAGGTTTCTCCCTCCATATCTCAGCCTATCAAAAAACGATCCTTGATTGTCAGGGTCTTTTCAGCAATGATGAAGCCATTCAGGCGCTTCACCAAGAAGAACCTGTAACCTGTACGCTGCATGAAGAACTACTTTTGTAACAGCAAGACTTTTGACAAGAGGAATTTCTGCATGTTTACCCTTTCAAAGTCTATTTGATCAAATAAATGCAAATTATTTTACAAGAGTTTCAAGTGTTTTGGATGATTGGTAGCACTGAAGCAGCTTTTCTCAGAGAAATGTGCTAGTTCCCCCTTGGTTACACATTTATTGTGCAGTTTTTGAGTTGGCAGGACTTGGGGTGGCAAGTAGCCTTGTGGTTAGAGCGTTGGGCCAGTAACCGAGAAGGTTGCTATATCAAATCCCTGAGCTGACAAGGTAAAAATCCGTCATTCTGCCCCTGAACAAGGCAGTTAACCTGCTGTCATTGTAATACGAATTTGTTCTTAACTGACTTGTCTAGTAAAATATAATAACCAGAGCTTGACTCTAATACAATAGTTGCTGCATAGACCTGTCAGATAACCAGATGTTCTCTATTCCTTTAGTTAGATTGATAAGAGCTTATTAGCAGCAAGGGGAAAACACATAGAGGAGAATTAGCTATCTGCAGCTAGATCAACCCTCTGAGATGTTATCTGTATGTTGAATATATAAGGTCCAGCAGTTGACAGTGTATGTCAGAGCAAAAAATCAAGCCATGAGGTCGAAGGAATGTCCATAGAGACATGATTGTGTCAAGGCACAGATCTGGTGAAGGGTACCAAAACATTTCTGCAATATTGAAGGTCCCCAAGAACACAGTGGCCTCCATCATTCATAAACGGAAGAAGATTGGAACCAACTAGACTCTTCCCAAAGCTGTCTGCGCCCGGCCAAACTGAGCAATTGGGGAGAAGGGCTTTGGTCAATTCAAAATAGCTCTATTCTGAGAACTACTTTTAATCACAGAGTGGAAAACATAGAACCATACTGTGTGAATCACAATTATGGGTGTATTCTGGAGTAAGACAAACCTATAATAGAGTTGGAGTCTGAGTTGTGTGTGTGCACACAGCCACCTCTTTAACCACTCTTCAAAATATTTGGCAGCCTTTGAGATGGAGAGCAGGAGAAGAGTGACAGAACAAGAGTCTAATAAAAGCATGGCTTCTCTCCACTCCTGCTCACAGCAGCAGTGCAGTGGAGTAGCTTCAACAGCCATCGGCCCAGGGATTTCACATCACATTCCATGATGCAATGCAGAATACGGCTTCACACAGAACAATCACCAAACCCATAAGATAACACTTCACACAGCACAGCCAAACATCATGTAACACATGTGTGTTCTCCGGACGTGATACCTTGTCACGGACCTGCTGTTTCGATCTTCGCTCTCTCTCCCTCTCCCCCACCTCTTTCTCTCTCTCCCTCTCTCTCTCTACCACACCTGCTGTCTCGACCTCTGAATGTTCGGCTATGAAAAGCCAACTGACATTTACTCCTGAGGTGCTGACCTGTTGCACCCTCTATAACCACATTTTTTTTTGACCTGCTGGTCATCGATGAAGAACTTTGAACTACAGTACTTGAAGAACAATCTGGCCTTAATGGCCATGTACGCTTATAATCTCCACCGGCACAGCCAGAAGAGGACTAGCCACCCCTCAGAGCTGGTTCCTCTCTAGGTTTCTTCCTAGGTTCCGGCTTTTCTAGGGAGTTTTTCATAGCCACCGTGCTTCTAAATCTGCATTGCATGCTATTTGGGGTTTTAGGCTGGGTGTCTGAATAAGCACTTTGTGACATCTGCTGATGTAAAAAGGGCTTTATAAATAAATTGTACTGATTGATGATTGATTGTATGAAATGGAGTAGCATATATCCATCATGTAAAATGAACAATGAACACTGTCTCCATGGAGTATAGCACTGCAGCCTTAGGCAATGTATATTTGCATGGTACATAACATTATCTCATATCACATGCATGGCAAGACATGATTGATGTAATTAGATGCTCTGGAGAGATCCCACCCTCCTTCCCCAACACATGTAGAATGCTTAGAAACCACCAGAAACCTGTGAAATAGATCAACAGATGTTCTTTTATCTCCTCTCAAGGTCTGTTGATTTACAGTATCTCAGAATCAGGAACTGTCATATCCCATGTGATATGTCAAAACAAGTTGATGCATGTGTTATCATGGTGCATTGGGTTTGTATTTGTATTTATTGTGGATCCCCTTTAGCTGCAGCAGCTACTCTTTATGGGGTCCAGTAAAATGAAGGCAGTTATACAATTGTAAAAACATTACTATACATTCACAACAGACTTCACAAAATCCATGTTCCTGTTTGAGTTCGGGGTAGGCTGTCAACAGCACGTACTGTAACACTATGATATGTATTCTGATTAAGTATTTTTATTTTATTTTTATTCTTTTTTAATTCATAATACAAAAATCAACTTACATTGCACATCAAACATGTCTAGCAAACCAAACACAGGTATTAACAATACTCAAACATACAAAAAATATCAATAAAATAAAATACAAAAAATAAACAATTTAAGTGCAATTATATTCACTCTGAAAAGATCTTATTATAATGATTCATGAAGATGTTATTCTTGTTGTTATTCACTAGGGTTAATGTTTTAATTAAATAATTAAATTCAATCAGAAAAATTGGTAATTTTGGTACAGAATTTTGGAATCTTTGATTGTGTATAAAGTATTTGGCAACAAGAATTTAAAAAATAACAATAATTTCAGTGGTCTTGTTATCATTGCAATAGTAACATATTATATATTTTATGTTAAAAATATAGGCAGTGTTCATAATGGTAAATAAGTACTTTGCAAGGTTTTCCCAAAATTCTGACACAAATTTACATTCAAAGAACAAGTGTGACAGATTCTCACCTTTTTCACAGAAAACGCAGATATCATCAATAGCCACAAATTTGGAAATCATAGAATTACATGGATATATCTTATGTAAAATTTTGAAGTGCACTTCCTTAACTTTGTTTGGTGTACAGTATTTGTAAGGCCTAAACCATGCATTTTTCCAGACAATGTCAGGCATAAGCATGTTCCAGAAAAACTTTCCTCTCGGTGTAAGTTGGTTTTGTGAATGAAGAATTTGTCTTATATATTTATTACAACAACATCTCTCAAGTAAGCCCACGCCTTCCAATCTGAGTTCTGGATAAACTTTGTGATCATTCCCAAAATGAAGATGACTTTTCATAAGTGTAGTTAGACCACTGGGAACGGCTTTGATCACAGAAATAAACTCTCTGAAAGGTATTGGAAAATCTTTCAATGTTCTAAATTGTTCATATGTGAGAATATTACCCTTGTTGTCGAAAATATCAAGAACAAAGTCAATATTCCTCTCATGCCAGCTGGGGTAGAACAATGACTTATTCCTTACAGTTATGTCTGAATTATTCCACAAAAGAGCTTTGTGAGGGGAAAAATTGTGCAGGAAACATATTTTCCAGGCCAGTAAAGCTTGTTGGTGAAACCTAGCCAATTTAGCAGGTAATCTTTCAGGAATATAATTACATTTCAGTAAAAATTGAAGTCCTCCCAATTTATTAAACACATTATTTGGAATGAAATACCATATTGAATCAGTATCGATCAAAAACAAATTCAACCAGTTTATCTTGAAAGTGTTATTTATGTCAACAAAATCCAACACTTCTAGACAGCCTTCAGCTCTTTTGTTAGAAAGGACAGATTTTTTTAGTATGTGAGACTTATTTTTCCAGATGAAGTCAAGAAAGGTCTTATTGATCTCTTTACAAGTAGATGGATTTACACATAACGATAATGAGGGGTACACAAAACGAGACAGTCCCTCTGCCTTGGACAGAAGTACTCTCCCAAGTATAGAAAGATCTCTTTGTAGCCAATTATTAAATATATTTTTAGTTCTCTTAATTGTAGGAGAGAAATTCAAATGTTGTCTGACTAAGTGGTTTTTTGACAGATGTATTCCTAAATATTTAACACAGTCCTTTACAGGAATATTTTCAATTTCTATCATCAGAGTCAAATAAACATAAGATTTCACATTTAGAAACATTCAGCATTAATCCTGATGTCAAATAAAATGCAGTTATAGCATTAAGGGCATGTGCGACCTGGTCTTTGTCTCTTAAGAAAAGAGTAGTATCATCAGCCAGTTGGGAAATTTTGATTTCTTTGTTAAAAATGGTTAAGCCATACAAATTTGCATCATTCAGAATATCTAGAGATAGAAGTTCCACAACCAAAATAAATAAAAATGTCAAAATTGGGCATCCCTGTCGTACACTTCTGTTGATACTAAATCTTTTGGAAGTATTAAGGGTTATACCTGGACCAACAAAACTATGTCACGTAAATCTAGAATAGATTTATTCCTAATTTCCCCTTTTTTGTTACAATTTGTTATAGATGTAGATCATCAGTTGGCTCCCTTTTCTGATCATCACTTGATTTCCCTGAATTTACAAGCTACTAAAAAATCAAAAGGTACTCGAGGATATTGGAAATTAAACAATACACTTCTTAAAGATACTGCTCTCATTGAAAACATCAAATCATTAGCTGAAGATATTTTTGCAAGAAAAGACTTGGGTCATGGAAGTAGATGGGAATTTTTCAAATATAAAGTCAGAGTGGTAGCCATTAAACGCGCCAAAGAGCTGATGCAATTAAAGAACCATAGAGAAAAGGAGATGATGAGCAAGCTTGACAGTTTTCTAAAGAAAGATAATCTATCTGAAGAATTAACAATGTTTTATGCAAAGATCCCATTACAATATCATCATTTGTCAATTCCTTTTATGAAAACCTTTACAGCTCTCAATTTCAGGAAGATGGTTGTGAAAGCTACATTTGCCACATTCAGAATTATGTCCCTGTAATTGAGGATGATTTCCACTCAGTTTGCGATTCACCTGTGTCAATTGGAGAAATTAGAGAGGCTCTGAATTCAATGAAAAAAGGGAAATCACCTGGCCCCGATGGCCTGTCAGTTGAATTCTATAGACAGTTTTGGGAGTTGCTAGAAGACCCGATTTTCAATATGTTTCAAGATTGCATTAAAAATGGGGAAATGGTCTCCACTATGAAACAGGGCCTTATTTCATTGATTCCGAAGCCTGATAAAGACCCTTCTCTCATTGACAATTGGAGACCAATTACTTTATTAAATGTTGATTACAAATTGATTGCTCTGGTTTATGCCAAAAGATTAAAGAAAGGAATAGATACCATTATAAATGAGACTCAAACAGGATTTATGAAGGGCCGTCACATAAGCTCTAACATTCGTTTAGTCTTGGACCTTATAGATTATTCAGATGCAATTGACTCAGATGTTGACTCAGCCTTTGACACAATTGAACATTAATTTCTCTTTTACTTTTTGGATTTGGTAAAAATTTTATTAAAGTAATTCGCATGTTTTACAAAGATATAAATAGTTCTGTGCTACTAACCCTTAGCATCCGGATTGAAATAACGCCAGGCATCCTCAACACAGAGATCCTTGCATAATGTAATAATAATGTTACTATTTTGAGGGTTTTGTCTCGTTCTAGGAGGAAAACGATCAACAGATGCATCAGGTGTTACATTAAAATCGCCTGAAATAATTAGAAAAGCCTCTGAGTATTTGTTGCTTAAATCCTGTACTTTCCTGGTAAATTGGGTAAAAAGGGTCTTATTAGGTGCATGTGAGTTATGTCCGTATACATTACAGATGTAATGTATGACCCATCTGCCGTCTTGTGAAGATGTGGATTCTAGAATGTCACCTTTAAACTTGTGAATAAGTGTCAAAACACCAGCAGAATGATTTGATCCATGACTGAAATAGGCCACATCTCCCCATTGTGCTTTCCAAAATTTCAAATCACTTTCACCCGAATGAGTTTCCTGAAGGACAAAATCTGCGTTACTGCGTTTACAGTATACAAATAAAGCTTTCCTTTTTGTAGGATTTCTCAAACCCCTAGCATTCAGACTAACGATATTGAGTGAATTGAAAACGAACTCCTGCATTAAAAAAGAAAGAACACAAATTAGATAACAAGTATTAACGTGAACAATAAAACAAACAGTGAACCTTGAGAGGATTACCCTGACGGAAAACTACGCTCAGCTGAGGTAGCGGTGGTTAACAGAATAACAAATCTATTTACTTCCTTTTCTTGGCAAGTGTTCATCAGTTGTAGTTCGAACGGTACATGTATAATTGGCAATACATTAACTGTACTCATGGTAGTACTAACAGTTCCAATTTGGTTAATGTCAACAGTTACCCAGTAATCATTCTTCCTTCAATAAATGCGTGTGGGCCCTTGAACCCCGCATTCTTTCCCTCTTGTCGCGCCTTCTGTATAAGCGGCCACAGTTTCTCTCTGGCAGCCTGATCCTGCGGTATCAGGGCTTCTTTGATGCGGAGTTTCTTCTGGTCCAGAAACTTGTTCCCCTTGGCCATTTTCCATATGATGTCCCTGTAATGGCGCATAGTTAAGCGCAAGATGATATTGCGAGGGGGTCCATCCGATCTTCGTTTCCCAAGTCGATGTACCCCATCAATCACGTCTCTTAGCCTGTCTTTGATGCATGGTGCCACTTTTCCCAGGATATTAATGACTACTTCTCTAATATCCTCTCCCTCTACCTCTTTTACACCTTGGATTTTCAGATTCCACCTGCGAGAGTACCTTTGAAGTTCAGCTACATTCTCACACAGCTCATTATTTTTGGATTGCATTTTCTTCAGCTCATTCTCTAGGAACGTTATCTTATCCTTGTTCTCGCTCACAATTTTGTGTAGTTGATTGACAGTTTGACAAATTATCGATCTTCTTTGATGTTTCTTCTGTAGCCCGCTCTGTGAGGGACACTTTGGAGAGCGTGGCGTCTTGTTTAGTAGACAGGGACTGGATTGCAGAGAAAAGTTCAGACATGGAAATGTCTTCTTTTACTTTTTTCACCGGTGGATTTTTACCTGGGGTCTGAGGTAAAGAGGTTGCAAGGATTTCATCCTGGTCAGTTTTGTTCTTTCTCTTGCTTGAGTTCGCGGCTTCTTGTGTATCCATGCTGCTCTGGTTCTCGTTGTGGCTAGCTAGCATGTCAGCCGTCTTCTGCGAGACTTGGATATTTCGTCTACTTTTGTCTGTCTGTCGTGTTCTTCCCATTCAACTTGACAAAAACTAACTCTAAACTTATCCCATGTCCATAAAAAAAGTTATAGTTAGTTTCTTTCAATATTAATAGCCAATATTTGACTGTTAACCACCTAACCCTCAATATTGCTTTGAAGAGCGAGAAAACACTCCCTCTCACAGCGACGCCATCTTGGCCTCCATCCTGTATTCTGATTAAGTCAACAATACCTCTAGGCATATCTGACGTCATGTATTTGATATCTTTATGTGAAGGTTAATTTCCATATTGACATCAGTTCATTGTGTTTGAGGACGGTTCACTGACGGATTTTCAATGGATAGATTAGATTAGACTAGTTTAACAGTTACAGAGCAGCTACAGTAGCCTATCAGAACAGCTGCAGTAGCCTATCAGAACAGCTGCGGTAGCCTATCAGAACAGCTGAGGTAGCCTATCAGAACAGCTGCAGTAGCCTATCAGAACAGCTACAGTAGCCTATCAGAACAGCTGAGGTAGCCTATCAGAACAGCTGCAGTAGCCTATCAGAACACCTACAGTATTAGAGGCCAGCAGCATTCCACCCTGCATACCACTGCTGGCTTACTTCTGAAGCTAAGCAGGGTTGGTCCTGGTCAGTCCCTGGATGGGAGACCAGATTCTGCTGGAAGTGGTGTTGGAGGGCCAGTAGGAGGCACTCTTTCCTCTGGTCTAAACAAAGATCCCAATGCCCCAGGGCAGTGATTGGGGACACTGCTCTGTGTAGGGTGCTGTCTTTCGGATGGGACGTTAAACGGGTGTCCTGACTCTCTGAGGTCATTAAAGATCCCATGGCACTTGTCGTAGGGGTGTTAACCCCGGTGTCCTGGCTAAATTCCCAATCTGGCCCTCAACCATCACGGTCACCTAATAATCCCCAGTTTACAATTGGCTCATTCATCCCCCTCCTCTCCCCTGTAACTATTCCCCAGGTCGTTGCTGCAAATGAGAACGTGTTCTCAGTCAACTTACCTGGTAAAATAACGGATAAATAAAAGAGGCGCAGACCCTTAATTAACGGGCTACACATAATGGCTGACGACAGCCAGGTAAGGTTAATTTTAGCCTACGTTTAACGAGCTTTAGACTTTTCCTAATTCCATCTTGTTCTAATAGCAAGTCTGCCTTAAGTGCAGAAACCGTGGTTGATATTAGAAAATAAGTATGATTGGAAGTTTAGGCAAGTAATTCAATTGGGTAATTGTTGTGGGATGTTAGCATACCATACTGCGCGTGTAGCATTAGTGCCATGGAGGATTGTGCAGGCCGGCAGGTTGCTACAGTTTCCTAGTAGCATGTATGCTTTAGGGATCAGATCTGGATGACTTTTTCACCTGAACTGCTCATTGGCTGTCCATAATGAGCCCAGCAAGCAGGATGTGTAGCTGGGCTCTGCAATAACTAGCTCCCAGAGCAATTACAAATAACTAGATGTGGTCCCGTGTGGCTCAGTTGGTAGAGCATGGCGCTTGCAACGCCAGGGTTGTGGGTTCATTCCCCACGGGGGGACCAGGATGAATATGTATGAACTATCCAATTTGTAAGTCGCTCTGGATAAGAGCGTCTGCTAAATGACTTAAATGTAAAACTATTCTTGTTTTAATAGCGTCATTAGAACTAGCAACATGACAGTGAGTCACCTCAGTAGAAACGCTATGTGTTGGATTCGTCCATGTCTTGCTAAATTACCTAGCTACCATAACAGCTGTGGAGAATTTATACTGCAGTTTTAAGGGATCTCTCTGAAGGTTTTAGATGATACAGTGGTGCTTCGTCCTCTGGATGAAGAATCATACATCTCGGCTTGGCTTCATTGCATTATTATTTGGGAAACGTTGACATGCCATTTGTGTTGACGGATGGATGAAAATAATGTAATTATAGTATCGTTATACATAGGCTAGCAGGAAAATCCGCATGAGATACCCATAGAACTGAGCCCTGCTCCATTTCAGCACCATGCCGCGGTCTCAGGTGCTGCCCAGACTCGAAACATTTCAGCACCATGGCACGGTCCCCTGATGCCTAGAAAC